>NC_137786.1:222625232-223052732 GCF_963383645.1 Muscardinus avellanarius | reverse complement strand
CAAATTCCTCTCACAACTGAAAATAGGCTTTAATTTACAGGGCTACCTGAAGTTTTACACACTACAAAATTTTAAATACACTGAAATAGGGAACAAGAGGTAAGATCAGCTCATTATAAGTGATCAATTAACACTGATTGCTACCAACATGAGGCAGTTTCAGCTTATTACTGTCACATAAATTCAGCCAAGTTTTGATGTTGTTGTTGTTGTTGTTACTGATTGCTTGTTTTGGTTACTGTGGATTGAACCAAGAGTATTCTACCTCCAACCTACATCACCAGTCCTTTTTTATTTTGAAACTGAATCTTTCTAAATTGCTGAATTGGCTTTGATTCCTTTCCCTGCTGGCTCTCCATATTTCTAGATTGTCATCCACCTTCTTACTAAACTCCCCCAACGTCTTCAAACCTTTTATTTTGCTGTCCTCAACTGTTCAGTATTTGAGCAATAAAATGCAAGTGGCCTTCCTTATACTATGACACTCTCTATCTCCCTATTTATCTAAAAATAGGGATCTATTTTTAGATAAATAGGTTTATTTATCTAAAAATAAATAGGGTTTCAGAGGGATCTGCTGAAAGTCAAATAGAACGTCAGCACTGGGGATGCCTGTCTGTCATATCCTGTGAAAATAATCGTTTCTGCTTTTTTCAATGCATTTTAGATGTAGTACATTTTCTTAAAATGACAAACTTTGATTCAGAACATTAAGGGAAAGGATTTTTCTTAGAATCATCAATTCCCAACTCTAGCAGAAAAGATGAACTCAAATTGACAACAAGAATTAGGACAGTTTTCCCATTTAGCAATTTAGAATAAAATACATAGCAATTACAAGTAAATTTAGCAACCAAATAAATACAATAGCATTATTCTCCATTAGAACATCATACAATTTTTCTCTTAAAACTTAGCACATCTGTCCACATACCATTAAAATGGTCACAAAGTTCTATGTCATATTTTACCTGAAATAGAAAATGTTCTATAATAGTTTAACTAAGTCATGCTCTTGATTTAAAATATTGCAAATCCAGAAATGTTACATAGTGTTAAATACTATTACAATAACGCATATTAATATTGGGCATGGAGAGAATGCAATTATAACCTTAAGTTGGTGATAAAATGTGTGAAAGCCAAGTGATGGTTAATTATTCCAGAACATTAAAATGTTCAGTCATTTGAAACTTCTTCTGATTTAGTAGTTCTGGGCATTCTGAGAATTTTCACCTTTAAAGGTGAAGAACAAATTATGACATTTGATTTTACTGGCTACTTTTAACTTTTTATTCTGTAATGGCTCTTACCCATTTGCTGAGTAATCCGTAAGGCTACCTGGCATGTGTGGTATCTAGAGCAGGAAAAAAATTAGTAAGAGGAAGTACAAGCTCTGAAAACCAGTGCTTTTTGTAGGGGCAGCTATTCTTCCTGTTGGGCTATATGACCCAGCAATTCTGGTAAAATGAATTCGAAGCTAAAGGTGTTTATGAAGCTTTGTTAAAACTCTGAAGGGAATTATAGTAGAGACCTATATGATTTTGAGTAAAAGATAATTTCTTCAGTAGATAATTATTTGTCTTTTGAGAGTAGAATTGTAACTGGTTATTGGACCCTTGGGGAGACTGAAAACTTTACCACAGGCTACCATGTTGTCCTGATAACTAAGTTCCTCCTCAGGAGCTGGGTGCTCTCTGAGCCTCTAAGCCTCAAAGCAGAATATGTAAGGCATCTCTCCATCGTTAAAAATATTGGCCTTGAGTAAGTCGTGAAAGTACATGTAGTATGCACCGGGACATGACGTATATTTCCATGGTTTCTATGGCCCAGATTTACTTCCTGTTGAGACATACAAGATTCCTTCATGGAATTGTTTTATTTCAATGTTAAAATAATGATCTTGGGACGGGGAGGGAATGGGGTGGGGATTGGGTAGAGGTTAAATCAGTGAGGTGTAGATGTATGTACACACAAGTTTTTTTACCCCAATATGATGTATGAATACAATGCACCAATTAAAAAAACGTAAAAAATGATCTTTTACGCCCGGCGTGGTGGTCCCCGCTTGTAATACTCGTGCTTGGGAGGTGGAGACAGGAGGATCGCGCAGGTTGGAAGCCAGCCGCACTGGCATAAGAGACCCTGTTTCAAAAATATAAAATAGGTCTGTGAATGTAGCCTGAAGGTAGAAGGGCTTCCAGGAACCCCAGAACAACCAAAATCATCATCATCATCATCATCATCATCATCATCATCATCATCATCATCATCTTTCATCAAAACATTTGCTTGATTTACCCATAACTTTTTTCTTTGCTGAAGTACAAGTGTTAATTTACCAAAGGATGATTTCTTCTAACAGTAGAGGAAAGAATATGTCCAATTAGTTTATGTATGGATTTTCAGTTGTCATAGTTGTTATGGAGTGCAATATGTTGGTATATTAGTTGTTAATTTTGCCTTATTCTGGTAGGCAGGAAAATTACACACATCAAAGATTTCCACAACGTAACCCAAGAAACCTGTAGACATATTAAGATATATAGCAGAAGAAACTTTTGTAGTTCAAAGAGAAGTGAGTTTTTTTTTCACCTAAAGTCAGACAGATACAGTAGAAGAAGAGAAAGAAGCGTTTCCAAGTATGAGAGGAACTCAATCTCCTATTTCTGGCTTTCAAGATAGAGAGTGTGGACCATGAACCAGATAATATGGGCATATAAGAGAAACTATTATATCCCTTAGTGAACAGTCAGCAAAGAAAGGGAAACTCTGCCCTATAGCCCCAGGAAACTGTGAATTAGAGATTGAATTATTTCCTAAAATGTCAGAAGAGAGTACTACCCTACCCACACCTTGACTTTAGCCTTCAGAAACTCTAATCAGTGGATGCTGTGTTCTGATCTAGGGAATTGTGAGGAAATCAATTTGTCATGTTTCAAATTATTGTTTAACTCGCTATGACAGCAACAGAAAATTAATATAATCATCATCAATTCCTAGTTTCTTCTGAATTATAGAACAGAAGTCAGAACCTGTGTTCTTCAGAATCTCCTTGAAAATAAGATGTTACTTTAGAACTTGAAAATGAGAAAAACTGTTGAAATATTTGAATGGTTGGAATAGTAGTAGATGCCCTAATTCCTGGGAAGTATTTTTACTCCTGATCTGCTGGTCATGTGTGAAATTCTCATCAGTTTTTTGGCTGATTTTTGAGAACCAACCACTGTAATACTGAAGTCAGAACATTTCTTAGAAGTGAGATTATTGGTTGCCTGTGATTTTTCTAGATATTACCAAATATCCCATCATGAAATCTACTTTATTTTTCATATCTATTAGCAGCATAATGTGAGAGGGTTTTTATTTACCTTCAGCCTGGTCTAATTTTTACATTTTGAAATTTTTTTTAAAAACAAATTGTGAGCCAGGTGTGGTGGTGCCCCCTTGTAATCCCAGCACCTGGGAGGCTGAGGCAGAAAGATCACACAGGTTCGAAGCTAGCCTCAGCTACTTGGTGAGGCTCTCAGCAACTCAGTGAAACCCTGTTTCCAAATAAAGTATAAAATAGGTCTCGGAGTATAGCCTGGGGGTAGAAAGCCCCTGGATTCCTTCCTCAGTACCTAAAAAAAAAAAGAAAAGAAAAGAAAAAATGAAATTGTGTCTCAAAGTTTTATTTTTAATTTGAAAGAGACTCAGATTTATTCTTTTCTCTATTGTTTGTTTGTGTTATTGCATATTGAACCCAGTAACAGCCATATTTTTTACAATTTGTATACAGAGCTCACTAAATTGCTGACCCGCATTAAAATTTGAGGCAGGCTTCAAAACTGCTATCCTCCTGTCTCGGCCTCCCAAATACTTCGATTATATGTGTGTATCAACACACCTATCTCTCCTTCTCCTTTTACATATACATTAAACATTGAATGTTTAAACTTCTACAAAAAATTATGATTTGAGGGATAGATAATTTCAATGAATTTTGGCTGAACCCAGCAATGATGGATTATCACCTTTCATTTAGGAGATAAGAAAGTTATCTTGCTGATTAATCACAGAGGATTTACCTACCTAAGATGGTCTTGAGGTCCAAACTGTCTTTCTTAAAAATGATGAAAGAAAAGTTTTATGATATCAAAAATATTTAAGCTGGGCTTGGTGGCACACACTTGTAACCCCAGCATTTGAGAGGCTGAGACAGGAGGATCACAGTTCATGGACATCCTCAGCTACTTAGTGAGGCTCAAGGACTCTTGTAACAATCATGGCGCAGTAGAAATTCACTGCATTTGAACAGATGGTGGCCAGAAACCTGACTGGTAGTGGTTGCTGTCATAGTGTAATGGGGGACCATTTTCAAGCTTCTGACTCTGGTAGGTGACTGATGGCATTTTTTTTTTTTTTTTTTTGGTACTGGGCATGGAACCCAGGGGCATTCTGGCTAAGCTACAAAGGGCCTCACTAAGTAGCTGAGGCTGGTCTCAAACCTGGGAGCCTCTTGTCTCAACTTCCCAAGTACTGGAATTATAGCTGTGTGCCATCATGCCTGGCTCAGATGGCCTGTGTCACAGCTAACATTTTTATTCCTCCCTTATCTGTACTCTCATTTCCTTTTCTCCCTAATAACAAATAACATGCTTTTAATCTGTTTAATATCCAAAAGAATAAAGAACTGGTTCCCAGGAATCTGAAAAATAATTCAAATCAAGGACTGTGAGCACATGAACTATTTCTTTCTTAAAAGAACATCTGTGATACCCTGAAGAACTAGATATTATTTATTTATTTATTTATTTATTTATTTATATATTTGTTTTTATAGTACTGGGGAATGTACCCAGGGGTCTTCTACTTCTGTGCTACACACAAATTCTTTTTATTTATTTATGTTTTATTTGGAAACCAGGTCTCAGTAAAATAGAAACAGGGAGAGTTCAGAGGTAGAATATCCCCGAGTCCAATCTCCAGTCCTCCATTCCACACAAAAGAACTCCAGGACAGTGGAAGGTCATGTTCAATCAGTAACATGAATAAAATTAGAATCTAGTGCTATTATCTTTAATAAATACAATATGATAAATGTGTCTGGACAGTTTTACCGTTATACATGTTTTCAAGAAATTAGGGAATTGGGAAAATATTTATGCTATAGGTTATTGATTTTCACATGTAATATTGGGAATGTAGCCTTAGAATCTTGACCTAGGTTTGGAATGAAAGGAGAGTCTAAGATGTGGTCTATGTTCTGCCTGTAATTCTGTATAACCTCATAATTTTTATGTATTTTTTGTTGAAGAAATGAAAAAAAATTGTGTAGATTCATATGCACCAGATAATTATTTTAATACATTTTACACTTGAAAAAATAAGAGTATAAATTCTTTTATTTGTTTTTGTCATTGAAATCACATTTTAGGTGAACATTTCCAGAAAACAATTACTATATGATATAACGATATGATAAATTACATGTGAAGAAAAAGGCATGCAGGTAGTTCTTTAGTGGCAAAGTAGAAACACATAGAAAAGTCAATTTTTATTTATTCAAGTGAATTTCTTAATTTTGTGAGACCCGAGGTTCGATTTCTATTCACGAAGACCTTCTTGAGAGCCTCTTTGACTTCCTTGTTCCTGAGACTGTAGATTAAGGGGTTCAGCACAGGAATGATGACCGTGTAGAAAACAGATGCCATCTTATCCGTGTCAAGCGAGTGGTTAGAGCTGGGTTGTAAGTACATGAAGAACAGGGTCCCATAGAAGATGGTGACCGCCAGCATGTGGGAGCCACAGGTGGAGAAGGCTTTGCGTCTCCCCTCGGCTGAGCGCATCCGCAAGATGGCAGAGATAATGTAGGCGTAAGAGATAAAGACAATCAGAAGGGAGGAGATGAACATGATCCCGGCACAAACAAAGATCCAAAGCTGTTTGGAGCGAGTGTCGGAGCACGTTAGCCGAAGGAGAGGCATGTCATCACAGTAGAAATGGTTGATGATATTGGAGTGGCAGTAGCAGAGGCGGAATGTGAGGATGGCATGAAAGACTGCAACCAGGATGCTATAGCTGTAGGGGGCAGCCACAAGCTGAACGCAGATTCCTGGAGACATCACCACCATGTAGAGGAGAGGGTTGCAAATGGCTACATACCGGTCATACGCCATGGACGCCAGCAGCAGGCACTCAGCTGTCATGAAAGCCAGGAAGCAGCCTAGCTGAGTGGCACATGCATGGAAGGATATAATATTTTGTTTGTACAGAAAGTTCCCAAGCATCTTGGGTGTAATGACAGAGGAGTAACAGAAATCGACAAAGGCCAGGTTGCTGAGAAAGAAGTACATTGGTGTGTTGAGTCTTGCATCTGCTCTAATGACCAGGATCAAACCCAAATTGCCTACCACTGTGAAAAGGTAGATGGAAAAGAATACCACGAAGAGGGGCATCTTCAAGTCCCGCCGATCTGTGAGGCCCATGAGAATGAACTCTGTCACTTGGGTGCAGTTTTTCTGAGCCATGTGTCTTCAGGATATGTGAAAAAAGAGAGGAGAGTTTGAGGAAGCTTGAGATTTCTCTGTACTTCATCTTAATATCAAAACATTTCCTTATTAATATTAAAGTGTTACTTTAATATTGAAATGATAAGTATATGTGAAATTTGAGGATGAATTGAAGACCCAAAAAAGACATTGTGTGAACCATGTATTTATTCCCCCCCCCCCAATTGGTTGTATTTAAGTAGTTGGAAGTTGTAGGACAGGAGTTGACTCAGTCTCTCTGCAGAGCTCTACGTGCTACACAATTTAAAATTTAGCATTTATCTTTCGTATATTTGAAGCCATAATATCGTTGAGAAGCGTTAACAATCACACAGAGGAGTGAATCTATCCTAGTGACATTAGCGTTGCCTCATCATGCTGGTGCCACCTAAACTACACCTTGTTTCAGTGCTGACATGTAAAGAATTATTTCTTATTCATCATTCATTTCCTACCAGAGAGGTTATTATAGATGTGCACACATTTGTATAATTGTCTTAATAATGCAAATGGGTAATATTATGAAAGACACTATAATAGGTTTGATAGGTGTTCATTTACTTTGTATTAAACATTTTATTTTCACGTGTCTGTGTGGTATTGGGGATTGAACCCAGGGGGATTCCATATCCAAGCTCTACCTCCAGACCTTTTAATTTCTTGTTTATTTTCATTTTATATTATTTTTAATTAAGCTTCAGCAATTTTTATTATTACAAAGCTAGAAAGAAGGGACAGAGCATTAAAGCACTACCTCAGAGAGAGAGAGACATAGTGGAGCTCCTTGAAGGTAAGACACTCTTTGTTTATTTTTAATTTTATGTTTTTGTGAATGGTGCTAGGGATTAAACCCAGGGGCATTCTATATCCAAGTTATACCTCCAGCCATTTTTATTATTTTTTGTAATAATGGAATCTTGCTAGGATGCTGAGGGAAGCCTCACACCTGTGATCCTTCTATCGCACACTCCCAAGTATTGAAATTACCAGCATGCATCACCATGTCTGGCTCACATTTATATATTGCTCATTTTTAAAATGAGGGAGAAAAGTCTTAGAACGTTTAAGAACCTGTAGTAACTTCACACAGCTGGAATTCAGACCTGTCTTTTTTTTTCTCAGGAGCCTCTGCACCTCACTGTTATATTCTCAATATAGCATTGTGCCTTCCTTCAGCTGAGCACACCTGCAGGATGGCAGGAACTACAACATGTACACAAAGCAGGTAAAGAACAACAGAAGGGAGGAAAAGAAGAGGATACCAGAGCAGCCAAAGGTCTGGAGAGGTGTGGAGCGGGGGTCTGAGCAAATTTACTCCACTGCTGGATTGATTCTACAAGTGTTTCTCAGTGTAGAGTTGCAAAGACATCTTTATACGAGAAGAACACGCATAGCTAATCAAATGCAATGAAGATCTGCACATTTTAAAAATATTTTCTTTAATTAAAGTAAAAGTGACTTGTGCTTTCCAATATACTTATACCACTGTGCATGGGTCCTGAAGCATCTTTGTTATTAACTTAAAATTATACACATTCAAATTATGTTTATATTACTTTTGTTCCATTGGTGTCTTATTTTAGGTATAATATTTTCATGTATTTTACCTGTTCTTTGGATTTTGTTCATAAGTGGGATATGAATATCAACATAAAATTTGGTTGAGGTATAGCCTACTATATAATACTTCTTACTACCAAATGCTATAATATAATATTTCATTTTTCTCTTTCATTCTATCTGTATGAAAAAATCAAAAACAATTTTGAGAAAAACATATAATTTCTTCATTTGAACTAGGAATTAGATTTTTCATAAACATTATACAAGTAAAATAACTCATATATCCTATCTTCCATTTTTACTAGTAGTTCAAGTGTTATAAGTTTTGTTCATCTCAAAATGATTTCAAATATGGATTTTCTATTTCTTTGCTTTAAGATCTTCATTAAGTATTCTGTTTGAAGTAATTATTTTCAAAGTATGGCAATTCATTTTGCATTATTAGCAATATATATATATATATATATATACATTCCCCCCCTGGAACCTGATCACAAAGATATTCATTTATTCAAAATTATATAATTGTCTACATGGAGAAAATATAGACCTATGAGATAGTCAGTCTCATGTATTATATTTGCAAATGAAGAAACAAAATTTACTTTAACTTTTAGAGAATATAATTAAAAAATAAACAATTATGCATTAATATACAGGACTTCTCAGGCTAACATTCTTCTTTTTACTAGTAGTTTTAAGTGTTTTTTTTTTTTTTTTTTGCTATGGCTCGTTGCAAAAGCTATGTGCTTTAAACTGTCATAGAACATATACCAATATCCAAAATTATATTTTCAGATCTAGATATGTGGGTATAAAAATCAGGAAGTATTATCAAAATGAGCTATTTTATTATATGTATTTAATTAAAATATGCAGTGTATTTGCCATCTTGTAATGTTTCATAAAGATGTTTTAGGTCTTTATCCTTTTCCACTCCAAGACTAACAATCTTTTCACCAGCTTCACAAATGTAAACGCCCAAATATAAATGACAATGATATCCTAGAAATAGAGGTATCACTGGCTCCCCAAGACATTTTCTTACATTAATTTATGACACATTGTCACTTTTCCTTGTACTTAGTACCTGAACCAACTATTTTATGCAACATTTCTGTTAAAAGAAAGTGTGTGTGTGTGTGTGTGTGTGTGTGTGTGTGTGTGTGTGTGTGCATTTGCATGCAGGAGTTTATATCTGTTTACATGTGTGCTTCTAAGTGCCTGAACCTCTACATGTGTGTGTGTATGCACAAAGGTATATGTTTGAAAATAAAACAGCTTTTAACACTGAGTTGAAATCATAAAAATCTTAATCATCTTTGGAGAAAGACATATAATAGGCTTTTTCTGTACCTAGAACTTCTAGCACAGAACTGCTTGCACTTTACTTATATTAAATATAAATAAGTGGGATGTCAGTGACTTGGCTCTGATGTGCTCAATTTTCATTCATTAGGTCCTCAAAAAATACTTGATGAATTAGATGAATCTTCCTATTCTAGTTCTTTATACCGATAGGTTATCTTTCCATATCAATTAATGTCTTATGCAATAGTTGGCCAATATGATGATTTACTTTCCTAGTAAAGAGCAATTTGGCATAGCAGTAAACATATGAAACTATAACTTTCATTTTGTCCCCTATTAAATTACTCAAAGTTTTCTGGTTTGTTTGCTGAAATAAAAATAGGAGTAAACTCCCCGGGGGCATTCTACCTTGAAGATATAACCCAAGCCCTATTTTATTTTTATTTTTGTTACAGGGTTTCACTATGTTCTTGGGGGTCTTGCTAAGGTGTTGGGGTTGGGCTTGAACATTTGATCATCCTGTCTCAGCCTTCCAAGTGCTAGGATTTCAGGCATGTGCCATCAAGCCCCACTTATAAATATATTTTAATTTTAAAAAATGTTTTAAAAATACCCTACAAATTTTACTGCTTTGACATATTAATCGGTCGATGTACACACACACACAAAAAGTGTCATGACTTTTAGAATTTATTGACAATGGAGTTGGCAATGCTTATGTGCTAAGGTGAGATACCTCCAGGGTTTGAACATAAAAGATATTGAACAAGAAAAAAACACCATGGATTCTTAATTGAAGGGAGCAGAAAGCTATAAAGGTATATGTAATATACAGCTCTTAAAGAATGAGAAAGCTATCACAATTTTAGCTCTTTAAACAATCTCAGCAAATAATAAATTAATAAAAGGGAATTCTAAAGCTTACCTGATATAGTTTGTTACATCAAAAAATTGAAGAAAAAATAAATCCAGAGTAAGTTAAATATTCTTCCTCAAGCATGGGGTTGGATATCAAAATAAATTTTTAGGTATGTATGCGTATATGTAGCTACCACTTTCTATAAAGTGGGTAGACCTGATTATAATTGATCAGTGCTCCTTCTTCCAACTACATGAAATAAGTATGTCATCAGGGTGTGTGTGTGTGTGTGTGTGTGTGTGTGTGAATTGAATTAGAGGCATTAGGGGAAATTCTACCTTCTAGATAGATTCCCCAGTCCTTCTTCATTTGTTTTATTAATTTTGAAACAGGTTCTAAATTGTTGAGGGCCTAGCTAAGTTTCTGAAGTTGACTATAAACTTGGGATCCTCTTGTTTCGGCCTCCCAAGTCCCGGTATGTGCCACCATGCACAGCTCATCAAGATCTTTAAGAGCCTAGCTGACATTCCTATAAACATGTAAGTCCCATACTGAAATATGGTCAGAAATTGCTTAATTACCAGTAAATTCTCTGAGAATGGATTAATGAGCAGTTTAAACGTTATGTTGAAACTGTTGAAACATTTGCACAAACTAAGATGACTACAACATCACTAGGTAGTGTAAACATATGAAACCACCATTGAATATATGGTCCATTGTTGATTTGAACATTGTTAGGAAGAACATGGCTGTAATTAGAAAATTATTTATTAAAAATTTAGTTTCCAAATCTGGAGACACTAGATAAATTAACACTTTTGACAGCTATTTGATATTTCGTTTGCTAGTTTACTTTATCTTAAAGATATAATATGTATTATGACTGAAAAGATACTTTATATGACCTTTTACAATATGGCACATGATGTTTTACATTCAATTTCCAGCCATCTTTCGCCTCTTCTGCCAAAACTAGCACACAGTAATATAATTAGCATAATTGTTTTTCAATCCTCAAATACAATATGTTCTTATATGCTTACCTATTTTTATGTGTGTTTTTTTCCTACAACTCATCTTTACCATCTGAAAAGTGAATGGAGAATTAGAAGAAAAACTATTTATCCTGCAAAACTTCTTTGATTTTTAATTACTGTTCTGAGTTACCAACTTTAATTTTTGTGTTATGGAAACATTGTATGAATAACTAATTTACATTCATCTCACCTATATGTCAGTCAAATTTTTCCATATTTCTTCTCTTGACTGTAGACTTCATATGTAGAAGTCATGACTTTTTTACTTAAAATATTTTAATCCAGCTCCTTCTAATTGTTTGGTGATAAATCATTAAAGATTATTTTTGCAGTATTTCAAGACTTATGTCCCTTGCTCATAAATAATATCAATGATACATTTTTATATTCAATGGTATATTGATATATTGGCTCCAATGTGCTCACTTTTTGTTCCAGGTAAAATCAATAGCTTTTGTAAGAGTGAGAAGACAGTTTAAACATAGGTTATGATCTAGTCAATTAATTGCCTAATTTTTCTAAATAATAGACTTATCTTGAAGCTCTCAATTTTTTTCCATTTTGAACTGATAAAATACACACTTAATAAAATAATTCACACATATAAAACTTAAAATAAGAGGAGAGACTAGTTAGCTTTATTTCAGAAAATGCCACCAAAATATTTTATTTTGAATTCTCAAGTATTTCATTCTACTTCAATTCAACTTTTTACTCAGAACCCTAATTTGAAATGTGTTCTTTGAACTTACCTGGGGGAGAGAGTGTTCCTATTTCCTCTCCAAATGTGCTGTACAGCAAAGACCTTCAGGGTTTTGTTAGTGAATCTGTCCCAAAGGATCTTAGATGTATGACGCAAGTTAGATCATCATAAGATTATAGCCTATTCCCAAGGTTAGTTAAAGATCAATTAATATTGCTCTGTGGTTCTGAGAAATCACAAATACACATATCTGTAGCATTATGTTATCTTTTATATTCTCACTTTGGGAATGCTATTTATTGATTGAGTCTCATTTTCATTGGTCATATGGTTACTGCTTAGTAACAATGTTTTAATTTTATCATTTAACAAAATATAAAAGTTACTTTGTGAAGTTATTACTTCATGTCTTTCAAAGAACTAAATAAAAACTTCCAGGAACCTATTTCAGAGTATTTTAAGACATCATGCACTCTGTGAAAGGTTCATTAATTACTTATTTCTAGAAAACTAGACTATGGCTATCAAATTTTACTTTATTTCCTTAGTTACCTGGTCTAAAAAGTTTTCTCTTTAGATTTTTTTTCTTAGGCAATCTGAGCTCATAATACTATAAGATGGAATCTCTATGATTAAAATAAATATGTTAAATAGATATTTAGAGGCTTCATGTTGTGGAATTAAATTTTGACAAGTCTTGACAATAAAATAAAACCCTTGGCTTACCAGACATATCATTAATTAATAACCTTATAGTCATATCTAAAATAAAAGTTTAGATCAGAAACACACAATTTTCACTTTGCTTCTTAAATTCTTAGGGACTTTGACATCCCACAGGTCCTTCTTCACTAAATATTACAAAGAAAGAACTGCCTAGGTATGATCTGTGATCCTTTGTGATACTTTATTTTGTGTTGGGTTGAATGGGTTAGGGAATTCCCAGACAGCTGGTAAAATAGTATTTCTGGAGGTATCTGAAATTTTTTCCAGAAGGGATGAATATTTTAATAATAGACAAAGTGATGGTAGGCATCAACCTACTGATTAAAGACACAGAACAGAGATAAAGAAAGAAAAAATATTCTCATTTCTTGACTGAAACATTTCTTTTCTCCTGACCTTCATAATTAAATAAGACAATTCTCATAAAGAATATAGATCTGCACACATACACAGACACACATATATTTTCATTAATTCTTTTTACTTTTTACTTTTTATTGGTGAATTTTATGCATACATCTTGATGGGGTGCAAGATGGTAGAGACATACATGCACACATCACCCAATTAGCCCTTACCTGATTCCAGCCTCATTTGCTCCCCTCCCTCCTTCTCATGTTTGGCTTAGTGATTGATAATGATATTTTGTTAAAGTACATCATGTACATTGGGAAATTTCCCTCTTCTCCCCTTCTATCCCCTCAGTTAGGTCACCTTATTTGCTCATCTATAGGACCTCCTTCTTCATCTAGAGTTCCTCTTATGACCCATTTTCTCCCGAGCTTTTGCATATTAGGGAGAGAATCCAATTTCTTATTTTTTGTGACTGACTAATCTCACTTAGCATAATTTCCTCCAGTTCCATCCATTTTTCTGTAAATGATGTAATTGTGTTTTTCTTTATGGCTGAGTAAAATTCCATTGTTTACATATCCCATAGTTTTGTAATCCATTATCTACTGATGAACATCTTGGCTGGTTCCATAGTTTGGCTATGGTGAATTGTGCAGCTATGAATATAGATATACATGCATTAGTTTGGTAGTGTAGTTTCCGTTCTTTTTGGTAGACATCCAGAAGTGGTATTGCTGGATCATATAGTAAGTACGTTCCCATTCTTCTGAGGATTGCCCATACTATTTTCCAAAGTGGTTGCACTACTTTGAAATCACACAAACAATGTAGTAGAGTTCCCACTTCTCCACATCCTTGCCAGCATTTGCTCTTGTTTATGTTTTGAATGATTTCATTCTAGTTGGAATTAGGTGAAATCTTAAGGTAGTTTTGATTTGCATTTCTCTGACTGCTAATGATACTGAGCATTTTTTCATGCATTTATTGACCATTTGAATTTTTTTTTTTTTTTTGGTGGTACTGGGGTGGAACCTAGAGGCTTTCTACCTCCAGGCTATATTCCCAGACCTTTTTAATATTTTATTTGGAAACAGGGTCTCACTAAGTTGCTGAAAGCCTCACTAAGCAGCTGAGGCTGGCTTCGAACCCATGCGATCCTCCTGTCTTAGCCTTCCAAGCGCAGGGGTTACAAGCGTGCACCACCACGCCCGGCCATTTGAATTTCTTCCTTTGTGAAGTGTCTATTTAGTTCACTTGCCCAATTTTTTATTGAGTTATTTGTTTTCATAGTGCTGAGTTTCTTGATTTCTTTGAATATTCTAGATATGAATCCCCTATTTCTTGAGAAACCTAATATATAATGGTTAATTTCATATTGATATTTTTTTATGTCAATGCCAACATTTTAACATTATCCCATAGAAAAGTAGAGTGCCTTTTTAAAAACTTTATTACCAAGTAATATGATAAGAAATCATATATACCAATTAAGATATTTCCACTTGTGAGTACTTAACCTGTCTTTTTGCCTTTATTTTTAAAATTTTATTTAACAAATAATAAGTGTACTGTATATATTTTCAGGGTGTAACATGATTTTTTGTATGTGTATAAATCAGTGAATCATTAAAGTTAATTAACGGATGAATGGATTACAAAACTGTGGGATATGTACACAATGGAATTTTAGTCAGCCATAAAGAAAAAACACAATTACATCATTTACAGGGAAATGGATGGAACTGGAGGACATGATGCTAAGTGATATTAGTCAGTCACAAAAAATAAGAAAGCAGATGCTTTCCCTAATATGCGAAAGCTAAGGAGAAATGGGTCATAGGAGGAACTCTAGATGAAAAAGAAGATCCTATAGAGGAGCAAATAAGGCGACTTAACTGAGGGGATGGGAGGTGGGAAGGAGGAAATTCTCTAAAGCACATGATGTACTTAAATACATCAAAGTCAATCATAAGCCAAACATGGGAAGGAGGGATGGAGAGGTAATGGGGTGAGAACTGAGTAGGGGCTAACTGGGTGATGAGTGCATGTATGTCTACACAAGTCTTTTATCTCATTAAAATGTATAAATACAATGCACCAATAAAAAAATTAAAAAAAGAAATCATTCTCTCACATATTTATTTTCCATTGTGAGAGTATTTGAAGTATACTATTTAGCAATTTTGAAATATACAATACATTATTATTAACTTTAGTCACCATATTATGCATTATTCCTCCTTTCTACCTTAGATAGGTCAGACTGATATTTTTCTCATATTTCTTCAAGAGTTTTATTTCTTTGAGAAGCTGCTTTGTTATTAAGGTTTTCTTGTTTTGCTGCTATTATGATAAAATATATGAATCTACATGGTCATAAAATACCCTAATTAGCTAGGAACTGTAAATGATTCTGAAAGTTTCATCAAGAAAAATTAAAAATGTGACATCAGGAGTCGTACAGGGGGGAATTCCACGAATGTATCCTTCTGTAAAGTAAGTGAAAACACTGGGAAGCATTTTAAAACTAAATTTCAGAACTGTGAGAATCAAGAGATGTTTAGAAATGATCTGTAGAATGTTCAATCAAGTAAAATTGCTGAATTATGTTAAAATACTAGTGATTGTGCTGTTTTAACACATACATGGACATTTGGGGTAATTCAACATTAAAAATTTAGAAGCAAACACTAGAGGAAATATAGATTTTAAGAATTATTCCAGAATAGATACTAAGCAAATAAATATCACCAAAACACCATGGAACAATATAAAAGGATATCGAAAAAAACTAACAAACATGGGATGGAGGGCATGTGCCAGTGTGTATGTCTGTATGTAATTAATAAGACAGGAATTAAATATCTTAACATATGTCTGTATGTAATTAATAAGACAGGAATTAAATATCTTAACATTTAATATTAACATTAAATATCTGAACACAAAAGGCAATAGAGCATAAACTAGAAATGATAAGGGTCATAATCTATTTAGAATACAATTGGTGAAAGAACATTCAAAGTGGACCGTATTAATAACTATAAGGACTATGAATAGATTAAATATCCAAGTCAAAATATACTGTTAATTAAAGCATAAGATCTAACTATTCTTTGAATACAAGAGACATAAGTTATACTCAAAACAAGTGTATGAAATATATTCATATGGATCAATAATATTTCTTGCCAATAACATACAAACAAAGCTGGATTGGTTATACTAAACTCAAGGGTAAAAAAAGACTTTAAGACAATAACCACTACCAGAAAGAAGAATTTTAGTAATGATAAAAGGAGAAATATGAATAAATTTACCAATTAAAAATCCATGCACAAACTAGGAAGCCCACAATTATCTAAAACAAATAAGAAAGATAAAACATAATTTATATCATACTTTTTAATATAGCAGTCTTAACAGTTGGTAGAACAGAGAGAAAACCAGTAAGACCATAAAGACTTCAGGGACACTATTAACCAGCTTGACATGAGTAAAATCTTGAAGGTTGCTAAGGAATCAATTCTTCTATTCTCAGTATTGACACTGTTACTGTTTAGGCTTGTATAATTATTTGTGTGAGTGGCTGTACTGCAAATAATAAGTTATATTCAGTGTTTCTTGCAACGGACCAGCCCGGCCGGAGCACTGGGACCATTGGGACAGGGGTCTTGGAAGTTGGGCAAGGATTCGGCTGAGGGTGACAGACACAGACAACTCAAGGATGTTGTATCTGAGTGTAATTTGCAAGGTAGTGGGCAAGGAATATATACAGTAAAAAGAAATTGATTACATCATTGGATAATCTTAGATTACATACAAGGTATTGTTTTTTAGATCAATGGTTTCTATACACAGTCTGACTAGGATTCCCATCATTGCACACATCTCGATTTGGCAGCACATGCTGACCAGCTGCTAGACTTGTGGTACAACATTTTTCCTGTATGAAGAGATCAAAGCTATAACTAGAAATTATTGTTAGATGTCTTTTTATATATTTTTTCATATATTGTAATAAGCTCCTTTCCATTAGATATATCCGAATATCTCTATCCATTCTATTTCCAAACATTGTGAAAAAACAGGGAGTTTTGTACGGCCTCTTTTTCCGGTAAGTAAACACCTCCTCTTCTAATTGGTTTGGTATGCTTTTCTTCTAGGCATATGTTAATAAAACACCAAACCGGTCTTGCTCTAGTTAATTTAAAATAGGGTACCTTTTTACCATTAATATTAACCCACTTAGCCCCTATTTTTGTAAACTCCAGTAAATGGTACCGATCAGCTTCTTTTTCCCTAGGAGGTTGCCACAGCCTATTCCCAATAATGTAAGCAGGACCAAACTTAGTCATAATAGTGGGAGGTGTGTGCCTTTTTTCTTCAGCCTCTTTCTTCTGCTTAATCTATATGTATGACTAAATTCTCTTTTTGGGGCTTCCCTGAAGTATATCTTGCTGATATAATGTATCCACTAATATGTTGGGATCCCCTTTTTTTTTTCTCTAGCAATTTTATTATAGCTTGGAGCAAGGCAGGGGGCTTTTGAGGGCTCAGACATATTACCAGAAAATTTATCTCCTATGGAATCAGTTTCACCTGTTTCTACAGTCTTGATTCCGGGACCTCGTCCTGCGTCACCAGAGCCATGTTTGTGAAAAATAACAATAGCCATGAAAGAACATAACAGGAAGTACTCCTGCGAATGGACCCATTCTTCCTCAGGGCTGCTTCGTGAAGCTTGTGCCATGTCATGCGTGCAGGGTCACGCAGACTCCAAGGGGGGCAGGGTCGTGGCAGTTTGTGGCCTCATTCTCTATATAGCAGTAATATTCTTTCATACCACGTTCTCATTATGAAAACAATAATAATTCTAGGCATGTCCAAATATCCCCTAAGAAAATACCCTCAGTGAAAAATCTCTGGTTTATTATTGTCCTTAACTTTATTAGAAACAGTGTTACATTTAGTTTGGCATCTATTAGTCACATTTAATTTTGAATATATTACTAGAACACTCTTTAAAAATCTTAGAATAAGTATTCAGGGTATGTCAATTTTTTCTGTTCTTGGCCAGTGTCTGCTGTTTCAAAATATTTTTTCAAGTGAGAAGTAAAACTCAACGTAAATTATTATGATTTCCCTTACATATGAAATAGAATCCTTAGTCTGAATTGGTTACACAGAATACAGAGAATAATTTCACTTTATAGTGAACAGATCTTTACTGATTGACAAGAGCAAGGCATTGAATGAGTTCTATTAATAGGGCATAAAATAAAACATACCAAGAAGCAAAGTCTAATTTGATTACTGAAGTCATTTAATTAGTTTCATGAACCCCAAAACCTGGTGTCTATTGATGAAAACTTTCTTCAGGGCGTCTTTCACATCCTTGTTCCTGAGGCTGTAGATCAAAGGGTTCAACATGGGAATGATCACTGTGTAGAAGACAGAGGCCATTTTGTCTGTGTCAAGAGAATGGTTAGAGCTGGGCTGTAAGTACATAAATATCAAGGTCCCATAGAAGATGGTGACCGCCAGCATGTGGGAGCTACAGGTGGAGAAGGCTTTGCGTCTCCCCTCTGCTGAGCGCATCCTCAGGATGGTGGAAATAATGAACATATAGGAGACAAAAACAATCAGAACAGAGGAAATAAAGGTGATTCCAGCACAGGTCAAAATCCAGAGCTGTTTGGAGTGGGTATCAGAGCATGTCAGCCTGAGAAGAGGCATGTCATCACAGTAGAAATGGTTGATGATATTGGAGTGGCAGTAAGAGAGGCGGAAGGTGAGGATGGTATGAAACAGAGCCATCAAGAAGCTGTAGCTGTAGGGCACTGCTACAAGCTGAATGCAGATTCCTGGGGACATAGTGACCATGTACAGCAGGGGGTTGCAAATAGCTACATATCTGTCATAGGCCATGGAAGCCAGGAGCAAGCATTCTGATATCATGAAGCTGAGGAAGCAGCCGAGCTGAGCTGCACACCCATTGAAGGATATAACATTTTGTTCATACAAAAAGTTCCCAAGCATTTTGGGGGTAATGACAGAAGTGTAACAGAAATCGACAAAAGCCAGGTTGCTAAGGAAAAAGTACATTGGTGTGTTGAGTCTTGCATCTGCTCTAATGACCAATATCAAACCTAGGTTGCCTACCACCGTGAACACATAGATGGCTAGGAATCCAACAAAAAGGGGCAGCTTCAAGTCCTGCCTATTTGTGAGGCCCACGAGAATGAACTCTGTCACTTGGGTGCAATTGGTCTGAGCCATGTGCCTGGAGGATATCAGGATGCAGAAGCAGAGAGAAGAGTTGAGTCTATGTGGTACGAGTGTTATATGATTCCTATAAATGTTGGTACATATATTTATATCTTAAACGTCTTCTTGTTTTTCTCCTAATGCAGTAAACATAAGTATGCTGGGATTCTGGAAATGGGATAGACAGCAGAAAGAGGTATTTGTGGAAAAAGAATGCTTCTTTTCCCTAAATCTATTGTTTGCAGAAAGGTGCTGTGAAGGAGTCTACATTATTTTATTTCTTTCTTAAAGGTTTTTGTACATTAAGTTACTTAAATCTACATCCCAACTCATTTAAACGGATAAGCTGTGACTTTATTGAGCAGAAGTTCCTATTTACAACACAGCAAAATGAATCTTCTGCAAGTGGTGTCTCTCTGACAGATTTGTAACTTTGCATGGGTGGGCAAGTCTGCTCATTATCCCAATGCTGAAGAAATACACTTTTGTATTTTTCTATTTCACACTAATAATTTATCACGTGTAGGCAATCTAGGTTAAAAAATAAATGTATCTTCATTAATCTTAATATAATTTTAATCAGTACATTATAATCACATTTCATAATGCAGTTCAGTGTGACATGAACATACATGCACCCAGCACTTGGTGAGCTTACAATATAATCCTAGTAGTATTTATTCACTCAAATGTTGAAAATAGCTAACTTTATTGAAGTATCAATACAGTCTTTATTAGCCTAATCTAAGCTTACTAATATTTAATGTAAATGTAATATTTTTGTGCCTATTTCATAAATGACAAAAAATAAAACTGAAACACCTGAAACAACATCAAACTTCTGGATTGAATGTAACTATGTTATATATCCAAGGTTACCTTTCCGGGAGTCCAACATCATCATTACCTTCTCAGTAGAATGTGTCCTATTTATTCTGTTGGTGGGAACTTTAATTATTTCCAGACTTTTATTTGTATAACATTCTAACAACATATCTAATGCATGAATAAAGGAAAGGTCAAAGGGAATGAACCCTCACATAACTGTATAAGTTAGAATAAAATTAACACTTGCTTTTTAAAATATTTGAATATTTATCTACAAGTCAATTTACAAATAAGTTTCAGTTTTGTTTTTATTGAGAAAACATAGGTATGAATTATGTTTTGCAGGTTTTGTTTACTTCCTCTGTTTATAGTTGGATATCTTTCTATTTTTTTTAATCCATTTTAACTAATTCTATCCTTTTTTGTACTAGGGATTGAACCCAAGAGCACTGTATCTCTAAGCCATATCTTCAGCCCTACTTTGTTTTCATTTTGAAACAGGGTTTCATTCACTAAGTCATTGAGGACCTCAGTTCTAGAGGCTGGCCACAAACCTGCATTTCTCCTGTCTCAGCTTTTCAAGTACTGAGATTACAGGTATGAACCAGGACAGCTGGTTCCCTTTCAGAAATTCTCATAATTGAATTGTTGAATATCCACATAATGTCAAATGTCATTTTTCTCCTCCTTTTTCTTCTATTTTATCTTTTAGCTTTATATCTTAAGCATGATGATGACTGACTTAGGAAAACTCATAAATTGTTTTGGATCCTTTAAATTACTATATGAATATAGTATATCCTCTCAAGTCTTGTATTCCAATGTGATATATGATTACAATGCACCAATAAAAATAAATTAAAAAATAAAAATAAAAATGAGGACTACCAAAGTAATCCTTAAAAATAAATAAATAAAATTACTATATGAATAAGGATACAAATAAAATAAGAGACTGATCTTCACAGTTCTTCAGAATATACTAATAGCTCTTGTGGCATTTATAGCTATTTTTAATTTATCAAAATATATTTTAATTATACTTATTCTCCCTAATCAACATGATTATTTAGAAAGTAATCCTTTTTTATTTTTTTGAACCCAGGGGCATTCTACCTCTGAGCTATACCCTCAAACCAATTTCTTATTTTTTATTTGGAAACAGGGTCTTACTGAGTTGCAAAGGGCCTTACTAAGTAGTAGTAAGAAAGAAGGCTATCTGAATTCATATGTTCATCATTCAAAAATGTATAATGAGAACTATCAGTTTTCAGATAGTACATAAAATCTAAAGATACAGCAAAGAAAGAAAGCCATGCAATAAATTAGATCAGAGATAACAAATATTCTATTCAACATTCCTGTGTTTTGATTTCTGGTTTCTTTTTTTGTTGCTTGTCTGTTATTTTTCTTTCCTTTTTGTGGTGATGAGGATTGAACATAGGGTTATTCAACCTCATAACTATAACCCCAGTCCTATTTTATTTTGAAACAGCATCTAAATTGTTGAGGGTCTAATTATGTTGCTGAGGCTGGCCTCAAACCTGTGATTCTCCTGTCCTGATTTAGCTTCCCAAGTACTGGGATTATAGGCATGTACTACCTCATCTGGTTTCTTTTGCATTTTCAAAACATAAAATTTTGTAATTTGTATATGCAAAACATTTAATTTGTATTAAAATTACTGCATGTCTTTTCTTTCAAAATGAATATGACTTTTTATAATGCTGTCTTATTTTTTAATACCAGTTCAATTCAATTTCCCAACTATTAATGATACTCTTTGATCCAATTAATATGACCAGTCTATATTTTCTCTGTTAATAATAACGTGACCTTTTGACTTCTTTACTTCTGTTCTTGCCATTTATAGTTTCCTTCTCTGCAAGAAAAATAAACACTGAAGCGGAAATTCCTGTTGGTCTTCCAGTCTGGTGAAATATAACCCTTATATGAAGAGCTACCTGATTTTCCTTCCCATGTTAGCCAGCATCATTCATCTTTGTGTTGTAGAAATCCTTGAGACATACCTCCTTTACATTCCTCTTCTCATGAATCATAGTTGTTGCTTTTCTTGTCGATAGACTTCAGATCCTTTCTGGTTGGGAGCTGTAGTGTTTTCATATACTTTCTACCATACTCTCTTCTGAATGTTAGCCAATACTTGAGAGGCTGAGGCAGTAAGATTGCAGGTTTGAGGGGACACACACACACACACACACACACACACACACACACACACACAGAGTTAGGTAATGGGGAGTTAAATTTGAATTTGGCAACAACATTTAAATGTTTCTTTCCCTTATTCTTAAATTATCGTCTTTTCTTTGAACATATCTCTAGAGATATATTGATGACGTTCATCAAATGTAATCTCCACTACTTCTGAGTAAAACCTCTGCTATAAAAGTTAAAAGCGTATACATGATGTACATTCACAAACTGATTATCAAAGTCAATCACTAAGACACACATGAGAAGTAGTGAAGGGAGAGAGAATGGGGAGGGAGCTGAGGAGGGGCTATATGAGTGATGTGTGCATGTATACCTCTACCATCTTGTACTCCATTAAGATTTATAGCTACAAACATCAATATATAAAAAAGGAAAAAAAAACTGAAAGCAGTTTGCATATAGATCATCATTTGATTGGTTATAAGCTTAATTTTTCCTAACCTTTTTATATGGACCTAATTTATAATTTTTGTTTAATAAAATCTACTTAGAAACATTTTTATATCATAATGCATACACATATTCAAAATGAAAGAAAATAATTTATTTTACAGAATGCACTCCAAATGGTTTTCATCCTAAGTCATTGTCCTATACTTAATTTAAAAATCTTATCTTGAATTACTATAGTGTTATTATCACCTATCAATGAATTAAAGCCTGCCATCTCAGGATATGTTGTTTAACCTACCCAGGTGAAATGTGCTTCTGTGTTCGCTCATAATGGGTGCATACAGTAACTAACTGCATGGTTTTGTTAGTGTCCCTGTCCCAAAGGATCTTACTCCAGAGTATAATAAATGAAATGACTTAAAAAAACATTAAAGTCTTTTTTTCCCACTGGGATATTTATTGATGTGAGCTTTTGTTCTTGAAGAATTCCAGATCTACAACTCTACCTTTAGTATGACATTACTTCTAATTAAGATATAATTGTGTTTCTCTAAGAACATTTTGCTGTTATAAATTACTAGTATCGGTATCAAATTTGGCTGCCAGGGGCAGGTAGAAACTAACTTTAAAAAATTCTTTAAAATATGAAAAGGGAATCCAGTTTTTGAAGAATCTAACCTCAACATTGTATGCAAAAAAATTATAATAAGCCATTGGGTATGTGCTTATACATCATCACTGTGAATTAGTTGATGGATGTTTATTGTGTGGGTAAGGAGGGCAAAACCAAAACAGAATTTGTAGTAAATGCTTATATTATCATTATCTAACTTAAAGAAATAATAAGTGCGATAGGTATTTGTGAACAAAATGTTCTATACATTGTGCCTTTCTTCTAAGTTGAAAACATGCCTAAGCCGGGCATGGTGGCACACACTTGTAATCCTAGCGCTTGGGAGGCTGAGACAGGAGGCTCGCACAGGTTGGAAGCCAGCCTCAGCTACTTAGTGAGGCTCTCAGCTACTTAGTAAGACCCTGTTTCCAAATAAAGTATAAAATAGGTCTGAGAGTATAGCCTGGAGGTAGAAAGCCCCTGAGTCCCACCCCAGTACTACACATACACAAAAAGAAAATATTACGGTTTGGGGTGACTGTTATCATTTGGGGGAACTGTCCCCAGGGACCCCCAGTTAGGTTCCCCAAGAAATTCCCATAAAACCATGAGTTCTTGTCCAGACTAAGAATAAATATACAATAATCCAGACTCTTTCTGATTTTTTAAATGAGTTTATTAAAAAAATAGAAATACAGAAGACCCTTATAGCCCCATGCTATAGAATGTGGAGGTGGCCCGAACGAAGTCACCCAACTACAAAATATAAAACAGCCTTTGATAGATACAACATCCTCCGTCTTGCTCTTTTATGTACTTTACAACAGAGGTAAATCCATCCCCTTAATTTCCCACCTAACTGTTGGTCTAGGCTCAGGTTTCTTTGTTTAAACCAGAACATTCACCAGGTCAAGGGCCATGTGGTATCAGTTCTCCATGATGGTTGATCCCCTCCTCCCATCTTCTTGGGGAATATGCAAACCTTTTTTTAGAATGTGGAAGTCTGAAGTTCCAACTCCTCTATAGACTTGCTAATTACTTTTAGCTAGGGTAATTTGCTTTGTAATAGCTGCCTGATTCCTGGCAATAACCAAGCCCTGACCACCCTTCTCCTTCACAGATCTGATCTCTGTGAATTGATTTTTGACAAATATATTAAAAATCAAAACTCACTTATTCGAATCTTTCTAGTCCATTCCTAATACTGGTACAGAAAACATGTCTAATAAAATTAACTTAATATTTAATGTCTTTCTTATTACAAAATATCATGATGTGATCTGGTATTGAGATTCTTAATCAACATATGTGTTATATTACACACGTGTGGACACAGATACACAAATGCAGGAAAAAGTTAAAAGGATAAGTGATAACTCTGGAAAGAAAATTTGACTCTAAATTTAATTAAAAGTAAATCTTTAAAAACAAAAATTAGAATCTAGGAATTATATTTGATTCCTCATTTTTTAAACTTTGTTATTAATTTTTAAAGACCTTATTGATGCACTGTAGTCTGACATACTAGTGTAGTTCAGAGTGATAGTTACATACATACACATATATATTAATAGTATTAATGAGATTCAGCGTTATATTTGGATACATGCAGCATATAGTGTGTGCTGATCAAATCCAGCCATTATCCACCCTGCCATGGGCCTATTTCCAAACTCTTCTAATGGCTAATCTACATTCACATATGAGATAAGTGGTATGTGTCTTTCTATATCTGACTTATTTCACTTAAAATGATGCATGTCCATGTTTAGTGTAGTACTATGCAAAATAGCCAAGAAATAGAATCAACCTTGGTATCAATCTATGGATAAAGGAATAAAGAAAATACGATTATATTTTTATTATTATACATAATATACATGTTATATATATTCAATAAAATATAGTCATTCATAAATATTATCAAAATCATGTCATTTGCAGCAAAATGAATGAAATTGGAGGTCATTGTTTTTTACTTTTTGATTTAAAATGTACTATGAGGTAAAAATTAAATAGCGTTAATATCTGATGGAAGATCTTTAATAGAGGGCCACAAGAAACCAAAAATAGAATTGTCACTTTATCTTTAATTAGGTAGTTCAGAGACTTTATACAGTGAGTACTGCATATATCTCACATAACGGCCTTGTTTATTTAAGAGCCTAGATTCTGCATTCAGCGTTGTAACAACCATTACATGTGGGCATTTGTAGCTCAAGGTTTAGTAGGTCCCCCAGTATTCATTTCCTCACTTCAGTGACTTCGATGGCTATGGAAAATGGATTCCATTTAATGAGTTGAGTTGCCTCTGCTCATTTAGCTGCTTACCAGTGGTCCAAGACTCTAGAGTGACAGTTCTTAGTTTCAAAAAATTCTTTTTCACTGCAGACTCTTTCCTTGTATTCTTCTGTCAGGATCAGCCCCATGTAAGTCGTACCAGCATTACAGAACTTTCTAAAATATGGTACTGTGTTTTACCCTCTAGACTTGTGTATCTGCACGGTCTCTGTTTAATCACTGCTACTATTGTATATACTTGTTTATTAATGTTCCCATTGAATAGAGGCTTTACAATGGCAGACACTTTATTCATCCGTCTATTACTGGGACCATAAACATTATCTTGCATAATGTTTTTGCATTAAGTACCCAATATTATTTATGAAAGAACATGATATACAAATAGCCAGCAGTCTCTGGCCATTTTTCTGAAATAAGCAGCATTTTCTTGGGCTTTATGATTTTGTTTGATTCGTGACAAAAAAAAAAATTAAAAAAAAGGACTGAATCAATGACCAGTCTTCACTCACAAGGTCTGTGGGATAGTTATCTAGGCACGCACATCAAGGGACATGCTGCTGAGATTCCTCACTAGACTGCAGGCACGTGAACTAGAAGCCTGATGCTCAAACTTCTCCCTCAGCTTTCTGCCCCTTGAGGCCTTTCCACCCTCAGAGATCACTCCATGCTTTCTCGTGAGCCCCCTTTCCCCACAGCTTAAAACTTTCCTCACCCTGGGTCCACCCTAGAACGTCTCCTAAATAGACTTGTCCTCTAAACTTGTCCAAATGTGGAGTTAACTTGTAGTTAAAATTTCTTTTTCTAAAGATTAGAACTTCCTTCTTTGAGAATATAGGGGATACCCTCTGACCACACTTGAGTAGAAAGGGACTCAAATCAACCTAAGTTGACCCTCTACCTAATTACAATGCTTTTAAGACATCGTTAGCATTGCGATTTTGCTCCTGGGCTTACCTTGGGTGGTTATGGGTAAGCATATGACAATGGGGGAAATAGGCATGTAAGCCTCTGTCAATCAAATGCTCTCAAAACCCCTCAAATATCAGCAACTAAAATTAGATATAAACAGTTGCCAACACCTCTTCCCACAGTCTCCACTCATTCAGTTGAGACCCCTCTCGATCTCCTTTGAGAGCATACTGTTGCTTGTAAAAAATTCTCTTTCTTACACAATGTGTGTCTGGTCTGAACTTTTCTATTCAAGTACTTAAGAACTAAGAAATTGGCCTCTATGCTCAGGGCCCCCATTTATGGCTTGATATGTAATAGAGCTTTCAAATATGTCATTTTTTAAAATTTGAAGACTTATGTGTAAACAAATCTTTATGGCCAATTTCACCATCAAACAATAAACCACATTATTATTAAACTGATTATTAAACCAATCATTTTTATTACTATTAATGAGAGCAATAATCATTCCATACGCTTATCAAATATCAGAAAGATTATGCTGCTTGCTTTAAAAATTAGCAAATTTTATTTCCTATGAAATTTCTACAGAAAAACTTTTCTATGGTTTCAATACCTTAGCTTTGCTCTGTTGATAAAGTTTTTACTCTTGAAATAACAAAAGTACCAATTTATTTTTCATTAAAGTGGCAAAATTATCAGAAGTCTTTCCTATAGCATAGGATGATATTTTTGTGACTGTAGTGTATATTTGACTTCTGCAAGGAGAAATATAACAAAATAATCAAGGAGAAACATTGTTGTTTTTTTCTGGGATACAGTGTGATGGAATTAGAGAACAGGCCAATCTAATGTACCAAACCCCATGTCCTACACGACAACAGAGTTTTTATTGATATTTTTCAGCAAAGGCAAAGTGTATTTCTAATGAAAAATCCACATCTCCTCCACGTTTCCTTTTTTTACCTTGATGTGTGTAGGTTGAATTTGTGAATGATATTTGTTTTTCTTAAGCTTCATTTTAAAACCGAAAGAGTTTGAGATGAAGTACAATTATCATCCCACATCATTTTAGAAGGTTCCACTGGGACACTGCGATTAATCTCATATTCCCTTTTGAGTTGTTAGGATTATTATGGATTATTTATGGTAGAGCCTATTTAAGCAAAGCAATCAAGTTAAATAGCTTAGAGATGTCTTCATAATTAGAGAAAACTATAAGACCATTAATAGATGTGCAGATCCTAGAATTCCAAAGTAGGTCAGTGAAATAAATGTCATGAGAGTAATTGAAGACATTAATGATTTGGATCAGATACACTAAAAGACTGTAGCTGGAAAGATTATTAGGAAGAAAACATCCTTCTAAAATTTTAAATGTGTAACCATATATCCAAGAAAAGTGAGATTTCTTTCTCAAATTTTGCTAGCTGAAAAAAATCTTAACAGCAGAATTTATAATTTACTGATGCACAAAAATGAAAGTCAAGGTCTGTCTCATAAGTGATTATAGAATAAATGTTATGGCTCTATATTTGATATATAAAAAGATATGGACATTTTAATGAAAATTTAAACATGGACAGGATCACTATTAGTGAGAAAGAGTTGATTAATAAAGTAAACTTTCAACTTGCATCATAGAGAATTAAATTTAGACAATTACTAAACTGGGTGAGACTATATAATACATTGTTACACAGCTCCAGAAAGCACCTTGAGATGGACTTTAATTATATGAAGATGAGCAGTGACTGACAATTGTTAAACTAACTCAACCAGAATAACTAATTAGATTATAGATAAGAGAACCAGGGTTTCCACTGTCAGAGAAAGAAGTTAAAACATTAGCAGAAAATTCTAGAGTGAGCCCTATGATGCTGAATTAGAGGCAGTATTAGCATTAAATTAAAAAAGATATTAAACAGAAAGATAGATGGTAAGACAAAGGAAATATAGATTTGTGCATTTACTTATAGATGCATTTACATACATATGTATGTGTGATGTGTATGTGTGTGTGTGTATATATATATATATATATATATATATATATATATATATATATATCTTTTACAGAAAGTAGTTAGAAACAATCACTCCCTAGTAATGACCAGCCTATTTTCTTCCTGGTAAAATGCTACTCAGGAAGAAAAGTGATGCCATTAGTGATTTCATTAGGAGTAAAGCCTATGCTTCCTGGTGACTTAATTTTTCTTCTCTTCTGGAATAAAAAGGCCCCAGGTGGTTATGGGAAATAACATATTAGAATTTCTTACCTAAATTTAGTTGCTCAAATCTTTTTCCCTCCCTTCCTTCCTTCCTTCCTTCCTTCCTTCCTTCCTTCCTTCCTTCCTTCCTTCCTCTTTCTTCTTTCTTTCTTTCTTTCTTTCTTTCTTTCTTTCTTTCTTTCTTCTTTCTTTCTTTCTTTCTTTCTTTCTTTTTTTTTCTTTCTTTCTTTTTGGGGTGCTGTGATTGAACTCTGGGGCATTCTACTTTTGAGCTATACCACCAGCCCTTTTTGTTTTCTATTTGGAAACAGGGTCTCACTAAGTTGTTGAGGCTGGCTTTGAAACTGTGATCTTCCTGTTTGAGGCACTCAAATACTGGTATTAAAGGCATGTGATACCAGGCCAGGTTCAAATCTTTTTTTCTTTAATTAAAGTCTATTTATAAGTAAGAGAAGAGGGAGGTGTCATAGTGAGTCAGAACAGCTTGAGTGGTTGATGCATAACAAATATTTTTGTTGTTATTGTTAATAAAACTCATCCTTTATAAGATTTTTCAGTTTTCACACAGTGTTCATTTATGTTCAAAGATGTCATCTAGAGTAGGCTATACACCATATTTTCTTAAACTCCTCCAGGATGTTACAATTTCTCAGATTTTCTTATTGTTTATGATGGTACTGAGGAGTGCACTGATAAATTATCTTTTTAAATGTCTCTTAGATGCTTTGCTAGTGATCATACTAAGGTTATTGGTTTGGGGAATGAAAATTGTAGAAGTGAACTGGCATTGTACGTTCATAATAATGTGGATACTTACCGTCGATGTCTTATCCCTACTACTGCTGGCTGTATCACCTGGCTAAAGTAGTGTTTGTCAGTTTTCTCCATTATAAAGTTACTCTTTGCTCCTTTTGAGATTGTAATTTCTGGAAGTCATTCTGTGTAACTCACATATAATGTGTGATGAATTATTACTTATAAGGCAGAATATCTACATAAATTCCTGTGACTTGTTCTGTGTGGGATATTTATTTCTTTCATATATAAATTATGAAATCACTTATTTTTATTAGTACGGTGTGACAACATGCAAAGATATTTTTCTGAAGTAGGCGAGGAGAAATGTTTCTGACCTAATGAACATTGGAAAAACTAGAGCACATAAAACTCAAAGCAAACAAAATTGTGTTTAGCATAGTAATTTAGCTATAAAGTTGGTTGGGCATCCCAGGTTTCAGTTGTTGGTACCACTAAATATCACTAATCTAGATTTAGGTGTAAAGTTGCTAATTAAAAATTGTCAGAAAACAAGACTAAATACTTATAAAACATAATAAATAATTCCCCTAAAGTTATAAAGAAATTCCATAAACATGGTGCTTTAAATGTTTAATAATATTACAAAATATAATATTTATATAGTGAAGAAAAATAACAAAATAAGCAGAAAAAAATCTTTATAGAATCTACTAAATTTCAAATCAAATTCAGCAAAAAGTTATATTAAAACTGATACACTGTGCATTTTACCCAAATATTATGCTTTATACTAATTGAGATAAATAATTCCAATCTTATTCATCAAACAATATTAAAAAAGATTTATAGGCTTTTATTTTAAATATAGTTGCCAGTTAAATTTTGGTAATTAAGCTGTGAAAATGATTTTTATTATCTCTAGCTACTGTTTTTTAAGATGCAGTGGTTTACAATACACAACTAAACCCAAAAGTATAAATAAAATACCAAAGAATATGAAAGAAACATTGCTTCTCTTTACCATATTTTTTTGTTCCATTCTCTTTTATTTAACTTTATTTTTGAGTGATTTCTTTCCAGACTCCATGAAATATTTCCTCAAGTTGTCTACTGCTTACACCATGGAAAAGTTAGTGAACATTATAAGTCTTTCTGTGTTACCCACACAACTCAGAGCTTAACATTATGGTATATATATATATATATATATATATTTTTTTTTTCCCCCTTATATCCTAGCTACTCTTGTTTTCCAGGAATATCATTAGCCTTCTAATTCAATCACATTTTTTTTTTTTTTTTTACTGTGAACTACCGTATACTCTTAATTACCCTTTAATTTACCTAAAGAGTTCTAAAATTGTATTGTTTGAGTGAATAGCATGGGTTTGTCATGAACCTCTTTAGTGCAGCCTTCACATCCTTGTTTCGCAAGCTGTAGGTCATGGGGTTCAGCATAGGGATCACCAGTGTGTAAAATACAGAGGCCATTTTATCAGTATCCAGCGAATGGTTGGTCTGAGGCTGCAAGTACATGAACAGTAGCGTCCCATAGAACACCGTCACCGCCACCATATGTGAAGCACAGGTGGAAAAGGCCTTTTTCCTTCCTTCTAATGAGTTTATCCTTAGAAAAGACAAAATAATCTTGAAATAAGACACTAGAACTATAGCCATCGAAAGAAACATATTTGTAGCTCCAGATACAAAGACTACGGTTTCTGGAATATGAGTATCAGAGCAGGACAAGGCTAACAGAGGCACACTGTCACAGTAGAAATGATTGATGATATTGGAAGAGCAGTAAGACATAGAGAATACACGAAGCGTAACCGCAATAGATGTAGAGAAACTATAGAGGTACATGAGGGTCATCAGCAGGAGGCAGATCCGCCCAGACACCACCACCAGGTAGCGCAGCGGTTTGCAAATGGCCACGTAGCGGTCATAGGCCATCACAGCCAGCATTAGAACCTCAGCTATGATAAAAACCAAGAATCCGCCCAGCTGGGTGGCACATTCGTAGTATGAGATGGTTTTCTTACTTACTAGAAAGTTGACCAGCATTTTAGGGGCAATGACAGTGGAATCTCCAAGATTGATGATAGCGAGGTGTCAGAGGAAGAAGTACATTGGGGTCTGCAGTCGCGAGTCGACACTGGTGAGTGTGATGATGCCCACGTTGCCCATCACGGTCAGCCCGTAGACGGCCAGGAAGACAATGAACAGGGGGATCTGCAGCTCCTGATGGTCTTAGACCCCTATGAGGATAAACTCAGTGACCTGGGTAAGATTTTGAAGAGTCATACTGAAGTTGGGTCATCTGTTTGGAGAAAAAAAATTACAATGAACTTTAAGGCATTAATTTCTAAGGACTCTCATTGTATGGCAAATACCATTGCTTGGGTGAGATTGCCTTGAATTTTATTAATTTTGTTCAGTTATTAAATTCAAGGTTTTAGATATAGTAAGTAAAATCTTCAATCACTTTGAGAGCATGGTACTGGGGTTCCTGGAAACCCTTCTACCTCCGGGCTACCCCATTTTATATTTTATTTGGAAGCAGGGTCTCTTAAGCCAGAGAGGCAGGCTTCTAACCAGTGTGATCCTCTTGTCTCCACCTCCCAAGTGCGGGGATTACAAGCGTGCACCACCACGCCCTGGCAAGAACATGTTAAATTTTAATGTGATGCAGCCTCGTGTAACATTTTGAAGATTTAGTCCCCTGCAATCTAATTGAATTATCAGAATGTTCTTAGCCTTCAAACATCTGAAGTCATGATTTATACCTTAAGTCTTATGTATTTATCATAAGAAAGGCTAGAGGAATTCCTCTTTTAAGATAATCAAGGGTATTCTGTTATTTCTTAACCTGACACTTTTTAGATGAAAAATATGTTTATTATTTTTAATTTTTTATTGATGGACTGTAGTCATACATCTTAATGGGGGTACAAGATGATGGAGGCATAATGCACACATCACTTATTTGGCCCTTCTCCAATTTTAAATTTGTTCATAATAGTAGATTATAATAAGTGCTATCCTTTCCTGTTTTTTTTTTTATATTCTATTCTTTAGTTTGTGTTAGATGTACATTTAATTTACATGTTCAACCACATCAATCTATTAAATGTATTTTTTATTTTTTAATTATATTATCTCAGACAAAATATATGGAGACATAACCTAAGATCTAATTTTTCAGATAACTTTCTTTAAATTTCAGTATTTAAAAATTATAGCAGTGAATTTTTTTACTTTTGTAATTCAAATTTACAGTCTATGGTGTATTTCTTCATATTGATCCATTTTCATTACTAATATTCATCTTGTCTCACAAAATTGGGCAGTTTTTCAAATTCTTTCCATCATATTTTTATTTTTAATTATTATTTTATTTATCAAATGTTAGAACATTTTTTAAATTTACAAAATATATCCACACAGTTATTTTTTGTGTATGTTGTACTGATGATTGAATCCACCAGCATTATACATCCCAGCTATACCTCCAGTCCTCTTTTATTTTTGTTTTGAAACAGGGACTCATTAATTTGCTGAATGTCTCACTAAGCTGAGGGTAACTCACTAAGTTGCTGCTGGTCTCTAACATGCAATCCTCCTGTCTCAATCCCCCAAGTACTTGAATTACAGATGTGTACCACCATGCCCATCCCACTCAGTTTTTTTAATAACTGTAATTGATCTTTTCATATATTATAGAAGTTTCCTTTATATTGAGCATAGTCAACATAATTAATTTGTGGACTTTCTACAGTAATTATAATGATTATATTAGTCATAAAATCATACACTATTTTAAATTTAAAAAGATTTAAGAATTGTAAGGATGACCACCTGCCCCTAAGGAAGCCAACTGGTATCCCTTTGTAGTTACAACTGATAATTCGGGCACTTAGAGGAATAAATTCTGTCATGATTTCCAACTAAAACCTGGGAGAAGGGTTTCACAAAAGATATTAATGGAAGGTTTTTCTGAAGTGATCTTGAAATTGAAAACTAAGGAATCAGAAACATCCAGGTATTTAATAAAGTACAGTAAAAGAAATGAAAAATTCCAGGAAACTGAATACATAATATTCTGCTTTGGCGTAGAAATTAACTTAGAGAACTTAGTTTTGTTTTTTTAATTCTTTTGGAGAAGCTGAGTCAGCGAGATTAATGAAGGAGAGTGTGACTGAATTATAATGAGAAAGTGGAGAATTAGAATCAGTTGATAGAGCTCACAGTAACCATTCAGGTTTTAAGTGAATTATAAACCATGACAAAATTGTAAGATAGGTGAATTATATGATAAATCCTTAAGTTTCAAAAACATTACCCTTGCTGTTATGAAGATATCCACTGTAGGGATTAGAAAAGCTTAGGGCTGGAGCATGCATGGAATAAAAACAAAACAATAGTTAATTGGTTATTATTAGATTTTTAAGATCATGCTGGTCTTGGGTGGAAGAGAAAAATACTGGCGATAGAAGCTGGTAAATTTGAACAGTTATGAACAGAAACAAGATGATTTCAACAGAATTTGTATAACTCATTATGTGATAGATATATGGGAAATGACAGATGGGGAGAGAAAATTTGTTTTAGGCAACTTAGTCAATTTTAATGACATTTTGAGTTTGAGAGAACATGGCTTAAACTGGAGTGATGAAAGTGGTATTTTCTTCTGTAATAGACTTTTACTGATGCACTCTAACTATGCATCACAGTGAAGTCCAAAGAGATCCAAGCATGCATACATACACACAGCACTTGGTGTGTTTTCCCATGCAATTCTTCAATGCCTCCTCATACATGCTAGTGAGATCGAAAGTGATACCTTAATATATAAACACAGCATTACTTGAACTGTTTTCTTTAGTTTTCATTTTGACTTTTTCTACCTCTCTCCCAACCCTCTTCTACTCATTCACAGGTATCTCTCCACATTTACCTAAGTTTCTTTTTCACTTTCTATTTTCTCTCTAGCTTCCCCACATGATCTTTGACTTTCTTAAACAGGAGGATCTCACTTCGCATAATAATTTCTAGTTCTCTGCATTTCCATTATGATTCAGATGCTTATGGAATATTTATTAGTCGATTAGGCCTGGAGCACTTTGGTGGAATTAGTTATACAGGTGACTTAGAAACTCAATGGATTTTTCATCTATTTCAGAAGTTTTTTTAATTTCTTTTTAATTTTTAAATTTTATTTTCTTTATATTTTTAATTTTTTTTTAACTGGTGCATTGTAGTCATACATCTTAGTGAGGTACAAGGTGGTGGAGACATCCATGCCCACAGCACTCAATTAGCTTTAACCCAATTCCTGTCCTGTTCCCTCCTCCTTCCTCCCTCTTATCTTTGGCTTAGTGTTCTTCATATAATCTGTCTTTTTCCATTGAACTCAATCCTGTTTCTAAGATTCAAGTTTAAGAGAGTAAAAAAGGGGAGAAATTTATCCTTTAACATTCTAAAATTTTAAGTCATTTGGATGAAGGACAAACCAGAAAATGTATATTTTCTTCCCAGGTTTATTTGCCCCTTGTAAATAGAAGCCTGTCTTTTGGATAAATATGTAGTCATCTTTCATGTATTTTCAAATAAAACCCTGATGGATTTATTTCACTGTAACATAGATGGTTTATTTAAATATATGCCATTACTGTATTGACTATGGAATTACGCTTTTATGTGTGTATGTTATCAGATTTAGCTGATAGTTTTCCTGACAAAATTTGTTGTCTACACTTATATTCTCAAGTTATGATTTTGACTTTGAGTAGCCATGTATCTACCTCTGGCTCACAAGTTATCCTGTAAACAGAAAATTTTAATTTTAGGTAATATAGCAATGACAAAACTAGGCCGTAGACAGACTCCGTGAGTAAAAATTCTTTGCTTTGATCCATCGTGACATAATTTGCCAAGCTATATGAGACACAATATCAATTTTAATTTGGAAACAAATAATTGGATCGTATTTAATACACTGTATTCTTGAAAACAGTTAAAATATTACAAACAAATATCAGTGTAAAAATGTACTATTTGATTATATGTAATTTATAGCATCTGCTAAAGTGAGAGCGACTTATTTTAAGTCATGGCCCTTATATGATAGTAAGATGAATATTTCTACCTACCTTTAACAAAGAATCTGCTTCAGAGTCTTAATGAGAGTTGCTACAGGGCTGCAGCAATGCAAATCAAACAGACTCTATATACCTTAGCCCCTAATGAAGCCAAGGTGACTCGGGAAGCCACACATTGCCTGTTACATCCTTGGGGAAGATGTTACCTAAGACTGGTTCCTTAACACAATGCTCCTCTAGGAATTCAACGAGATATTCTTTCAGTGTTTTTTGGTGGTAATAAAATCCATAGACTGTCAGGTCCATGACAAAAAAGGATTTAGTTGTTAAAGTGTGTCTGTCAAAGCTCGTCATTTCCAGGCAGAGATTCATTATGGCAAAATGGGATATGTAAGAGCAAGGAGGTCATGTCTAGCCGGCAAATCAAACATCTTTTTGCAAGGGATATCTTTATTATGCTACTATCATTGTTAGATTTTTATCTCTTTTACTTCAACAATAGAATTGGCAGTCATTATTTTCAGGAACAGGGTGAAGTTGGTTATTAAAAGAAAAAATACAGCCTCCAAAAAGCAGTCATAGAATGAAATTATTCTTACATGCCCCTTTATGCTTGCATGACAGGTGAAAAAAAGTAGACAAATTTTAAAGAAGAATCAAATAGTATTTAAAGGCAAAGTAATCTGTTTAAAGATAACTATAACTTTTCTGAAGATACAAATGTATTTTTAGAAATGATATTCTATATATGTATGTTTCATGTGTGTAATATCTATATAAATATTTATAAACCAGTTCTTTAGGAAATTAATCTTTATTCCTTAGGGATTGAGACCACTTTGGGTAGGTATATATCATCTATTTATCTATCTATCTAATATCTCTATGTATACAAACACAGCGTAAACACAATTTTCAGTAGTCTTTAAAATTATAAGTATGAAACATAGGTGACAGTTATACAGAATACAAATGGATGTACATTGCGCAGTAATGTACACTTTGCAAGAACACAAGAATATAAACACATTCACATTAAATGCTCTTGGGGAATTTACCTGATGATGGTGGTTGAGATAGATAGAGTAATAAAAATATAAGCTCTACTAAGAATTCAGGGCTGCCATAACAGAATAACATACAGCAAATACGATGGACAATATAAATTTATTGTTTCACAGATTTCAATTCCAGAATCCCAAGATCCAAGTGTGTGCAGGTGTGATTTCTTCTCAGGCCATTTCCTTGGCTTGTACAGGGCTGCCCTCTCAACTGTATCCTTTTCTGTGTTCTTTTGTCCATATTTGTATGTGGTATATCTCCCTCTGTCTGTCCTAATCTTGTTTTCTCATAAGGTAATCAGTTTATTAGATTATATTCCATTTGAATGAGTTACTTTTAATTATATCTTAAAGGCTCAATTGCCTAGTTACTAAAAAGTTTCAACATACAAACTAGAGGACAGACAGAATTCTGACTATAACAAGAGGGACTCAAAATAAAACAACAGGGTTTTGTTTGCTCAGTCATGATAATGTGTGATGAAATGAGAATTGCCAGTATTTTGAACCTCCCACCTCAGTGTAGTTTTTATTAATATTTCACTCCTTTCTAATGATGTTTAATATGTTTTTTATTTTATATTTATTTATTTATTGAGAGTCTGGGGATGGAACTCAGGGCATTGGACCTCGAGCTACAGCCTCCGCCCTATTTTTATTCTTTATTTTTTTAAAACAGGGTCTCACTAAGTTACAGAGGGCCCCACTAAATAGCTGAGGCTGTCCACAAACCATTATCCTTCAGTCTCAGCCTCCCAAAGGCTGGAATTACGAGCGTGTGCCACCAAGCCCGGATTGATCTTTTTATATATGTTATTGTGCATTTTTTTAAAAGTGTCTAATCAGGTCAATTGCCCACATTTTGATTGGGTTATGTATTTTATTGCTAATCATTTTGAGTTATTTATATATTTAGATAGTAGTACTCTATGAGAGGATACAATCAGTAAGAAATGCTTGTGAGGACCGAGAAAAGCGGGGCTTAAGAGCCCCGCCAACAACCAATTTCCATTACCACAAAACCAGCGCCTTTCATAGCCAGAAAACACCATCACCAGAAAAACAAAAAAAACCACCAGGCTCCAGAGAGAATGCGGACTGAGAACAGAGCTCAGGGCCACAGAGGAGACACACGTGCCCGAGGACGCGGCAGCAGCGCCATACTGCCAGCGGCAGCAACGAACTCAACGGACGGCTACAGCAAGCCGAGGTGAGCCGCTGTGGAACAGCCAGGCGGGATCTTGCGGCGCAGACAGCATTTAAAGCTCCCAGTGGCTGAGCTCAGCACACGCTGCAGGGATTCAGAGTGGAAATCAAAACCAGAGAAGAAAAAATACGCCAGCTTCACGGCCGAGGGCGTGGCGGCGGCGCCATATTGTTACCGGCGGCGTCAGCAGCAGTGAATTCACCGAGTCCAGTACAGCTACATCTGCATACTCAAGAACAGTGAGTCAAATTGCAGGCCACAGAGGAGAAATCCCAGTACTGTACCTCCTGGGACTTGACCCAGTGAGGGAGTGGTGGTGGCAGAGATATCACACCATAGGAGAACGTGCAACCTGGCACCCCCCATAGTTTAAAGCGGCCTCTATCGACTCCCTGGGTCGGAGACTCTGTGATACAACCCAGTAAAGGAGTAGTGGGGTCTGAGATAATACAGACTCAAGATCCAGAGCACCTTAAATGAAGCCATAGTGACCCAAGGGAAGAACCCAGAGAAGGCACAAACCTCCAAAATCATGGGAAAGAGGAATAACACTGGAGTAATGAATGCGCACAACCCCAAAACATCAGAACCTGATAAAACAGAAAATCAGAGATTTCTAGAAGATCAAATCAGGAAAATAACTGTAGAAATAATAGAGGTGCTTCGAAAAGAACTCAGAGAGAGCCAAAAAGAGATAAAGGATGCAATTAATGAAGTAAAGGCCTCAATTCAAAGCACAAACAACCGATTAGACCACATGGAGAACAGAATCTCGCTCTTAGAAGATGAGCAATCCAAAAATGAACGCATAGTTTCTAATCTAGAAAAAAATATCCGACAGCAGGAATCTGACATTGAAGAAATATGGGCCCATCTTAAGAGAGCTAACCTAAGAATAATTGGAATAGAGGAGGGAAAAGAAAGTGATACCAAAGGGATCAACAATCTCTTCAAGGAAGTAATAGCAGAAAATTTTCCAAATATAGAGCAAGAGGTTGATACACAGATCCAGGAAACTTATAGAACTCCCTTTAGACAGGATCCGAGAAGAGGATCCCCACGCCACATAATTGTCAAAATGACCAATGTGGAAGCCAAGCAGAGAAACTTAAAGGCAACAAAAACAAAGGGCCAAGTGACATTCAGAGGCAAACCAATTAGAATCACTCCAGACTTCCCAAACCAAGTCATGAGAGCCAGAAGGGCTTGGAGTAACATATTCCAAACTCTGAAAGAAAACAACTTCCAGCCAAAAATTTCCTACCCAGCAAAACTTTCTATCAAATTAGATGGAGAAATATGAAGCTTCCATGACAAACAGAAACTGAAGGAATTTATGTCTTCAAAACCAGCGCTAGAGAAAATACTCAAAGAGATTAACTACAAAGAAGAAATAGGTAACACTCACCAGAACGAGAGAAACAAGAGTTTCCATCCAACAGACAACTAAGATTGGTTATCTGTGGAGATTCATTATTTATGTTAGTCTTTTACCTATCTCTAAATTGTATTGTTTGCCTTTATTGTTGTTAATTTTTAGGATTTCTAGTTGGAATATTAATATACCTTCAGATATAGCATTTGGAAATATTTTATCCAATTCTATTAGTAACTTTTAACTCTGTTTACATTGTGTTTGGATATACAATATTTTCTTTTATTTTTTAGGGAGTGTACATTCTTCTGTTGCCTGTGCCATTGAAATCATATCCAAGAAATCACTGCCAATTTCAATGTTGTGAGGTTTTATGACCCAGATTTTCTTCTAAAAGTTTATAGTCTTAAGATTTATATTTAGGTCTTTTATCTATTTTGAGTTAATACTTGTATGTGGGATTAGGTAAGGGTCCAATTTTATTCTTTTCCATGTAATTATTATTTTTCAACAATATTTAGTTAAAAGATTATTATTTCCACCACCAAATGTTCGTGGAAACCTTGTCAAAAATAACTTGACAATATAGGGAGGAATTTAGCTCTAGGCTTGTATTTAACTCCAGTGGTCTATATATCTGCCTTTAGAACAGTACTACACTGTTTCAATTGTTGTAGCTTTATATGGTTTGAAATCAGAAAATATATATCTGCCAGCTTTGTTCTTTCTCAAGATCATTTTGGGTATCTAGAATTCATATTCCATATTAGGATAGATTTTTTTCTGAAAAATAAATATATAAATATATGATAGTTTCACCTAAAAAAACAGAAAAAAATATGCTCTGGTAAGAAAGAAAGCAAAAAGAAATATTGAAATGTTATCTTTAAATCATCAAAATCTTGGTATCAGACAAATGAAACTGTTATGTGAGATTATCATTTTTAATTTTGGATAAATTGCTATAATACTAGATGTCAACCACTAAGCCAAGCATGGGAAGGAGGGATGGGGAGAGAATGGGGTGGGGATCGGGTGGGGGCTGACTGGGTGATGTGTGCATGTATGTCTACAAAAGTTTGTATCCCACTATGATATATGAATACAGTGCACCAATAAAATAAAATTAAAAAAAAAGAAAAAAAAAAAAAGAAATGCTTGTGAGGACATGTGGAGATAGGAACTCTTATTCACTGTTGGTGGGTTTGTACATTCATAAAACCACTATGGAAATTAGAATGGACGTTCAACAAAAAAGAATGGAATCATCATATGACCCAGGCAAACTACTGCTTGTTCTTTTTGCAAAAGAATTAAAAATTGGAAATATTTCTTCAATAATAGAATAGACCCATAAGTAAAATAAGCATGCACATCAAATGCAAAAAGATGTTTTCCAGTGTCACTCTTGACATTTGCCAACACCATTTCCTAAGGTCTTATGTCTAAATACCCAAGTTTGCAAAATAGGATGTGTTATCCTATTTATGACTTGATAACCAATAATTGATAATTTGATAAATAAAATGATAATTGATCAATAAATTGATAATAATGATCAATAACTTGATAATTAGAAGTTATATTCTGGCCAATCTTGTAGATTTTAACTCATGCTGTGCACTATGGGGTGTACCTGTAATTTCAGGGACTCTGGGGGCTAAGGCAGAAGGATTACAATTTCAAAGCCAGTCTGGACAATTTAGAAAAACTTTGTTTCAGAATAAAAAGTACAAAGGGCTTAGAATATAAGCCAGTGGTTAGGTACAATCCTCAGTACCACGAAATATATAAATAAAATTAGCGTTATAGGTTAGATTTAGGTATAGACTCATTGATTAAAAACTGTTGGAATACAAGATATGATATTTATAAAACATAATTATATGTTACCCTAATGATGTAAGGAATATCCATCAAAATGGTCCATTAAATCTGTCTTTAATAATATCACAAAATGAAAAATATTTTTTACATACTAAAAAATAGTACTTCAAGGAAGGAGAAAGGAAAATCTTCACAGTGTCAACTCAATGCATCATGAAAGTATATTAATAGTGTACCCTGTGTTTTCTTTCATATAGTATATAAATTACATTACTTGAAATAAATAACTTTAATCTTATTCATCTAATCATTCAAACAATATTTAGAGAGAGAGTTTCAGACTTTATTTTAAGTATATTTGTCAATTCTATCTTGGTAACTTATTTGTAAAATAAATTTGCATCAGCTATAATTAGCGTTTTTCAAGATGTAGTGTTCTACTACTAAATACGACTAAATCCAGAAAAAATATTTTAAAAAGACCAAAGAATAAGAAAGATAAAATTTTCTTCTCTTTTTAATTATTTTGTTCTATTCAATTTTATTTAACTTTATTTTGAAATGATGTCTTTTCTGAATTCAAAAAATATTTCTTCCAAATTGACTATGTTCATACTCCAAGAAAATTTGTTGAATGCAGTCAGTATTCCTGTTGCCTTCAGAACTCAAAACTTCACATTAAAAAAAAAAAAAAAAAAAAAAAATATATATATATATATATATATATATATATATATATATATTTCCCCCCATTCTAGATACCCTGGATTTTGATTAACCCTGTAAGTCAATCACATAACTATTTTTTATGATGAACTAGCATATAATATTTAACAGAGTTTTCCATTTACCCAAAGAGTTCTTAAATTATATCATTTAAGTGAATAGCATGGGTTTGTCATGAACCTCTTTAGGGCAGCCTTCACATCCTTGTTTCACAAGCTATAGATCATGGGGTTCAACATTGGGATCATCAATGTGTAAAATACAGAGGCCATTTTATCAGTATCTAATGAATGGTTGGTTTGAGGCTGCAAATACATGAACAGTAGCGTCCCATAGAACACAGAGACTGCTGTCATGTGTGAAGTACAGGTAGAAAAGGCTTTTTTCCTTCCTTCTGATGAGTGTATCCTTAGAATAGACACAACAATGTTGAAATAAGATACTATAACTGTAGTCATAGAGAAAAACATATTTGTGGCTGCAGATATAAAGATTATTGTTTCTGGAATATAGGTATCAGAACAGGACAATGCTAACAGAGGCACATTATCACAGTAGAAATGATTGATGATATTGGAAGAGCAGTAAGACATAGAAAATACACAAGATGAAACAACAGTAGCTGTAGCAAAGCTGTACAGGTATGTGAGGGACACCAGCAGGAGGCAGATGTGCCTAGACACCACCACCAAGTAGAGCAGGGGCTTGCAAATGGCTACATAGCGGTCATAGGCCATCAGACCCAGCATGAGAACCTCAGCTATGATAAAAACCAAGAATCCTCCAAGTTGGGTGGCACACTCATAGTAGGATATTATTTTCTCACTTACTAAAAAATTGACCAACATTTTAGGGGCAATTATGGTTGAATTGCCAAGATTGATGATAGCCAGATGTCGGAGGAAGAAGTACATGGGGGTCTGAAGTTGAGAGTCAACAATGGTGAGGACGATGATGCCCAGGTTGCCCATCACTGTTAGTATATAGATAGCCAGAAAAATAAAGAACAGAGGAATCTGCAGCTCTGGACAGTCTGAGACTCCTATGAGGATAAACTCAGTGACCTGAGTGATATTGCCAGGAGCCATGTACATGATGGGAATTCATCTGTTTGGGGAAGAAAAAAACAAGTGATTGTGATTTTTTTGTGTGTTTCTGGTACTGGCGATGGAACAAGAGACATCCTAATTCCAAGTTATACCCCCACTCTATTTTACTCTTTAATTTGGGAACAGGATCTCACTAAGTTGCAGAGGGCCTCACCAAGTTGCTGAGGCTGGCTTCGAACCTTAAATACTACTGTCTCAGTCTCCCAAGCACTGGGATTACAACCCTGAGCCACCACACCTGGCTGTGATTGTGAACTTTAAGCAATTATTTTTTTAGGATTCCCATTATCTTACAAGAACAATTTCTTGGGTGAGAGTTCATTGAAAAAAATGTTAATCTCGTTCAGCTATTAAAGTCAAGATGTCATATCTAATTAGTAAAAGCCACAATCATTTGGAGGGAGGAAAACCAAGTATGGTAAAGGATAAGGTTGTCCAGTAGCAGCCTATATTTTGAGGGGTTATTTCCTTGCAGTATAATTAAATTATCATGATATACTTAGTTTACAAACATTTGTAGTCATGATTCATAACCTGTATCATTTGTACTGAGCATGAGGCCAAACTTCTCTTGTAATTTCTTAACCTATAACTTCTGGGTTTTTTAAATTTATCAATAGTAGATTATTTATTATAGGAAACTATCCTCATTTTTTATGTTTTATTTTTATAACTTGTAACCACTTAAATATTTTTCCATTTACCATTTTATGAAATCAAACAAAAATAAGTAGAAATACGCTCCAAAATATACTTTTCAGATCTGCTTTGAGAATCTAAAAATTATATTGGTATAAATTTTATCATTTTTTTGTAATTTTTTAACATTATAGTTTACTGGATACATCTTTATACCTCCACCTTCTCATCACTCAGTTTCTTCTTGTCCAAAAATCTTGAACAATTACTAATATTATTTATTAACTTTACACCAATGTTTTATAGTTTAAAAATATACCCACTCAATTTTATTTACTCACTGTAATTGATCTTTGCATTCTGAAAAGTGTTCTTTATAGGTTACCATAATAAATATAGTTTATTGTAATAAATTTTCTTATAGAGTTCTATGATGACTACAATGCATATTTTAGCCTTAAAATTAAAATTAAACATTTTTTCCTAGAATTATTTATCTTAATGATGAGCCCCCAAATAATAAAATAAAAACAAAAGAATGATCACCTGCCTCTAAAAAAGCTCACAATTGAGAATTCATGCAATAAGATGAGTAATCTTGCCATTGTTTCTTAACCAAATCTTAAAGTTAAATTCCAGAGCATCAAGATATTTACTGTAATAAATATCTAAGTAATAAAATCCTGGGATTGTTCATATTTTCTCTTCCCCTAAAAACTATAGAATAAAAACAGAAAGAAAAGACAATTTTTTGCAGTTAAAAAATGAAACAAGACCAGAAAAATAAAACTCAAATAATACTTAGCATTCTTCAATATTTGATATTTGTTTCTGACACCAACAGTCATACATTTTGTTGGTTTCTTTGACTCATTTCTTATTTATTTATTTATTTGTTTTTCACCAGATATTTAGTGAACTTCTACTCTCTGTCAGACAATGTCTGAGATTCAGATAAATTACTTGCCCCTCACCTCATGAACCTGACATTTCAATGACAGGGGAAAATCTGTTAAACATAAACAACATAGTTACAGAGAATATTTGTTGTGATAAGTAAATTAAACAGAAACAAGACATGTTATGATCATCTGGAGAAGAAGATACTAAAGTAAATTTTTTCTGAGAAGATGACCTTGAAATTAAGTCTTAAAGGATCAGAAGCATCCAGTTATTCAATGAAATGTGGGAAGAGAATTTCAAAACTCCAGGTAGCAGGGAATCTATGAGGTGATGCTTTGGAGAAGACACTAACTTACAGGACTTTTTTACTTTTGCATTTTTGGGGAGAAGGTTCAGGGAATATAATTAAAGGAGAGTGTGAGTATGTTACAATGAAAAAGTGGAGAGTTGGTAGAATTAGATAATAGAGCACACTACAAATATTCTGCTTTTATTTTAAGTGAATAAAGTAAAAAATGAAGAAATTTTAATACAGATGAATAATATGATTATCATTCAGCTTTAAAAATATGACTCATTGTTATGAAAAGAAGGAATTGTGCAAAAGAGAAAAGGCTAGTGGTGGACCATGTGTGGACTCAAATAAAAAAGAAACAACTACAAGTTAACTGATTGTTATGGAATTTTTCATTATTATGCTGTTTAAGCCCAAAAGGAGAATCTGGAAATGTAGCTAGTCAGTTTCAATAGTTATGAACAGAAACAAGAAAATCTCAACATAGTTCATATAATGCATTGTCTATGAAGACATATGGGGGAATGATAGATGGGGATAGATCAAAATCCTGCGAGGTGTTCTTGGCAGTTGGGTCAATGTTAATGATATCTTAAATCTGAAAGAATATGGCTTAAAATGGAATTATAAATGTTTTTTTCAATGTGTTATGTCATAATTGTTAATGAAATATTTATCAAACATTAAGTATGTTGGTATTTATGTCTAGAGCACATTAGTGGGGTTAGTTATACAGATGTTTAAGAAACATCCATCTAAATATTGAGAATATTTTAATGAATTCCAAAATTTTTATTGAAGTCATAATCAAAATTTTTATCATGTTTCTTATTTATTTTTTATTTTTTTATTTTTTTGTGGTTGCTGGAGTTGGAACCCAGGGATTATTTAACCTTTGAGCTTCACCCCCACACCTATTTATTATTCTTTATTTTGAAACAAGAACTTACTGAGTTACAAAAGGCCTCACTAAGTTTCTGAGGCTGGGCGTGAACTGTAATATCTTCCTGTCTCAGCTCCCAAATGCTGGGATTACAAGCATGCGCCACCATGCCAGGCTTATGTTTCTCCTTTAATGTGCATGTTTTCCCACTGATATCCAGCCCTCTGTTTCTCAGATTCCAGCTTAACAAATTAAATCTAGCTATACAAATTACCATTGTATATTGAAATATTTTAGGTCAGTTTAAGTAAGAACAAATCAGAAAATGTATATGGGTTTTAGTTTGTCTTAAAAGTGTACTAGAACTTTTGTCTTATTATAGTAGAAATCTAGGCTCTTAAATTCATCCACCTAATTAATTAAATTTCTGTCCTGAAATGGAACTCTTTTCTTTTTGTAACTAAGCAAAGTCACGTTTTAACACATATTTCCAATTAAAATGTCATATTTATTTTCTTGTAAAATAGATTGTCTATTTAAAATATTCCATTACTTTTTGACTACTAAAGTATACTTCTTACATACATTTACTTGTATGTTGTGAAATTAAATTGGTATTTTTCCTCAGAAAATTTCTTGTCTATAGTTATATTCTCAAGGAGGGGTATGATTTTGAATTTGGGTAGCTATATATTAATTCTTCATCCTCAAGTTATCCTGTAAACATAATATTTTCATTTTATATAATATAACACTAAAATAGCTGTGATATAAGCAGACTTGTTGAGTAAAAATTTCTTGTTTTAATAGCGATATAATTAACAAAGTATATGAGAATGAGGTCAGTTTTAATTTGAAAACAAAAATTGTATCAAATTTAATATGTTGTATTATTTGAAACAGTTAAAATATTATAAAAATGTTTGTATATTATAATACTTATATTGTTTGATTTTATGCAATTTCTAAATGAGAGTGGAGTAACTAATTTTAAGTCATGATTTGAATATTTTAAATCCCATTATAAAAAATGAATATTGTTTACCCACCTGTAATGGAGAATCTGCTTCAAGTTTTAGAGTATTTATACAGCTATAACTCATGAGACAGGGCCCTATATATATTTAACCTTAAATGAAGCCCAGATCACTCTAGAAGCTACAAATTGGTTGTTACATCCTTAGGGAAGATGTCACGTAGGACTGTTTTATAACAAGGTGCCCCTCTAGGAATTCACTGAGATAATGCTTTCGATGTCTGTGCCAGTCTAAGCCACAGATTGTCAGTTCCATGAGATCCAAGGGAAACAGTGATTAAAATGTGTCTGCCAAAGCACCTAATTTCCAGAGAGAAATTCATTATTGCAAAATGGGACATTTAAGAGCTAGGAGCTGATGATCTGGCATTCAAACAGGACAATATACATCTGCAAGAAATATGTTTACTATGCCACCATCTTTGCTGAATTTTATCCCTTTATTTCAACAAGAAGTAAATCGATACTCATTATTTCCAGGAATATGAAGAAGTGGATGTGGAAAGTAGACTAAGTCCTCCATATCAATCGTCATATAGTGAAGTTATTATTGTACACTTTTCTTATGCTAGCATTACAGAGGAGAAAAGAGAGCAGACAAATACTAGAGAAGAACAAATTATAGTATTTAAGATTATCAGTTTGAAGATGACTATAAATTTCCCAATATAAAAAAAACGATTTTTAAAAACTGAATCCTTTAGATATGTACATTTTTGCATATAATGTCTAACAGAAATATTTAGAAACCTATATACATCAGGAAAATTCTCTTCTTTAGGGAATACATTCTCTTTGGTCTTATACTCAGTAAACAGAATTGTCCCTCATAGGCTTTAATTTAATTTATAAGTGAGGATATATGATGTGATGGCAATTATAGTACAAATGCATGCACATTACACAGTAATGTATATTGTGTTAGAATACAAATACACAAATACATTTACATTAAATGGTCTGGGGGTGGTTATCTGATGGTGGTGGTTGGTAATGGATGAAGAAATAACAATATAGGTTTTATTAATTTTCCAGGACTGCCATAACAAAATAACACACAATGAATAGTTTAAACAGTGTAATTTTTGTTTCCTTATATCTGTGGAGTCTAGAAGTCCAAGATCCAGGTGTGATTTCTTCTCAGGACATTCTATGGGCAGCAGAGGCTGACTTTTCAACTGTGCCCTCCTCTGATTATTCCTTGGCACATGTTTATGTCTAGTGTAGGTCCTTCATTCTGTCCTAATCTCTCCTTTCTCATAAAAAAAAAGTTTTACTAGAGATCAGTCGAATGAACTCATTTTAATGTAATTGCCACTTTAAAGATCCAAATTTCCAAATACTGTCGCCTTCTCAGTGCTAGGAGTTAGTAAAATTGGGCAATGGACAAAATTTTGTCTATAACAAGAAGGACTATAAATAAAATAATAGGATCTTTATTTCCCAGCCATGATAATGTGTATATTATGAGTATTTATTTTTGTGGTACTGGGGTTACTGGAAGCCCTTCTACCTCCAGGCTACACTCCCAGACCTATTTTATACTTTGTATTTGGAAACAGGGTCTCTTAAGCCAGTGCAGCTGGCTTCGAACCTGTGCGATCCTCCTGTCTCTGCCTCCCAAGCACAGGGATTACAAGCGTGCGCCACCACGCCCGGCGGATTATGAGTATTTTAAACCTCTTACTCCAGGCCAAAAACAGATTACAAAAATAAATATCTTCACGGGAAAGAAAGCCTGTTTCTACTATCCTGCAAAAATAACACAAGTTATTAAAACATATATATAAAAGCTTCCCAAGATCATTATTCAATATGGTGAAACACCACAAACTACGTGTACATGTTAAAAATTTATTCTGCAAATTCTTAACAAATATTTTATTACATTATTATATAATCTTTAGAATGTTTATTTCTCTGAATTACACAGATATTCAAGAAAATCTTTTGAGAGGAAAATTAAATATAACATGAAAAGGATATTTTACACACTTTTGTGAGGAATCTCATAACACAGGAGGGACTCCAGACAAAGAAGGAGAAACCTTAGATGAGTTAAGAAGATGAAGCTAACTGAGGAAGATGGGAGGGGGGAAGGGGAAGCACCCTAACGTACATCACATACATTCACAAACATATCAGTGTCAATCACTAAGCCAAACATGAGGAAGGAGGGGGAGGGAATTAGGTGGGAATTGGTGAGGACTCAATGAGTTATGTGTACATGTGTGACTATCATTCTGTACATCATTAAGAATTATTATTGCAATGCACCAATTATAAAAAAGAAATAAGAACACACATGCACACAAAAATTAAACTTATAGAATCAGAAACAATAGCAGCCTCAATGTGCTGTGGGACAGGACAAAGGGTAGAAAGTTTTCATTCTGGAGGATAAGCTCTAGAGAGGTAATGTTCGGCATAGTGACCTGAGTTTTACTCAGTTGTATTTGACATTAATATTAAATGTTCTCACCATGTCTCACAAGAGTTTGCTATATGATGTGATAAGATTGGTCATTATAAATCTTTCACAGAATATAGGCACATCACAACATCATGTATTACAGTTTACATATATACAATTTTATTTAACAATTATAACTCCAAAAATCTGAAAAGTAAATAAAATGGTGTTATTACATTACTTTCTGTTAAACTAATATATAGGTTTATGAATATAAATATATGTCTATGTACTCATATGTACATATGTATATATTTATGCAAATATATATGAATAACATTGGAAAGTGTTATTTATGTTCACAAATGATAGTGTTTTCATAACTCTAATATGTCTCCCAATGTCTCTGCAGTTAATTTTCCCATCCCACATTCCAGAGTAAAAGGACAATGATGTTCATCACCATAGAATAGTTTGACTATTCTAGAACATGATACAAAAGTAATAATATGGTGCATTTGTTTCTGCTTCATGCTAGTTAAGTTCATGCATGCCACCGCCTGTACATGTATGTTAGTTCATTTTGCTGCAGAGTACTATTGTTTTATACATATACCATACTTTGTCATTTTATTCATTGACAAGTAGTTAAAATATTTTCTACTGAATTATTTTGAATAAAACTATGAATAACATTAATTTACATGTACTTTATGGACATGTTTTTATTCTTTGTAGTTAAAAATCCTAAGGATGAATTCTTGGAACTTAGAGTATTTATGTATATATTTGATGTTATATTAAACTGTCAATCTCTTTGCCATGAAAAGAATCCTTGTTCACTCCTGTCAGCAATGTTAGATTACTTCAAGAACTAAAAATAGTAACTTATATTTAGTATGGGTTTGTATTTTGGTTTTTGAATAATGAGATATTTTAAATTTTACTAAGAGCTGTGGTTGAAAATAGGTTTTGATTGTTAGTGTGATTTCATTTTACTGATGACTAAGAATGTTTAGCCTCTTTGTCACAGGCTTAATGATCATTAATACTTATATTTTCAAGTATATTTTACATGTTTATTTCTTATTTATATTAGATTCTCCTTCGGTTCCTCACATATACATAATATTATATACATACACATTTTTATATCATTGAATTACCTGAAATTGTTAGAAGATGTTCGATTAAACTTAAGTGCATGCATATTTGATTTTCTTTTTCTTTCCTTTAATACATTTATCTATCTGAAAAATGTTGCATAGAGTGAGCACTATCGGTTTAGTCAGGATAGCATAGCAAAAGACCATTTCTCTTGCATTGCTCTTCATCATCTTAAGATCAAAATGGATTCCTCTTCTATAAAAAAAGAAGCTTTCAAGAAAATCGCATCAACAAATAACAGATCTAGCTGTCTACATAAGGAAGCTATCGGGTTAAAATTGAAAAAAACCATCTTAGCTTGTTTGCCAAATAAAGAAACCTAATTCCATAATATGTTCACTTTAGAGATTTTGAAATATCTTTGTATTTGGCATGTCTGTCTCTCCTTGATGTATCATTGCTCTCAATGATCTTCCCACTGCATATCCCTCTGTACTAAAAACAGGACCTGACCATTCTTACTATCCTTGAACCCTCAGTGGAGAATCATGACCTGATGCCCAGCACAGAAAAAAATGCAAATGAATGGCAGGGCCTAGAGGAATACTTTATATGCTGATTTCCTAAGCATTGTATAGATGTTAACTCATAGGATCAACATATGAACCCTTAGAAATAGAGCTTATATAATCTTATAAAGTGTCAAAGGAGTCCTGGTTCCTTTAATAAAGAATATTATTAGAAACCATTATTTTTACTATGTTTATTGCTACTGGTTCCTTCTGATTTATGCTTTTTGTTTATCTAATCACCTTTATAAGAATATTTGATTCATTTCTATTTTTGTCAGTTAATATATCTGTTATGTCCATCCACATTAAGTTTTTATATTGGATCAGTCAAATTACTTGAGTAAAGAGCTAGAAGTATGATTGCTGAGAACGACCTTGTGGATTTACAACTTTGCTACAAGATACAGAGAGATTAGCTTGGGAGTATAGTATACTTCAAAAGAAAGTTCTAGGGTTATTTTTTTTTTTAAAAGCGTACTCAACTTGATGGCTATTAATGGATAGATCACAGGTGTGTGCTGCCATTCTTGACTGACACTACTGATTTTTAAAAGCCATAGTTTGCAAAATGAAAAGATGTCACAGAATGTAGGAAACATTTACAATCATATTCCTTTTTTGTATGTTTTTATTGAAAATAAATGGTATTCATTTAAACTGTACTTGGTGCCCTCTCCCCCCACCCCAATTTTACCCCCCCAACAATGATTGTCCAGGGTAACCATGCTATATTCATACATTTACACATATTCAGATGTAGATCCTCATTAGTCAAGTTCAGCCTTCTTCCTCTCCTATCCTTCCATTCAGACTTTGCTGAGATTTCCCTTCCATTATCTGGAGACCTTCTGGTATCCCCAATGCTCTATAGTTTGGGTCTTTTACATCTTTTGGTTAGGTATATTGCTAGGTATTTTATTGGTTGTGAGGTTATAGTGAACGGAAATGTTTTTTTTATTTCTTTCACTGTGGATTCATTGTTGGCGTAAAGAAAAGGCACTGATTTCTTTAGGTTGATTTTCTATCGTGCAACTTCGCTGAATTTGTTTATCAGCTCCAGAATTCTTTTGGTTGAGTTCTTTGGGTCTTCCAGATAAAGAATCATGTCATCTGCAAATAAGGATAATTTTAATTCCTCTCTTCCTGTGTGAATTCCTTTGATTTCCTTCTCTTGTTGCTGCGGCAAGAGTCTCAAGGACGATACTGAAAAGGAGTGGTGATAGTGGGCATCCCTGTCTTGTTCCTGATTTTAAAGGAAATTCTTGCAGTTTTTTTCCCATTCAATATAATGTTGGCTTTGGGTTTACAGTATATTGCCTTAATGATGTCAGAGTATGTTCCTTCTACTCCAATTTTCTGCAGTGTTTTTAACATAAATGGGTGTTGGATTTTGTCAAATGCTTTTTCAGCATCTATTGCTATGATGATGTGGTTTCGTTCTTGGTTCTATTTATGTGGTGACTAACATGTATTGATTTGCATATGTTGAACCAGCCTTGTTTTTCTGGGATGAAACCAACTTGGTCATGATGTATTATTCTCTTGATATGGTTTTGAATGTGTTTGGCTAGTATTTTGTTTAGAATTTTTGCATCTATGTTCATTAAGGATATTGGTCTGTAGTTTTCCTTTCTTGAGGTATCTTTATTTCATTTGGGGATTAATGTAATACTGGCCTCATAGAAGGAATCTGGGAGAGTTCCATCTCTTTCAATTTCCCAGAACAAGTTATGAAGTATTGTTGGTATTAGTTATTCACTGAAGGTTTTGTAGAATTCAAGTGAAAACCCATCTGGGCCTGGGCTTTTCTTCGATGGAAGAATTTTCATCACCATATCTATTTCTTTGTTTGCTATTGGTTGGTTTAGGCTTGCTTTGTCCTCTTGGTTCAGTTTAGGTAAGTTAACTGTGCTCAGAAATCTATCAATTTCTTCCATGTTTTCTAGTCTATTGGAGTATACATTTTTAAAGTAGTTTCTGATAATCCTTTGTTATTCTCCACTATCTATGGTGATGTCTCCTTTTACATTTCTAAATTTAATAATTTGAATTGATTCACTTCTTCTTTTGGGAGGTTATCCAGGGGCTTATCAATTCTATTAATCTTTTAAAAGAATCAGCTTTTTGTTTTGTTGATTCTTTGAATTGTTTTTTCTTTTTTGTTCTCTCATTTATTTCTGCTCTGATTTTAATAATCCCCTGCCTTCTGCTGGCTTTGGGATTAGACTGTTGCAGTCTTTCTAGGTCCTTGAGTCATTAGGTTCTTTACTTGGTGATTCTCTGTCCTTCTTATGTGGACACTCAATGCAATAAACTTTCCTCTTAATCCTGCCTTCATAGTGTCCCATAGATTTTGGTAAGTTGTGTCTCTGTTTTCATTTTTTTCCATGAATTTCTTTATTTTTTCCCTAATTTCTGCTCTTACCCATTCATCACTCAATAGTGTATCATTCAATCTCCATGTATTTGAATAGTTTCTTTTGAATTTCCTCTTGTTGATTTCTACTTTCATTCCTTTTTGGTCTGAAAAGATGCAAGCAATTATATTACATCTTTTAAATTTGCTGGTGCTTTCTTTGTGTCCCAGGATGTGATCTGTTTTGGAAAAGGTTCCATGGGCTGCTGAAAAGAATGTGTATTCTGTAGTTCCTGGCTGTTTATACAATACAATTTAAAAAACAGAAGAAAACCCAGGCTTGACAAATGTTTTTCATTACCTGTGGACAATTTTACTTTAGGGTCAAATAAAATGAAAAAAAAAATACATTCTGGAAAAAAATTTCTTTAATACAAGATACATAATGAGTTAATTCAATTAATTTCAAAATAGTATAATTGTTCTTTCTAATAAAAATACCCAGTATGGCCCCATATACATATAGTAATAGCATTTTTTAATTTTCACAATAGGCTAAATACGGTATTCAAATTGAGAAATAAGTATTGTACTTAACTCATTGACTTGAAAATTTAATAAAAATTCTGCCATCAATCTATAATAGATTTGATTAAATCCAGTATATCTTAGTATATTTTGTCACATTCTACTACATATAATTTTACAGACATTTACTTACTAAATCTAACAATAATTTTTCTTCTTATATTTATGATTGAAGATTTAATGGCTATACTTAAAAAAAATCTCAAGATGGAAGCCCACCTGTGAGTAAAGTGAACATAGACATATAATATTAACATGTACTTTCCAGTTTTTATTTGATACTTTCCAAAATTTTTTCTGAAGACTCTATTAGATTACATTCTAGCTTCTTAAAGTGTGGTTTATCTTATGAATCTGACTTAATTATGAAATATGGCTAGTAGAATTTATGGTTATACCTTGCCTTAAAGTTATATATAGCAGATTTAGGGTTATACTCACTAATCTGAAATTATTATATTTTAATATATATATATATATTTTTTTTTTTTTTTTTTTTTTTTGCGGGTGTGTGTGGGGATTGAGCGCAGGTCCATTCACCCTCTGAGCTACACCCCCTGCCCTATTTTTATTCTTTATCTTGAAACAGGGTCTCACTAAGTAACTGAGACTGTGTGCAAACCACCATCCTCCTGTCTCAGCCTCCCCAATGCTGGTATTACAAGCGTGCGCCACCATGCCTGGCTTAATTATATTTTTTGTAATGACATAAATATGTTTATGAACAAATACAGTAAATGTTTAGTAATATAATAATAAAATATATTTCAAAAACTAAAGAAGAATTATATTAAAGGAGAATAAAAATCTTTGCAGAATCTACAATGCTTATACGTCAAATATACAATGAATATATGCTTCATGTAGAACTATAATATTAAAAATATTAATTATATTACTTGGAAAAATATTTCAATCTTATTAAGAATTAAGCATGATTACAAATTAAGAATATCAGCTCATTATTTGTGTTTAATTATTCATCCAAAATATAGGAAGAGAAACATAATTTTAAATATAACTATTTAATTGTGATAACTAAACTGTAAAAATGATTTTAGTTATTGTTAGTAGCAATTATTCAAGATGCAGAGATTTAGTAAACTCAATTAAGCACAGGAAGAAGGAAAGAGAAACAAAAATCAAGAAAGAACAACTTTTCTTTTGCATAGAATTTTTAGCCTCATTCAAAGATTTTTTATCTCTTTTGAACATTCATCTTTCTAGACTACAGAAAATATTTCTCCTAAATTGGCCACCAGGCTATTCTTTGTAAAGTTACTGAGAAACATGTTTGTTTCTATGTGATCCTCAAAAATCAAAGACCTTCAGTTTATTTTTTAATTCAATTGTCCTCAGATTTTAGCTTCTCTCAATTTCCAGTAATGCCCTTAAACTGGTAATTCAGTCACATAACTATTCTGCATATTATATCATGGCAGATGATTTTCATTAACTTTTCATTAATCTATTGACTTATCAAATTACATTTTTTTGAGTGAATAGCATGGGTTTGTCATGAACCTCTTTAGTGCAGCCTTCACATCCTTGTTTCGCAAGCTATATATCATGGGGTTCAGCATGGGGATCACCAGTGTGTAAAATACAGAGGCCATTTTATCAGTATCTAATGAATGGTTGGTTTGAGGCTGCAAGTACATGAACAGTAGTGTCCCATAGAACACTGTCACCGCTACCATATGTGAAGCACAGGTGGAAAAGGCCTTTTTCCTTCCTTCTGAAGAACGTATCCTTAGGATAGATAAAACAATATTGAAATAAGATATGAGAACTATAGTCATAGAAAAAAACAAATTTGTAGCTGAAGATATAAAGACTACGGTTTCTGGAATATAGGTGTCAGAGCAGGACAATGCTAACAGAGGCACATTGTCACAGTAGAAATGATTGATAACATTAGAAGAACAATAAGACACAGAGAACACACAAGATGAAACCACGATAGCTGTAGAAAAGCTGTAGAGATACGTGAGGGACACCAGGAGGAGACAGACTCCCCGAGACACCACTACCATGTACATCAATGGGTTACAAATGGCCACATACCGGTCATAGGCCATCACGGCCAGCATGAAGATCTCAGCTACAATGAAAACCAGAAATCCACCCAGCTGGGTGGCACATTCGTAGTATGAGGTGGTTTTCTTACTTACTAGGAAGTTCACCAGCATTTTGGGGGCAATGACAGTAGAGTCTCCAAGATTAATGAAAGCGAGATGTCGGAGAAAGAAGTACATGGGGGTCTGAAGTCGTGAGTCGACACTGGTGAGTATGATGATGCCCACGTTGCCCATCACAGCCAGTCCATAGATGACCAAGAAGACAAAGAACAGGGGAATCTGTAGCTCTGGACTGTCTGAGACTCCTATGAGAATAAACTCTGTCACCTGGGTGAGATTTCTCACAGCCATGCAGGAGTTAGGAATCCATCTATTTGGGAAGAAACGAGTAGTTACAATGGTAAGAATATTTTATTTTTTGTAGGATTCTCATTGTATGTGAAGGCCAATCTTTTGGTGAGCTTTCTTTGAATCCTAAGTTCATCTTTTGTATTGACTAAAAGGACCTACGTATAATAAGTAAACTTTCATCACTGTGGAGTGAGGAAAAGTAAGTATAATAAAAAGATGGCCAAGATCATGTAACCTTTGGAGGGTTTATTTCCTTATAGTCTTATCATAGGAATTATGTTTTTAGCTTGCAAATATTTGAATTACCATTCTTATTTTTGTCTTATTGCATGTGAGATAGGCTTCAATTGTTTGCTTTTAATTAACTGGAATCTCTTTGCAATTCATTTATCTATGCTTGCTTTTTCTGAAGAATGGATGATTTCAGGCTCTATCATGCCCCATTTTCTATATTCTATTCTGTAACGTATCAGATGTACATTTGATTTTCATGTGACCATCCATGTTTCTTAACATTATTGTTCTTATTTTATATTTTAGTAACTCAGATAAAAATTTGTGAAGATGTGGCCTAAGATACATTTTTCAGTCTGCCAATTCTCTTTTCACCCTTTTAAGTATTAGGTGAGAGATCATTTTTTATCATTTTTGTAATTTTCAAATATTTTTTCCTAGACACTTCTTCTTAACCTTCTCCTGCTATTATTCTTTTTATTCTTATTGAGTAGTCTTACACAGTTTTTCACAATACTTTCAGTGCGGGTATTTATTTTCCTTCTTTCTTTCCTTTTTTCTTTCTTTCTCACTTTCTTTTTCTCAAGATTGAGCCCAAAGCCTGATGCATATAAAGCAAGTAGCCACTTGGCCACAGCCCCTGAGTCTCTGTATTTTCATTTTAATAGAAATTTTGATTATTAAATTTCATAATATTAAGTAATATAAAATATAACAGATCTAAATTTTAATATTTTAAATCAACTTTTTACATTTTAATATTATTTATCATTTTAATAAAATAAATATATGGTAACTATAATGCATATATTTGCCATGATATTTTAATGTGATTAAAATATGTTTATATTAAAATGTAAAACATATATACTTTAAGGATGATTGCTACACTGGGCGTGGTGGCACATGCTTGTAATCCCTGTGCTTGGGAGGCAGAGACAGGAGGAGGATCGTGCAGGTTCGAAGCCAGCCTTCCTGGCTTAAGAGACCCTGTTTCCAAAAAAAAAAAAAAAAAAAGTATAAAATAGGACTGGGAGTGTAGCCTGGAGGTAGAAGGGTTTCCAGAAACCTCATTACCACCAAAAAAAAAAAAAAAAGGATGATTACTTGAGCTCAATTAAGTGAATCAGAGTCTTTTTGTGGTCATAACTGACAGCACCTGACCTGAATTCACATCAAAATCTCTCATTCAAATCTTCGGGATTGAGTTCCAAAGAGTCAAGATTAGTTTCATAAATTTTTGAGCAGAAAAAGCCCAGAAATATTGATATTTTTCTCTCCTTTTAAAAATAATAAAATGAAAATTAGAAAATTACTCTGCAGTACAAAAAAGGCAATTATTTGACAATATGAAATGAAGCAGAGAAATAAAACCAAAATACCTACTAACATTGCTGAATACGTGATATATTTGTTTCCTACAGCATACATCATTCTTTCACCTTGATTTCCTTGAATTCTATTATTATTTATTTATGAGACAGATATTTATTGAACTCCTGCTCTGTGTCAGATAATGTTTTAGCTTCATATAAATTACCTGTCCCTTACTTCATGGGCTTGCTAATTTAGTAACTGGAACATGTGCCACTACTGGGAAATGTCTTTGGTACTAATTTCAGAAATGTCTTTGGTACTAATTTCAATATGTATTGACTTCAAGTGCTTTGGCATTAACTTTAAAATATAAAACTTCGTCTGAGCTTGGGTGTTGTGCAGGCACTCAGGCACAGAAGGAACCACACCAAAACTGATTAGGGAGAAGACAGTAGAGGTAGCCCAGGACCTTTACATTCTAAAGACAATTTTCACATAAGAAATACCTTTTAGCAGACAGGCTAAAATATCTCAAGGATGCAGGAGGATGGTACTGGTCTTACTCTGATAATCAGTTAACACATTTTGGGATGTAACAAAAGGCTTATGTTTGTACTGGAGATAGGGCAGGCCTACAGAAAGAAATCCTCATATCAAAGCTTTGCTATGGACCTATGTTGAGTCAGGAAGAATACTGCTGATTAACCAAAGATAAGAGATAATAATCTTTATAAAAACTGTTTGGTATCCAAAAACTTTAGTAACTTATTTTTAAGTTATCTACTAGATCCTTCTGATGTTGTGCTTCTATTCTGTCCCTTCTTTCTATCTTTGTAATAATGACATTGCTTAAGCTTACAGCAGAAGATTTCTAAAAGAGCTAAGATCAAGAAGCCGAGGCTACCTCTCACACTGGCACAGTTTTGCTGTGCCACCTTAACAGAACAGACAAAAGTCTGTTACAGAAGTATGTAAATAAGAGCCAGGTGTGGTGGCGCAAGCTTGTAACCCCAGATCTTGGGAGGCTGAGACAGGAGGATCGCACAGGTTCAAAGCCAGCCTCAGCAACTTAGTGAGACCCTGTTTCCAAATAAAATATAAAATAGGTCTGGAAGTACAGCCCAGAGGTAGAAAGCTCATGGGTTCCACCCCCAGTACCACCAAAAAAACTACAAAAAAACCTCAGAAATATGTAAACAAGATAATTGCAAAGGGTATTAAATGTAATGAGCAAATTAATCCAGAAGAAACATTAAAAAGACCTTGGAAAATAATTCTACATGGGATGTTAAAAGATCATGTGAAGATTCCAAACAACAGTGAATATGTGGAAAATGCTCCATTGGTATAGAGAATACAGCACTTAGTTTGTTTTTTATTGCCAGGGGTGGGGTGGGGGACTAGGGATTGAACCCAGGAACATTCTACCTCTGAATTACATCCCTCACCTCAGCCCTATTGATTATTTTAAACAGGGCCTCATCAATTTTCTGAGATACTAAGGTGTGAGGATGAATCTAGATCTTTCTGTTTAAGTATCCCATATACAGAACTTACAGGCCTCCCCAAGTTAGATTTTGTTATGTGTAAAAAGGGGAAGCTTAAAGGAGGAGACTGAGGTTGGATTATAATGAAGTAGAGAATTAGTAGAGTTTGAAAATATAGATCACAAAAACTATTTAAATTTTCTAAAGGTAAAATATAAACCATGGGGCAATTTTCATATCGGTAAATAATATGATAAGCTTTAATTTTTAAAAATACTAGTCTTTCTGTTTTGAGGACAATACATATTAGGGATTGGAAATGGCTGGTATGGAGCAGGAGTCGAAATTTAAAACATGAGAAACTACTGGGGCGAGATAATGCATGGTGCATCAAAGCAGAGAAACTCAAGAGTGAGATAAAATAATCACTTTGACAACTTGGAGCAGAATCAAGACATTCCCCTCAGCATAACTCATCTGATGAATTATATGAAAGCCACATAAGGTAATGACAGGGTGAGGTTGATTAAGATAGACTTTATGAGGTGTTTCAGGCAATTGGATCAGTGCCCATGGGCATTTTTTTTTTTAATATTACAATTGGTGATTTAAGATGGACTGACCAAAGTGCTATTTTCAACCTACTATGCTTTCTGTGCACACAAATACCGAAATCAAGAGCACATTGGTGTGGTTAGCCTGACAGGTACTTGGGCAACTTTAATCTAAAAAGTGAGAGAACTGGCAATCAAGGCTTCGGTAAAGTGTCCACTTGCTTATGTTAAATACCTCTCTCAAATGGAAGTCTATTATTCTGACATTTTTTTTCTTGTCTTTTAGAAACAAAGACAGAGGTTTATTTAGGAAATGTGGGGGATACACATTCAGGGGGGAAAGCAGGCCATATCAAGAGGGAGAGAGCAACTTTGGGGTCTCATAGTTCTTATTTTCTAGGAGACCCCATGAGGAGGTGATTAGGGACACAGCAGGGGTGGAGGTCTGAACTTTCTCAGAATTCTAAAATTTGGGCATTAATGGTAGTGTCTAGGTGGTCCCTGAGCTTGACATTTTTTTTATAGATCTTTGTTTACTCGACATTTCAGTCATCTCAGGTGTGGAGAAGGGCCATTGTTATTAAGTGTGTGAGCATACTGAGGCTTCTGCCTAAGAGAACAGATCCTGTAAGGTGAGGTTTAAGATTATGAAGTCTCTAGATTTTAAAATTATATTTTCTCTTTCCTTTCAGGTTGTCTCCTTTCTACCTACTATTTTATTTCTTCTCTCATACCCCATTTTCCTCCTCCCCCTTTAATCTCAAGGGTTCATGAAGGATGAAAGTTAATATTCTATTGCTTCTTCAGTTCCGACAAGGGGTGAAGGTCCTGCCTAGCCAGGGACTGGAGGAATCATCCAAACTGTTCTAATGAAGACAGAGAGAAATTGACCTCAGTTATTGAGTTCGGTTTTTGCAGTCAAGTCAGAAGCTAACATCACTGGAGGACACAGTCCCAGGAACATGAAGATTTGTAAGTAGTCTCTTTCTATGTGCTCAAAGTTTTCTTTTGTTGTTGTCCTGTCCATTGTGCCAAGCCAGCCATCAGAGTTGCTGAGTTCATAAGCCTGGTTATTTGGTTAACAAAGCCATTTATATTCTGACATATTCTGTACTAAAATCTTGGCAGATTCACTGCAAGAAGGTCGATTATCTAAGTATATTTCATTTTTACATTTCTAATAAACTGTACTGCTTTATGTATTTGCCTCCATGTCATCAGATTTCACTGGCAATTTTCTTGAGAAAATGATTGATGGATAGTTATATTCTGGATAAGGGGCATAATTTTGAGTTCAGGTAGTTGTATATTCACTTTTCTTTCAGAAGTGCAATGGTGTAAGCTTGAAAATTTCATTTATACAATATAGCAATATTGGATTATGACATAAATACTCTCAGTGAGCAGAAATTCACTGTTTCAATAGTAACTGAATGTACTTAAGTATATGGGACATCATAATAATCCTAAATTGAAAAAACAACTGCATCTATTAGATACCCTGTATTTTTAGTGTTAAAATTATGATAATGAACATCGTAAGCTTTGCATATTTGGTTATACACAATTCATAGTGTCTTTCAAAGAAGTTACTCATTTTGAGTCAAGGTTTGGATTTTAAAGATCTTTATAGACATATAAGATAAAATACTTTGTACCCACCTCTGATGGAGAATCTGCTTTGAGTTCTTAGCCAGAATCTCTACAGGGCTGCAGCAATGAAAGTCAAAGGGATTTATTTACCTTAGACCCTAGGTTAAGCCCAGGTGACTCTGGGAGTCACACTATGTTTGTCAGGTCCTAGGAGAAGATGCCACCTGGGATTGGCTTCTTAACTAGGTCTCTTCTGGGAATTCAGTCAGATACCTTCTGAATTTTCTTTGTTGTCTGAGCCTATACTACTGAACAGAGTTCATGATCAAAGCATATGGGGAACACAGTGATTAAAGTGTGTTTGTCAAAACACTTCCTTTCCAGCCAGAGATTCATTATTACAGCAATGGAATATTTAAGGTTTAGGAGCTCATAGTCTTGCAGCCAAGTGAGAACAACAACAAAATATGTACTTATATGTTTATTATGACCCATATAGTGTTTATTATTATTTATATATAGCACAATGTCTTTCATATGCACCTTATACATTATTTTATTATTTTCCACACTATTACATATTTTATTATATTACTATATTGTATATAATACATTATATTATAATTATAAATTATATCTATTATAAATCATAAATGATATGTACACAGAGTATGAACATTATATATGCACACTGCATATAGAGTATACGATACATTTGTTATGCCATCATCTATTGTGGTTTATCCCTTTTCTACTTTGACAATAGAATTGACAGTAATTATTTATTTATTTATTCATTTATTTTTATGGGTAAGGGGATGGATCCCAGGGGCATTTGACCTCCGAGCTACAACCCCTGTCCTATTTTTTATTCTTTATTTTGAAACAGGGTCTCAGTAAGTTGCAGAGGGCCTCACTACGTAGCTGAGTCTGTCCACAAACCGTGAGCCTCCAGTCTCAGCCTCCCGAATGCTGGGATTACAAGTGTGCGCCAACACACCCGGCTGTAATTATTTCTAAGAATGAGATAAAGTAGATGTTAAAAGAAGTATACGTCCTTTAAAAAACATATAATAATATTTCCTTTTATTATTTTTAAAATAAATTTAAGAATACCTCCACCTTTTCTCCTTCCCCATTTTAGCCCTAATGACCATCTCAGCTTAGTGAGGCCCTTTGCAACTCAGTGAGATACTGTTTAAAAATAAAGAATAAAAAATAAGCTTTGGGCTGGGTGTAAATCATAGGTAGAATATCCCTGGGTTCCAGCACCAGTACCACAAAATATACATATACATATAATTTTAGTTTATTACTTTTTTATGCTTCATTTTAGGTGAGATAAAAATACCACTACTAGAGAAGATTTTTGGTGTTTAAAAGCAAAGTCCTTGTGTTGAGATCCAAAAAGACTGAATTTCTTGATGCACAATTGCATTTTAAAAATATTAAATATTTTAAATATGTGTATTAATTGTATTAACGTAATAGCTAATAAGATATTTAGAAAACATTTACTATTCAAAAAAGTAAGTCTTAGCCGCGCGTGGTGGCGCACGCTTGTAATCCCCGCGCTTGGGAAGCTGAAACAGGAGGATCGTTCAGGTTCGAAGCCAGCCGCTCTGGCTTAAGAGACCCTGTTTCCAAATTAAAAAAATATAAAATAGGTCTGGGAGTGTAGCCCGGAGGTAGAAGGGCTTCCAGGAACCCCATTACCACCACCAAAAAAAAAAGTAAGTCTTCTCTATATATTATTTACACGCATGCATATATGCATATACACACATATAAATATATATAGAGAGAGAGCCGGGCGTGGTGGCGCACGCTTGTAATCCCCGTGCTTGGGAGGCAGAGGCAGGAGGACCGCGCAGGTTCGAAGCCAGCCGCTCGCCGCTGGCTCAGGAGACCCTGTTTCCAAATAAATATGTAAAAAATCAGGTCTGGGAGTGTAGCCCGGAGGTAGAAGGGCTTCCAGGAACCCCAGTAACACACACACACACACACACACACACACACACACACACACACAATATATATATATATATATATATATATATATATATATATATATATATAATTTCTTCCTACATACTTAAACTTAAAAGTGGAGATATATGGCATGATGACTTTTTTAAAAAAAATTTAATTTAATTGTGGTACTAAGGGTGTAACCCAGTGGCTTTTCTACCTCTGGGCTAGACTCCCAGACCTATTTTATACTTTATTTGGAAACAGGGTTTCACTAAGTTGCTTAGAGCCTCACTAAGTAGCTGAGTCTGCCTTCAAACCTCTGTGATCCTCCTGTCTCAGCCTCCCAAGCGCTGGGATTACAAGAGTGCGCCACCACGCCCAGCTGGCATGATGACATTTGAATAAAGTATAAATGCATGGATACTGCATAGTTAAATGAAATATATTTTTAAGAGCACCAAAACAGTCACAGTAAATAATCTAGTGTGGTCACCTCAATAGTGATGGTTGTGAGTGCTTAAAATATAAAAATAAAGATACATTAATTTTTATGGCTGACATAACAAAGTACCATAGACGGAGTGGATTAGATAGTGAAGTTTTTCTTTCAAGTTTGAAGCCTAGAAATTTAAACTCAAGTGTCATCAGGCATGCCTTAGTAATGGATTTGCAAATGGCTACAGGCTCACTGTCCTCACCTGCTGTCCCCTTATCCATTTATGTATTGTGTGTTCTTCCCTCTGGCCTAATTCTTTTGTAAGAACATCTGTATTATTGGATTGGAACCTACTTAATGACCTCATCTCACCTCACTGCCCTTTGGAGGTCCAATTTTCAAAGGCAGTCAGATTCTGAAGAACTAGAATTTAAGGCGTAAATGTGAGATGTGAGTTTCGGGGTGCGCACAATTTAACACATCAAAAGAGAAAGAGACTCAAATATAAAACGTGAGGGAAATTGCTGGCCATAGCATGATAATATATCATGAACTGATGAACATCATTAGTCTAAATCTCTCACTTTAGGTTCCAAAACAGTTGGAAAGATGGTATGTTTGTTAAGACAACAATGAAAAGAAACCTGGTTCTGCAAAATTATTCTATAGACCTAATACAATTTATTAAATATGCAAATCAGATTATCCATGATCAATACTCAGTACGATGAAATGCAAGAAACTAAGAACACAGTTGAAAAGTTACTAATTATAAACATATATTAGAATGTTATTAGTCTTTAAAAATTTTGTTTTTAATTGATTATATAGAAATTTGAGGAAAGTTTCTGAGAGGAAAATGAAAACTAATATTAAAAGGGCCATTTCGATGGATATATTAATTAGTTTGATCATAGTGAATATCACATAGGAAATATGCATCGTAATATTATATACATCTTTCATATATATACGTTTTTATTATTATTTAACAATTACAACTTCCCAAACCCAAAATAATATAGTTTTATATTTTTATTTCCATTAAGTAATTAAAATATCAAACATACATATATGACCTTTTAAAAATATGATTTCAGCTCCTAATTAAAGAGTATTTCTACCACCACTTCCCAATGTCTCTCTATAATTGGTACACTATCCCATACGACCAACACACCTGCTAGGATTTTTATCCCCATAGATTAGTTTATTTATCCTTTCTATAGAGGAATAATATGGCATGGCATGGTGGCACACACACATATTTCAGTACTTGGGAGGATAAGACAGGAAGATCAAAGGTTTGAAAAGAACTTCAGCAAATAGTGAGATTCTCAGCCACCTAGACAGACCTGGTTTCAAAATAAAATAAAAAAGGCCTGAGGGTGTATCTTAGAGGTAGAATGACTTTGAGTTCAATCCCAAGTAGTATGCGTGCGCACACACACACACACACACACACACACACACACAAATAATGTTTGTGTCTGGTCTGTGCAATTCATCGTTATCAATTCTGCTGCATGTAAGGGAAGTTCATTTTGTGTAATTGCTGAGTAGTATTCTATTTTACAAACATATTATAATTTAATTTTTATTTGATGTTGAATGGTGAAATATTTCTACTTTGTACTATTTGAATAAAAACTATCAGTAACATGAAATTGTATATATTTTTCTGGACATATTTTCATTCCTTGTAAGTAAAAATCCGGAAAGTGAATTCCTAGAACACAGATAGGCTCTTCAGCATTGTATATATACATATATATATATATATATATATATATATAGTATATATGTAGATATATATCTACATATATATGTAGATATATATTTAATATAGATTGGGTATTATATATAATAGGTATCATATATTCATATATTGATATATATTATAGGTATTTTATATATATTTTATATATATTATATATATATATATATCGGTTATTGTTGAATTACTTGAACTTATTTTGTATTGTGGCTTTTTTTGAATTCTGCCTTTTGAGCTTTCCAACTTTCTTGCTTTTGGAGTTTGTTTTAGTTATTCTGGATCTTTCCTCTATTGTACATAGGAAACAATCGGTTATACCCAAGAAAAACTGATTATATACCATGACTGTATGTCATGGCCTGTCTTCTTGGAAAACAGTCTCATTTGGTAGTAGTTATTACTACTCATGATAATATTTGGTGTCTAACTTAAAACAGACCTGTTAAAATTACACATTGATCTCAACCCTATGATATGAACCTCAATGATCAACAACTTGGATGCTTATGTTAGATAAGAGAGTACGAGAAAGTTTTTATTTATGTATCTGTCTGTAACATCTCTAGGAATTCTTGTTTCATGCAGAAACCTGGAAGTCATTGGGGAAATTCTGTCATGAAGAAGTATGTGTTGCTACAGGATTAAAGAAGCACAGAGGATAGATAAAAATTGAATAAATCTATTATGAAGGTGGTCATGTAAATCAGTTTTGAGAGTTTTTAGAACAGTAAAAAAAAGCACTGTGTTAGCTCAGAGTCCAAGTAACTGTGTATATAAATGCATGAAGGAAAATGCAGTCAACCCTTTAGAGTATCAGACACCTTTAATCTATATGATAACCACTTTATATTAGTACACACATTAAAGTCAGCCCAGTGAATAACAAGATTACTCACACTGAGGATTTCAATCATCAATCAGTATATAAGGAAGACATAAAAAATGGGAAGCTCTATCAAAGAGGATCTTGAATTAGTCAGCACTTTATTCAAGTGTTCTTATTTTCTTTTCTCTTTTTTGTGGTATTGGGGATGGAACCAGGGGCCATCTACTTCTGGGAGACACTCCCAGACATATTTTATATTTTATTTGAAAACAGGATCTCACCAAGTTGCTGAGAACCTCACTCAGTAGCTGAACTGGCTTCGAACCTGCGCAATCCTCCTGTCTCAGCCTCCCAAGCACGGGGATTACAAGTGTGCGCCATCACACCCAGCTTTTATTCTTTCTTTTCTAAAGGTCAGTCTTTAGATGCCAAATTTATCCTTAAGCTATAATGACATTATACACACACACACACACACACACACACACACACACACACACCTATATATACATATATATTTTTTTCTTTAAAATTCTCATTCTGAAGTAGTATGCTTTATTTAGTTCTTTCCCTAGATTCTTTTTTTTCTGCTTGTTTTCTTTTAATTTTTTATTGGTGCATTGTAGTCATACATCTTGATGGGACAAAAGATGGTGGAGACATACATGCACACATCACCCAATTAGCTCTTACCCAATTCTGACCCATTCCCTCTCCCTCCCTCTTTCCCATGCTTGGCTTACTGAGTGACTTTGAAATGTTTGTATTCTTGAAAAAATATTTTCATGTTGTGTTACAAGCACCTACTTAATTTCTTGCCTCTTGTCTAGGTAACACATTTTTCATGGTACAATTCAATATATTTTAAACAACAGTGACTATTATAAAATACCTATTAATAATTACATAGTCTATTTTGCTTCATTTCAACTAGTTAAGATTTATTGTTACTTTTGCCAGTCTTAATTAAACAAATTTTTTCTTTATTTTTATATGCAAATACTACAGGTTTCAATATTATCTTAAAAACAATTAAGGCCTTATATTATCTGACTACAATATTTATTTATGCTATTGAGATGGATAAAAGTACAGTTGATGCTACAATTTGTCTGACATAGCATTAAACATTGGGCACCTCGTAGAGTTGAAAATAAAATATTAAGTGGAAAATTTGAATCGATTAACCAAAGTTCTCTTTACAGCATCTTTTACATCTTTGTTCCTCAGGCTATAGATCAGCGGATTCAGCATAGGGATCACTAGGGTGTAAAACACAGATGCCATTTTGTCAATTTCAAAAGCGTGGCTGGATTTGGGTTGCAGGTAAATGAACAACAGTGTCCCATAGAACACGACGACCACTGTCAGATGAGAGCTACAGGTGGAGAAAGCTTTATACCTCCCCTCAGTTGAGTTCATTCTGAGAATGGCCACAAGTATAAATATGTAAGATATGAGAATGATCAGGAGAGAGGAGAGCAGATTGCAGGCTGAGAAAACCAAAATGATCATTTCTAATTCATGTGTGTCAGAACAGAGCATGGATATCAGAGGAACGCAGTCACAGTAAAAATACCTGATGATGTTTGAGCCACAGAAGGACAGCGTGAATAACTTAACTGTGAGAAGCAGTGACACAAATGTGCTGTAGAGATAGGGAATCAGTACCAGCCCCCAGCGCACTTTCCTTGCCATGATGACCACATAGAGAAGAGGTTTACAGATGGCTACACTGCGATCGTAGGCCATGGCTGAGAGGATAAACAGTTCTGTGATGATGAAAATCTCAAAGAACACCAGCTGAGTAGCACACTCATTGTAAGAAATAGTATTTGTCTGCACCACGAAGTTGACCATCATCTTTGGGCCAATGACAGTGGAGTAACCGAGGTCAGTGATTGACAAATGTCTGAGGAAAAAGTACATTGGGGTGTGTAGCTTGGGATCCAAATGGGTCAAGATAACCATACCCAGATTTCCCATGACTGTGACCAAGTATATGGCCAGAAAGATTCCAAAGAGTGGCACCTGCAGGCTTGGGTTGTCTGTGATCCCCAAGAGAATGAACTCAGTAATCTGTGTTGGTGTAGTAAAATTGCTTTTCTCTGTGTGTTTCATCTTGAAAGTCTGCAGAAGGCATACAAATCAATATAAAATTTATTTGGCATGCAATTTTCAAGTAGAATTTATATCATAATGAATTACTTAGGGTGACATTACATTTTTCTCAAATACTTCAGAGAAAAACCTGCTCCCTCCAGGCCTAAATGTATAACTATACTCATGTTCACTAAAAGTTTGATAAGGTTTGTTTTAAATAATAAAATAAGTCGATGTGGTTGTTAGTATTTTGTGTGTGTGTGGTACTAGGGATGGAACCCAGGGACATTCTACTTTCGAGCTATACCCACAACCCTATTTTTTATTCTTTATTTTGAAACAGGGTTTCACTAAATTGTGGAGGACCTCATTAAGTAGCTGAGGCTGGCCACAAACCTGGATCTTCCTGTCTCAGTCTCCCAAATGCTGGGATCACAAGTGTGCACCACCACACCCAGGTTGTTTGTTTTTGTTTCTTTGTATTTATTTATTTATTTATTTATTTATTTATTTATTTATTTATTTCGAAACTAGGGGTGGAACCTAGGGCCATTCTACCTCCGAGCCACAACCCCAGCCATACTTTTTATTCTTTATTTTGAAACAAGGCCTCACTAAGCTGCAGAGGGCCTCAATAAGAAGCTGTGGCTGGCCACGAAACTATGAAACTCCTGTCTCCGCCTTCCAAGTACTGGGATTTCAAGTCTGTACCAACATGCCTGGCTGAAGTGTTTGTTTTGATGCAGATATTAAGACTTACTTCTTTGAGCCAGGTCATTCTAAGTGTGTCAAAAGAGCTATATTATTTCAGCATTTTAAAATGTTCATTAAAGTTTAAAACTAACACCTGTTTCTAAACTACAAACCTTATCTAGTTGCTAATTATTGCTTCTGTGTATGGAAGCAGGATGAGAAATATTTTTATACCATTGCTGATCAGTTAGAAAGTATTTAGAAAATCTGTGGCCATTAATGACATGTGTTTTAATACATCTTAGCTTGTTGATCAAACACAAAATCGAATGCTATAAAGTGTTCATTTTAGAATTTTGTTAATATTTATCTGTCCTTGTCCACATCTGTCCATTTTGACTGAGGATTTACTGCTTCTTCCAATCCTATTTCTCTTTGCTACAGAAACAGGACTTGAGCATACTCGGATTACTCACAAATTCTCAGTACACAGACAATCATGAAGAAGAGCCTAGCAACTAGCAAGCAGCACAACACAAACAAACGACAAGAACTATAGGAAACCCATTGAGGGCCAGGCAATTTTCTAGGCACTTTATACGTATTAACTCCTATGAGTCACAGGGTATCCTAGGAGGTAGGTAGCAAGAACATCCTAATTTAAAAGGGAAGAAAACATGAGATTCAGAGACAAATGTCACTCAGATTATAAGAGCTGGAATCAGGATTTGAACAGGAGGAATACCAGGTAGACAGCGGTCCTATATTAGATGACTAAAGCAGTAAGTTAATGTGAAAACTAGGTGATACCAATATCGAACAATGAAGAGTATTGGGAGCTGCGGCATAGGTCCTTTCTGTATAATCACACTTTTTATAATGTGAAACTCCTATCTAGTCATTATATTTTTCTTTAAAAAAATTTATTGGTACATTATAATCATAAATCTTGATGAACTTCAGGGTGGTAGAGGCATACACGCACCCAACACTCATTTAGCCTCCCCTCAGTTCCCACCCTATTCTCTCCCCTTCCCTCCTTCTCATGCTCCCTTTTTGAGACATAAAAGTGTATTAAACAGGGAGAAATGCTTCTGCAGTGTGTAGGCCTTCGTGGCTCTCTGATGACAATCGAGTTTAAGCTCGATGTCCTTAAAAGTTCAAAGACCAATGTTTTCACCTACCTTCCTGGAGATCTGCTTTGGCTTCCTGCTGTTTGAATCATGACAGATGGTTACAGAATGCATTTAAATTTTCTTTTCACCCTTGAGACTCATCTAGTTGGAGTTTCAGTCTTGTTCAATAATAACAAGTTGTACATACTTACCTAAGGGACAGTACCTCCCATATCCGTTAATTATTCTCAGAATATTCCATTAGGGAAAATAAAAGATAGTTTATACCTCAGTGTAACAGAATAAGTCAGTCAAGCAATATGATAAATTACTGGAAATCACAAATATGCCTTTGTCAGCATTTCAGTTACACGGTGCCGTGGAATAATTAGTATAGTGTCCATTCACAGGGCATCGAATAAATGGAAGAATAAATTCTTAAAACAAGATTGTACCACATTTGATAATGAATTCAGTGATCGAGATTTGTTTTGATATAAAAATAATTATAAATTCACATACAATAATCACTATGATGTGGATTATCTATTCAAAGGTATCAGTGATGTGCTTGCTTTGGCAGCACATATACTAAAGGTATCAGTGATAAGTCATTTTCCATATGTTAAAATTTTTGACCTTTCTTTTTAAGAATTTTCCTTTACCATTGTTTTTCAGAAATTTTATTTTGATGTACCTTTATTGATTGATTGATTTTTGTTTTCTCTTCTTAGAGTTATTTTAGCCTTTGTTATTTGTAAAATTATCCTTTGTTTTACAATAATCTTGTGTGTGTGTGTGTGTGTGTGTGTGTGTGTGTGTGTGTGTGTGTCTAGGGACATTCTACCTCCAAGCTATAACCCTGGCACTTTTAAGTTTTTTATTTTTATTTTTGGAAACAGGGTCTTACTAGGCTGCTCAGAGTCTTACTAAGCTTTTTAGGCTATCTTAGATCCCGTGATGCTCCTGTTTTATCTCCCAAGTACCAGGATTTCAGGTGTGCACCACTACACAGTAGAGAAAATAAATTTTTAAAAGTATTTTGGTCAACATTTCTTTCTTTCCCATGTTCTTTTCTGCCTCAAATAATGTCTTCTTTTCACTTAGACCCATAACTAATCATTAGTACCTTGCTCCTGTTCTACAAATCACATAAATTATTTCCATGCTTCTTATTTAGCATTTCATTTTCTCCATGTCTTCTTTTTAAATAACCTGCAGTGTAGCTTTTAAATTTAAAAATTTTTAAATTTATTTGACCTTTTACTTTTTATTACTTTTTATAATATTTCTTTTCTGTGCTTTTATTGGTGCATTAAAATCTCACATCATAACTAAAACATGTTGATAATGACATATATGCACTCATCTTTCCTTTTCATTAATTGTCTAATTCTTATTGAGTAAACATTTCATTTGTTCTTACTTAGCATTTTATTTTCACTTCACAAGTTGTGTTTTACTGTTTTTTTTTTTAATCTTTTTAGGAATATTACAGGTGTTTCTCACAATGTTAACATTTTTGTTGAACTTGCTTAAAATGGTTGTTTTAAAGTTCTTAGATGTTCATTCTATTAGAATGTATTTTTTTGTGTGTGGTAATGGAGCTCCTGGAAACCCTTCTACTTCCAGTCTAGACTCCCAGATCTACTTTTTGTATTTTCATTTGGAAACAGGGTCTCCTAAGCCAGCGGGGCTGGCTTTGAACCTGCGCGATCCTCCTATCTCTGCCTCCTAAACACGGGGATTACAAGCGTGCGCCACCATGCCCGGCAGAATGTATTTAATTATCTCCTAAATATGTTATATGTTTATATGTTCCTCCTTTGTCACATCTCCGATTTGTAGCTTAACACCAAGTACTATAAATTTGGGGTAAGTGCTGCAGTTTTATTTTTGTTGTTGTTGTTGTTTTCCTAAAATATGTCTATGAGTGTCAAGAAAATGGGATGAATGGGACAAACTCATGAGCTGCTCAGAATCTATGGATTATTGAATTACAGTTTACAGACTCCTATGAAGAAACAAAGATATTGATGAGGAATGAGTGGGATAGCAATGTTAGGAACAATTATTATTCAGCATCTTCATAAGACTTTAAGTTATTCATTATATTATGTGGATGACCAGTATTGAAAGCACTTGAAAAATACACTAACAGAAAGTTTGAAGGCTTAGATAGAAAAAATTTGCATACAAATAAACAGAATACACAGAGGAGACAATCACTGAGAATTTTACTCCAGCAGATGATGAAAACCCAGGAGCCCCTTACATTCCTTCCTCTGATTCCCACTGTTCCTTATTCTGTCTCAGCCTTCTCACTCCCCCTTTCTGCTTATTTTTGATATATCCATGTCCCATCCAGATGACAGATTCCCAAGCTTACTGGTTTAATATTCCCCTTTAAAGAAAGTTACTCAGTACCTTTCCTGAGCTATTCTACCATCCATTTATTTTTACTCAATGTCCCCAGTTGCATCCAAAGCTTTACCGCCTTTCTGGATCTGTCCAACATCTCCCTGGGGTGGTATTACTGACTTTGGGAATTCATGAGAGCACATCTTTTCTTCTATAAAGATAAATTTTTATGATTAAGTCATAACAATTGAGTCTTGACTAATGTGTATCATACAGTACTCAATAATATTGTTATCTGATAGTTTCTGATAGTTTGTGTGACCAATTTTCAAAGATTTATTTTAACTCTATCAACAATATGACAATATTTATCTTCATGTTACAATATACGATGTACTCTTAAATTTTACTTCTGAAAGAAGGCAAATATTTTTGTTTTTTATTAATCTATGTACAAAATTAAGAGATCCTAGTATATATAATACAATATGTAAATACATGTTGGATTCATTTTTACTGTAATTTCTCCTTGGGGCATACAGTGTGTAGATGTATGCCTATACTATAATTATAATAATTATATTGTATGAACACCTGAAGAACAAATATTGCATATGTTATTCCATATCCTGTGTAGGGCATATTTTACATCTTTGTTCCTCAAGCTATAGATTAGTGGATTCAACATGGGAATAATCAGGGTATAAAATATGGAAGCCACTTTATCAGTGTCAGAAGAGTGGCTGGACTGTGGCTGCACATACATAAATATCAAAGTCCCATAAAACACTATGACCACTGTCAGGTGGGAGCCGCAGGTGGAGAAGGCCTTGCGCCTGCCCTCGGCAGAGTTCATCTTGAGGATGGCTATAAGAATGAGCAGGTAGGACACAAGGACTATGAGAAGAGAGGAAATCAAATCAAAAGCTGCTAAGGACATAATGATCAATTCAATTTCCTGCGTATTTGAGCAGAGCAAAGATAACAAAGGGACACAGTCACAGTAGAAATGGCTGATGACATTGTAGCCACAGAAGGATAAAGTAAAGATTTTTATAGTGACTAGGAGGGACACAAAGATACAGTAGAGATAGGGGATTGTCACTAGTATGTAACATACTCTTTGTGACATGACCAGAGTGTAGAGGAGAGGGTTACAGATGGCCACGTAGCGGTCATAAGACATCGCCGACAGAATAAAAAGTTCACTAATAATGAACACAAGAAAAAAAGCTAGCTGTACAGCACATAAGTAATAGGAAATTGTATTTTGATCCACAACAAAATTTACTAACATTTTGGGTCCAACAGTTGTTGAATAGCCGAGGTCAGTGAGCGCCAGGTGTCTGAGAAAAAAATACATGGGCGTTTGCAACCTGGAGTCGACCTTGGTGAGGATGATCATGCCCAGGTTGCCCAGAGCTGAGATCACGTAGATGATGAGGAACAGCCCGAACAGCGGAGCCTGCAGCTCAGGGCGGTTCGTGATGCCCATCAGAATGAACTCACTCACCACCGTGAGATTGTGTTTCTCCATTCAAGTTTTTCAGGAAGCCTATCTGGGATAGAGATATGAGCACAGTCAATTATTCTTTATTTTGAAACTGGGTTGCATGAGTTAAAAAAGGGTTCACTAAGTAGCTGAGGCTGTCTGCAAGCCATGATCCTCCTGTCTCAGCTTCCCAAATGCTGGGATTACAAGTGTGACCATCACGCCCGGCTAAAAGAAATTCTTTAAATTATGAAACAGCTCATGAAGAAGAACAAAATATGTATATAACAAAATATAAAAACATTAAAATATTCTAAAGATTAAAATTATACCAGATTTGAAATATATATATTAATGGAAGGCTATTATTGATTTTAAAAGCAATACGTTATAATACATTTTAAAAAGAGAAAGACAAAATATTAATTATTAAAATTATTTTTGCTTACATTTCAGTTGTAAGCAAAAATAGAAAAATATAAATTTTTACATTAAATATAAATATGATTACATGTACTTTATACTTAAATCATTGAAAATATTTCTTATAAGGTTGTGATCTTCTATATTCCTATACTTTTTCATGAGTGCATCTTTTTACATTAGAAATATGAAAATATGGACCAGTAGATGGTAATATTAAAGATATCTTCAGTAAATTCATAAGAGCAATAAAAATCTTGTAATTTTTCTGTTTTCTTTGTTTTATTTTATAATTATGGAAGAAAAAATGAGAAAAAAAATCACACTAGGTAAGTATTTGTTTTCTTGTTGGTCAGATAAGATAGACAACCTTCCTCTCAACAGCATTAGTCTTCTACTGAAAGAGCTACACCAAATATTTTCACTTCACTCTCTTTTTTGGGTATGTAGCAAGTGTAAGGTTTTAGGATCTTATTGGCACATTATAATACATCATAGTGAAATAAAGTGATACATTCATAACTTTACACAACACCTCTTGCAATGGTTTGCTCCTAACACCATCCTGCTACCCCCTCCTCCCTCCCTAACTTGCTAGTAAGGTTGTTAGTGATACCTTCATATATGGACATATTGTTTGATTGGTTTTCCTTTCTCAGGATTTTTTTTTAATCTCCCTACCCTCTTTTCCTCCCCAGATCCCCTTCCACAATTCTACTGGTCTTACTCTTTATTATCAGAGTGCCTTTTCTTTCCTATTTTATCTCTAACTACCACTACAAAAGAAAGAAAATATAAAATCTTAACTTTCTGAGAATGGCTGCAAACCATAGTAAACACTAGGAATTGTATTTTTTAAAAATGTGTACTCTTGAAAGAAATTCTACCCACCTTTTCTCAGAAATCATTGGAAAATAAGGTACATTCATGCCATTCTATTTCACTGCAAAAGACCCAGTCTTCACATATTTTTCACATCTGAATGTGAATTAGAAATTCCTTTTTCCTCCTTATTAACAAATGAGCAAGGAATCATATCAATATGTTCACTTTAATAATTTTAGTGTTAAAATATTATAAAGTCATAAGATGATAGAGACAATAAGTGGCCGTGTATTTATAAGGACGTGAACCTTTGCAGCTAACACCTTCATTTACTTCATTAAGCTATTTACAAATACCAATATGCTTTTAGTTGTGTTCCATTTGTTCTTAGTTTTGGCTACAACTGCACATAAAACTATTTATATAAAACATATGATTTGCAAATAACACCATGATATTATATTAAAAATATATACACATTTAGCCTATCAAACCGTGTAAAATATTGAAAAATTTATATGAAGGAAAAATGAGAGAAGACGTTTCTGAGTATGTATTGAGTGGTAAAAAGTCAGAACCCTAAATTAGAAATGGCTACATTTTTCTGACTTTATCATCAAATTAATGGAAAACTTAGTCAATGTCATTGAAATATTATAGTCATCTGCGGCATATAGCTTCACATCACACTTTATATTCTTTTTACCTGTAATGAAACCTCTGTCTTGACTTGCCTGTGGGTTTTACACATCACATAGTGAGAATGATTTATGGATTTCCTTTACCCTTTGAGGTTTCCCCTGAGGAGATGCAAAATTATTTGTTGATTATCCCTAAAGCAGTTGAGAGTGTAACAAATGCCTAGAGGCTGAGCATCAGTCAAGGACAATTTGAACTCCTTAGCGTATTAGAGTTCTCCAGAGAAACAGAAAGGGATGTTGTAGGAAAGAATTGGCTTATGCAATTATATTCTTTAAGGTGTTTATCTCTAAATGGTCATAGAGGAAATCATATTACCCAATAATACAGATATTGAAACATTTCTACTAGTGGTTACACAAGCTGATTTGCTACCCTGTGATGAATATACAAGGATTTGTCTAATCAAGAAAGACTCTAATTGATTGGGGGAGTATAAGTGATTTTAATGGTTTTGATCAAGAAAAATAGTACTGTGAAGTACTTCTGGGATAGGGGAAGAGAACTTTCATAAATGCATTTCTCCATAAAGTTAAAAACACTGTCAAGTGTTTTCAAAATTGGTTTTTGCAGAAATCTGGGAATCACCAACGTTCAGCAACAATTTAATGAGTACACTTTCAGAAAATACCACTGAGCCTTGATAAAATTGGCAATACTTTTTTGTGACTTAGTACATATACTGAAAAATGTACTTTCTGCAATTATGTAATAGTCTCACAAAACAGGGCAAAAAGAATAGCAGAGAAACCCAGAAAACTTAGGGGTGTGCAGATGGGTTTCAGAGCTTCCCAGAAAGTCTTACTCTTAGACCACGGTTACTAGATAATTTGTCTTTTGATTTCCTAGAAAAGTCACCTGCATGAGTCATTGTCTTTACTTAACCCGATTTGGAGCTCTTTTGACACAAGTACCTTTATCCTTGGGACATTTGTTAGCTATTGATTAAATTAAATATTTCTTGGGACAAATAAAGCATGGATAAAACTTAGAGATATTCGAATAAGATGGTCATTAGGGGTTATGAATATTCTGTGATATGAATAGGAAGTTACTAGGCCATGTTCATGTATAGAATTAAGTATATTCTTCAGGCTAGATCTAAGATCATCTCATTCTTTTAGTTTCTGTGACTGGGAGATCTACATACACAGGAAATAAAGGTTAAGGCAAAGCTGTAAGCTGCTTTATCATCTGTCTTTGTTTGTTATGCTGTAGCATAATATTTGACACGGGGTATTTTATTAGAGGCAAAAATTTGTTTTGTTCCAGTTCTAGAAACTGGAAGTCCAAGATTAAAGTGACTGCAGGTGAGGTGAAATCCATTACTTACAGAGGGCTCTGGCTAAGTATGCTTACTTGGCCTAAGAGCAGTGGTCCAAATCCACAATTCCAGGTCTTTCTCAGGTACCCTGATTTTATACATGAAAACTTTTCTCTCAGCAAAGTGTTCACATCCTAATTCTGTCACATTAAGCATACGCATGAATTTTGGGGAAATTATTTTAGATTTTAGTAGCATTAAAATACATGGTCATACGGATAACTGGGAAGTTTAGATGATTTAACGTATTGACTGAAGGCACAGAGAAAAATTTCTTTCCAATATTTAGCTTATGTTCAGCAGAATTTCATAGCGATCACACAGTAAAAGAACTACAGACTTCACAAAATGAATTAAAAAATGCTAAGCAAATAAATAGCATCAGCAATAATAGCAATGACAAAAATGTGAAAAGAGCAAATTCAACCAATCTTGGAAAATATGTATGTATGTATGTATGTGTTTATGTGTGTATGTGGAGAAGTGTGTGCATGGACTGGCTTTCATAGAGGCCACATTATATACATTGCAAAATATACAATTCTCAAGAAATATTTCAAGATAAAGAAATAAGAAAGTAAGGTCATGCACAGAAAATCTTGTCAATAGAATTGATTTCCGAAGAAAGAAGTCTTACAAAAGAACTAAAAAAAGACAATTTGAAGACCACTGGTGCAACTATGACATTTTACAGTATATTTAGTGGGAGTCACAGCAAGAATGAAGGAAGAGAAGGCATGAAAATGTTTGGAGATTACTTTCTGAAAAACATATCCAATTAGAGGACAATCAGTGATAGACAGATCTGAGAGCTTTGATCCAACCTTCATGTTGGATAAACAACAAGAGATTCTCACCTACAAAGTCATAGTCAAATTCTTCAGAGCCAGAAACAGAATCTAAATTTAGAGCGGCAAGATTGTATGGGTCATCCAACACAGAAAAAAGCACAAGGAGTCTGACAGGTGACTCTCCTCACAAAGAATGATAGACAGGCCGGGCGTGGTGGCGCACGCTTGTAATCCCGGCTCTTGGGAGGCGGAGACAGGAGGATCGCGCAGGTTCTAAGCCAGTCGCGCTGGCTTAAGAGACCCTGTTTCCAAATAAAAAAGTATAAAAAAGGTCTGGGAGTGTAGCCCTGAGGTAGATGGGCTTTCAGGAACCCCAGTACCACCAAAAAAAAAAAAAAAAGAGAGAGAGAATGATAGACAGCCCATTGGGATGACAGTATTGAAGTGCTGAGGGAAATGATTGTCAACCAAAACAATTAAATTATTTCCTCTGATCATATGAAGAATTTCTTTAAACATGGTACAATGAACATCCAATAACATAAAAATAATTTATCTTACACACTAAAATGAGTGTGAAATAATTTTAATTATATTCTGATTAGAAATGAGAGTTGATGTGTCTCCCAAACCTTAAGCTGTTCACTGAAGAACAGGTAGGTCTAGGATCCACACACTGACTGCTGGATCCTTGGGGAAGATACCACTTGGTACTGATTCCTTAACAAAGTCTTCCTCCAGGACTCCAGGAATTCAACCAGAAGACTTTTAGGCTTCTGGGCATCCTGGGCCTTTATTAAAGGGACTTTTTAATCCTCTGACATGTAAAGGACATAGTGGTTGGTATGTCTGGCATAGTATCTGGTTTTCATTAAAAATCCACTGTTAGCCATACGTGATGGCACACGCTTGTAATCCCAGCATTCGAGAGGCTGAGACCAGAGGATCCTGGCAGTTCACTGACAGCCTTAGGTACCTAGGCCCTGTGTAACTTAGTGAGACCCTGCTTCAAAATAAATAATAATAAATAGGGCAGGGGGTGTAATTTGGAGGTAGAATGCCCCTGGGTTCCATCCCCAGATCCCCCCCCCCGCCAAAAAAACCCACACTATTGCAAATATGCAGCACTTATCAGCTAAGAACGAGTGATCTTGTGGTCAAAATAGAACGTACCATCTGCATAAATTATATATTTATTATGCTATCATCTCTATTGGCTGTTCCCTCTTTGAATTCAGTATCAAAATTGGCCCCGTCATTTTCAGGAATGGAGTGGAGTTGATGCTGAAAGGAGGATGTGTCCTTAAAATAACAATTCTAAGCCGGGTGTGGTGGCACAGGCTTGTAATCCCAGCACTGGAAAGGCTGAGATTGGAGTATGGCGGTTAGCAGACAGCCTCAGCTACTTAGCCCTTTGCAACGGCCCTTTGAGACCGTGTTTCAAAATGAAGAATAAAAAATAAGGCAGTGGGTGTAGCTTTGAGATCGAATGGCCTTGGGTTCCATCCCCAGACCTACAAATAAATAAATAAATAAATAAATAAATAAATAAATAAAACAATTCTAATGTCATAAAAGTTTTTTTATTTTTTCTTCATGATTTTTTCAGATGCGAAAAGATAGAAGGCACCTAAAAAGAAAAAAAAAAAACACAAACAGTATTTAAATGCAAAGACTGTGTTAAATTTCAATGTATCTGCAAATTTCCTATTGCAAAAAAATTAGTTGTACATTTTAATGTGTGTGTGTGTAAGAGAGAGAGAAAGAGAGAGAGAGAGAGAGAGAGAGAGAGAGAGAGAGAGACAGAGACAGAGATACACAGAGAGAGAGAGAGTTATGTAATGGTTTATACAATCATTTAAAAAGAAAATAATATAAGCAGGAGTGTGTGTGTGTGTGTGTGTGTGTGTGTGTGTGTGTGTGTATACACTTCCAAGTGTAATTTAAGTTATACAGGGCATTAAGTACTTAGGCCCTGTGTAACTTAGTGAGCCCCTGTTTAAAAATAAAGAATAGAAATAGGGAAGGGGGTGTGGCTCAGAGGTCAAATGTTCCTGGGTTCCAACCCCAGACCCCCCCAAAAAAAAGGCCCTATTTAAAAATATAGTTATATTGTGAGATATAGAAGAAGACAATTCAACTCGTAACAATGACTCAAAAACAAAATAAGTAAAGGGCTTTGCACGTTTAGTCATGGTATAATGATCCGATGTTATTGTCACTTAGTAAATATGTGTTGATAATGTTGTATTCAAGGCCAGTTTGGGCAACTTAGTGAAGGCCTCAGCAAATTTGTGAGACACTCATTCAAAAGAGAAATAACCAACCCAACCTCCCAAAAATCCAGGATACATATTAAAAAATATTGTAAAACAAGCATATTTATATAATGTAGATTTTAATATGTTTTCCTACTGGAATAAGATGAAGTTTAAAGGAAGTGCAAAAGGAAAAGCAAGTTGGAAGCAAACAATATCAAGAGGAAAGTGATCTTTATTTACATGTAAAACATGAGGCTTAACTTGGGTAAATATAAAATAAATGACATAATTTCTATAAGTTATCACAAAGTTTGGTTGTGGGGGAACAAAGAACACATTATATCTATTAGAAATCCTCTCAAGTGACATTACCTTTACCATAGTTTATTAGAACAGCACACCATAATAAATGTTAAATGCAAGGTTTGCCTTGATACTTAAGGAACCTGTGGAAGGCATTTTTCACCTCTTTGTTTCTAAAGCTGTAGATCAGGGGATTGAGCATGGGGATCACTAATGTGTAAAACACAGAGGCTATTTTATCTGTATCAAAAGTGTGAGCAGATTTGGGCTGCAAGTACATAAAGAGGAGCGACCCATAGAACACAACCACCACTGTCAGATGAGAACCACAGGTAGAAAAAGCTTTTTTCCTGCCTTCTACAGAATGCATTCTACATATGGCAACCACAATCAGCATGTACGATACTAGGACTACCAGGAGAGAGGAGATCAAATTAAATGCTGAAAATAGTATGATCAACAACTCTATATCTCGGGCATTGGAGCACAGCATAGATAACAAAGGGACATCATCACAGTAGAAATGGCTGATGACATTGGAGCCACAGAAGGGCAATATAAAAATCTTACTAGTGATCATCAGAGCCTGGAATGTGCTGTAGAGGTAAGGAATGCCCACCAGCACGTGGCAAAGTCTCCGAGACATGACGACATTGTAGAGCAGAGGGTTGCAGATGGCCACATAGCGGTCGTAGGCCATGGAGGACAGGATGAAGAGTTCACTGATGATGAACGTAATAAAGAAAGCCATCTGCGTGGCACATGCATAATAGGAAATAATATTTTGGTCCACAAAAAAATCGACCATCATCTTGGGATAAATGACAGTGGAGTTGCCCAGATCAATGAAAGCCAGGTGTCTGATAAAAAAGTACATGGGCGTGTGTAGGCGGGAGTCCAGCTTGGTCAAAATGATCATGCCCAGGTTGCCCACCACTGTGACTGCGTAGATGAGGAAGAAGACCCCGAAGAGGGGAAGCTGCAGCTCGGGCCGCTGTGTGACTCCTATCAGAATGAAATTGATCGGCACCGTGAGGTTTGGCTGGCCCATTTGCTCCAGTTTTGCCTTTTGGGAAGAAACAGAAGGGTTGTTAAAAGCTTTCATTTAGAATAACCCAAGCAAATTATAATATTTGCAAACAGAACAGAAAATTGTATCTTAATACAGGACAGAATAATTATTTCAACAACTGATTTAAAAAGTTAAGGATGGGTAGACAATTCTACCTTCTAAAAGGAGAGATCCTTGCGAAATGCAAGCATGGTTATAACATATTAAAGGCTCTGTAGAGTCAGCAATGTTTTTAGCATTCTGTCAGTAGCAAAGTCATATAGGTGTTACTATAAAAAATCACACTCTTCACTACACCAAGGATTCACATTTTTCTTCATATATTTCCATTTTGGTCAGATTATTGTTGAGTTTTCGGACTCTATGATAGAGGTGGAAATATCCAAGCAATAAAGTATAAATTTTTGTATAATATTTAAAGTATAAATTATTATATAAAATAATAATTTTATTTTACTTCACTATTTTTATTTTACTTTTTTTTCTCGATTTGACATAAAGCTCAAAATTAATGATGTATGTGTGTTTTGTGTGTGTGGGGGGGTGGGTGCTGGGGATTGAAAACAGGGGCATTTTACATCTAAATTACACCTTAAAAACTTTTAAAATATTTTTATTTGCAACAGGGGCTCACTAGATTGCTGAAAGCCTTGCTGAACTGGTGAGTCTGACTTCAAATCTGGGATCCTATTCTTTCAAACTCCCATGTACTGCGGTTACAGTCCTGTATAACCATGCCAGGCAATTAATGACATCATTAATCAGTGTTTTTAACTAAGATAATAATGAATTTTAAAATAACTCATCTCCTTTAAAATATGAAGATGTATCCAAATCAGAAATATTAGCCAGGAGGGGTGGCCATGCTCACAATGCCAGTACTTTGGAGGGTCTAGCAGGAGGACTGGAAGATTGAGGTTAGCCTGAGTGATTTAATGAGATACAATTTCAAAAGCTGGGGCTGAGGTATGTAATTCAGTGGCAGAACAACTCTGGGACCAGTCTCTGGTGCAAGCAACAAAACAAAAGCAAAAAAAAAAAAATAATAATAATAATAAAAAAATAAAAAAATTAGGAAGCATGCTTTAATGCAATCTCTTAAATCGTTTTCCTAACACATTCATGGTCTCTCAGTGAAAATATTTAACCATATAAGTGATTGCAGAATAAATTGGATATCAAAATCTCAATTAGATAAAAAATGTAGCTAGAGCAGTTATTTAAGGGAATGCCAGGGTTATTTCGCATAATTATCAGGTAGAAACTTCTGGGAGCTCGACACAAGGTACAAAACTCCTGGGTAAGGCAGCTACAACCCAGAGCCACCAGAAATTCTGGGAATCTGCTCATAGTAGGTGGATTTGTCTGCTTCAAAGGGATGGGGCTCTGGACTGGGGAGATCCTGGAGATTGTTGAGCCATTTTCATCCCTTTTTTTCATGGTTGAGAAATCTAGTCTTTTTTACTCTTTCTTTTCTCTGGTCTTTTTTATACTTTATCTTCTCTGTTCTTTTTTACTCTTTCTTTTCTCTGTTCTTTTTTTTTCTCTTCCTTTTCCCTATTGAGCCCACTCTTGCTTCATATTTCATCCCCACCCACAAATAAATCTGAAAGCTTAACTCCTTTTGAGAACTTCATTTTGAATACAGTGGGTCCATAGAACCTATTATACTTTTACTGTAGAATAGAACATGCATTGAATTAAGCTAAGGAATTTGGAATTCCAGTACCAATCTTAGGATTTTGAAGTGTTTAAATTTTGCCAATGAGCTGGGTGTGGTGGCACCTGCTTGTAACCCCAGCATTCAGAAGGCTGAGACCAGAGGATCGTGGTTAGCAGACAGCCTCAGCTACTTAGCAAGGCCCTCTGCAACTTAGTGAGACCCTGTTTCAAAATAAAGAATAAAAAATAGGGCAGGGAGTGTAGCTCAGAGGTCAATTGCCTCTGGGTTCCATCTCCAAACCTGCAAAACAACAACAACAAAAATTGCCAAGAATTTTCTCAGTGTTTTTAACCCTGTTTCTATTTTTGGTTTCAGTTTTTTATGTCTCTCTGAAGATGTTTGGATTCATTTACCCTAACTAATTTTCATGTAGAGCACAGAATATCTCTGGTGTCTTCTGAATATCTTAGTGTACACATGCAAAATATCTTCACTCAGGACTAACCATTAGGGCAGAAAGAATACAAAATCTATGCAGGGGAGGAAGCAAGATTTTTATCTTTATCCCTGCTCAAATCAGTTAGCAATTATTTGGGGTTCAGAAGTTTCTCCATAACTTCATAACTGATAAATCATTCTATTTATTTTGTCTACACAATTTCTGTAACTTCAACTTTGATAAAATATAGACTCAGAAGTAATAGACTCAGAAGTAAGCAACATTATAAGAACAGAATTCAAACAAATGACTTAAACCTCTGCACACGTAAGCTTATACCATCCTTAAGTAAAATTCTTTGCATTTTAAGAAACACTGCCATATTAAAATATTCTTTTTAGAAGTGTTTTATAAGCCAGGTGTGGCAGCCTATGCCTTTAATCCCAGTACTTGAGGCTGATAAAGGAAAACTGCAGATTTAATACCAGCTTCAGCTACATAGGGAGACTCTCAGAAACCTAGCAAGACCCTGTTTCCAAACAAAAGAATTAAAAAAGGAGTCGGTGTGTGGCTCCGAGTTAGAATGCCCCTGGGTTCAATCCACACACATCTATTATAAAATTCTGTTTTTATTTGTCAAATATTGCATACAATATATTCTAAATTTTACCTGTCACTTATTTGAAAATAGTTATCCTCTGTTTTAACTGGGAATCCTAATCTTAAGATACTCTGATGAGAGTAGGGTGCATCTTTTAGGTTTGTTAACTTCCTTCTCACTTGTAATATCTACATGCCTCATTCATTCCACACAAATAAAACAGGTCGAGGATAGTTTGCTCAGTCCATAGGATTGTATCACTAGTACCAAATACTCCTTCAAGGGACAGAGGTAGACATAGCAGTGACTGAATCTCTGTGATGTATTTAAAGGAATAGGCTACCATTGACTATATAGTCAGAATCCGGGCGTAATGGGAAATTCCCAAACGCTGGTGATCATCAAAGTTCCAAAACAATTCTTATCTACTCACCTCTAATGAAGAATAAAATTTCCTTCTTCTAAAATATTCTTACTTTTTCTTTAAAAAGGAATAATTTATAGTTTTCTTTCTTATTTTTAAGCTTCCCTGAGGAAGCAGCATGTAATTCATTTAGTTTATTATGTCTTAATCATTTGAGAGATTTGGGAACATGCCTTGATGACACTCCTACAAGCTCCCCAGCGAGGAAGTACAGAGAACAAAACAACATAATGATCTGGAAGGTTCTGCAGAGACTCCAGTGATTTAAAAGATCTCATTCACCTTCTTAACCATTTTTTTTATATATCTTTTGTTGAAATTGAACCCAGGGGCATTCTACCTCTCAGCTATACCCCTAGTGCTTTTTAGTTTTTATTTTGAAAGAGGATATCACTAAGTTGCTGAGGTTGGCTACAAAACTGTGATCTTTCTGTCTTGCTCTCCTATGTACCAATATTACAGGTGTGCGCCACCAGGCCCAGCTTAAAAACAAATATTAAAATAACAATGAAAAATACTTTGACACTTGTTTTATTTACCCCAAATGGTCCAGTATTATAGTACTAAAGTTGTTTTTATGACACTAAAAGAGTCTTATAACCATTATAGATTTGAAATTAGAAATCAGAAAGTGAGATATCACCAACTTTGTTTTACTTTCTCAGAATTCATTTGCTTATTTACGGTCTTTAGGAGTTCCATATCAGTTTTAGGATTTTTTTTCCATTTTTGTGAAGAATGTCATTGGAATTTTGATAGGGATTCTATTAGATAAATATAATGCTCAGTTGCTTACAGACATTTTAATAATATAAAATCTAAAAATCTATAAAACATGAGATTCCTTCTCATTTATTTGTGTTTTTTTAAATTTATTTCACTACTCTGTGTGTGTGGGGGGGGGTATTGGGGACTTGAACCCAGGGACTAAATGTATGCTATGCAAACACTCTTCTACTGAGCTACATGCCCAGCCATCATTGACTCATCTATTTATAAGTGTAAATATATTTTGCATCCTTAGTTAAACTTACTACTAAGTATTTCATTAACTTTTGATAATACTGCAAATGGATTGGCTTTGTTAACATTTTTGATAAATTATTATTTATGTACAAAAATAAAATTTATCTTTGTATGTTAAATTTCTACCCTGCAACTTCACTGAAAACATTGATTAGCTCCAACAGTTATTTTTATGGGATTTGGGAGAAAATTTCAACATACAATTTTTTTTTTTTTTTTTTTTTTGCGGGCCTGGGGATGGAACCCAGGGGCATTAGACCTCCGAGCTACACCCCTTGCCCTATCTTTTATTCTTTATTTTAAAACTGAGTCTCACTGAGTTGCGGAGGGCCTAAGTAGCTGAGCCTGTCTGTGAACCTCAATCCTCTGGTCTCAGCCTCCCAAATTCTGGGATCACAAGCGTGCGCCACCACACCCGGCTTTCGACATACAATATTATACTATTTGCAAGTAGAGATAACTTTATTACTTATTTTACAATTTATATCCCTTTCATCATTTCTCCTATCTGGAGTACTGAAGTTCCTTACTGTCATTAGAATGATGTATATTTCATCCTTTAAACTTGTTAAAATTTTCTTTATTTATTAAGGTACTATGACTTTAGATACAAAAATATTTACAAGTGTTATGTTCTTATACTTGCAATTATTATATTTTCTTAAAACGTTAGCACATTTATTCACCATTTATTTCCTTTAAATCCAAAATGAAGAATTTTTAAAATATATATTTATTGGTGCATTGTAGTCAAACATCACAGTGGAATACAAGACTTGTGAGGGTATACAAGCATATATCATCCAGTTAGCCCTTATATTGTCCCTGTCCCATTCCCTCCCCCTCCCTCGATCCTAAGCTTGATTTGGTGATTAACTTTGATACATTTGTTTATGTACATCATGCATTTTAAAGAGATTTCCTCTTCCCTCATCCCAACCCCTCTGATTGGTCACCTTGATTGCTCTTCCATGGGGCCCTTTCTTCAACTAGCTCTCCTCCCATTACCCATTTCTTCCTAGTTTTTGCATATTAGGAAAAGCATCTGATTTTCTATTTTCTGTGATGTTTCTCTATGTATGCCATATTGCAAGTTCTGTTTTCACTCCTGAAGGCCCCACCGCCGGCCTTGCCCCCTGGCAGACTTGATCCCCACTTTGCTGGCTCCAGCAATGGCCTTGCCTCATGGCAGGCCCCGATCCCTGCCCTGTTGACCCCGGCTCTGGCCTCACCCCTCAGGAGGCTCCGATCCCTTCTTGAGAGGCCCAGCACCGGCCTTGCCTCACGGCAAACTCCAATCCCTGGCTCACAGGCCCCGGGATTGGCCTAACCTCTCGGCTGGCTCTATTCCCGGCTTCAGAGGCCCCAACATCGTTCTTCCCTCACGACAGGCTTCAATCCCAGCTTTGGAGGCCTCAGCTCTGGCCTTGCCTCACAGCAGGCCCCAGTCCCAGCCTTGCTGGCCCCGGCACCGGCCTAACCCCTCGGCAGGCTCCAATCCTGGCCTCAAAGGCCCCTGCACAGGCCTTGCCTCATGGCAGGCTCCGATCCCAGCTTCGCTGGCCCTGGCACAGATCTCACTCCTTGGCAGGCTCCGATTCCGGCCTCGGAGGCCCCAGCACTGGCCTTGCCTCATGGCAGGCCCAGGTCTAAGCCTTGCTGGCCCTGGCACTGGCCTAAACCTTCGGTAGGGTCTGATCCCAGCCTCTGAGGCCCAGCACCAGCCTTGCCTCATGGCAGAGTCTGATCCCGGCCTTGCTATTCCCTGCCCCGGCCTCACCCCTTGGCAGGCTCTGATCCAAGTACCCTCTTCACCCAGCATGTTATCCAAAATTTCCGATCGTGCACGGTGGTAGCATTCTGCCTCTGGGGTTATTTCTTCAAAAGATCCAGGTGTGTTGCATCAGATCTCTGTCTCTCCTGAGTACTGGCCGCTGTCATTGTCACTGTGTCCACCATCTCAGTTATTTCCCAAACTCTCTTCCCACATTGCATGTTGTCCAGTATTCCTGAGAGTACGCAATGGTAGCATTCCACCTTTGGGGCAATTTCTTCAGAGAATCAGGGTGAGTTGGATTAGATCTCTGCCTCTCCCAAATACAAGTCTCCACTGCCCCCGCAGCCACTGCTGCCAACACCGCCTTCCTCCTAGGTCTCCGCTGAGCTCCCTCCTTACAGATGATGTCCAGGATTCTTAAGCATGTAAGGATGAAGCAGTCGCCCTTCGTGGGGAATTTTTCCAAAAGTTCCAGGTCAGTTGGATATGTTTTGTCTGCATCTCCAGAATCCTGGCTGCTGCCATGGTCATCTTGATCCCTCTCCAGTATTTTTTCTTTACTTTTTCCTTCCTTCCTTCCTTCCTTCCTTCCTTCCTTCCTTCCTTCCTTTCTCTCTCTCTCTCTCTCTCTCTCTCTCTCTTCAGAGAAGACATTATGTGTGGTTTGAAGAGGTTGTGGGATCAGGCACTTGGTAGCCATGAATTTTTTCTCCCTTCCAAGAGCGGAATCCCACAGTCTCACTGCGCAGAGCAGGATCTACTGTTCTAATTGCACCAGAGCCTGGCCCAGCACAGTAGTGCTGAGTTCTTTCTGAACACAAGGCTCCATTTCCTGCCTTCCAGGGAGCAGGGGCCCGCCCCCGCCCGGTATCAGGCCTTCCCAGGATTGAGCTGGGCATAAGTCACCCGCCCAGTACCAGGCCTTCCGGGGAGCAAGGCGCCTGCCCCCAGCCCGAACCAGGCCAAAATGAAGAATTTGAAATAAGGCTTGACTTTGTATTGAAGCTCCTATTCAACTGCTATGAGTGTCTCTTTTGTGGGTATCAATTTTATTTAAAGGCAGGCAATTTAGAGACAGAGAAAAATTTTGAAAGCTAAATTTTTTACTCAGATATCTTCTTACAGGATTCAACCACAGACAGCCCTGAGAAATATAAATCTATTAAAGCTCTTAAGATTACTAATAAGTAAGGAGACTTAGTTTCAGTATAATGTTTATTTTTCTAAGAACACAAATCAATAAATACTTCTATTTTAATTTAATAAATACCAGATTTTTCTGTATCTATACTAATGTATTTATATTTTTTAAGTAAAGGACTTCATAAGTGGCCAAAGAGAATTTCACATTTTATTTATTGGGCCCTGACAGATGGTAATGACAGTATTTTTTATTATCCTTTTATTGGTACATTGTGATGTTCAAAGTGATGCAAACACATGCACACAGCACTTGGTGCATTTCTCTCTAAACCCCACCCCATTCTCCTCACCTACATGTTTGATTGATAGGGATAACTTTATACATGGATAAGTATTATTCCAACTCCTTTATCAATTCTTGTTTCCCCCTGTTAATAATCAATATTATCATGTTATTTTTGATTTCCCAAACAGATGTGACTGTTTTCCTTATATACTATTCCTGAAACCAGGAAAATCACCAGAGGCAATGCAAGAAATCTCCAGATTCTAGTTTATTAGCATCATTACAATCCCCTCGTGTGAGGGCTTCTTTCTCCAGGTGTCAATAGAGACCAAAAAGAGAATACGGAGTTTTGTCTGTATAATGAGGCAGTTTCCTCCTTTGCTTGCCAGAATACTGTCAGAGAAAGACAGTCCAAACAGAATGACTAAACAAGAATGAGTGTCTCATGATATCATAAATAATGTTCAAATAGCTTCTAAGGGAAAGAAAGCAGATTTAAATGACCACACTTTTATTATCATATTTATATAAAATATCAAAAGGGGGCAGATGTGTAGAGACAGATTATACAGTGTTGGTTTTATATGGTTTATGATAAAAATATTAAAGAGAAGAGATAAACTGCTAATGGTCACAAGTTTACATTAGGGGTAATAGAAATAAATGCCCTACTATAAACTGTAGCATAATTCTTTTACTAAAACAAAATCATGGAATCACACACTGTAAATAGCTGATAGTGTAGTCTGTGAATTATGTCTCAGGAAAATTCTTGTAAAAATAAAATTAACAAAAGATAAAAGTTTATTGAAGCCGGGCGTGGTGGCGCACACTTGTAATCCCCGCACTTGGGAGGCAGAGACAGTAGGATTGTACAAATTTGAAGCCAGCCATACTGGCTTTAGAGACCCTGTTTCCAAAAATAAAATAGGTCTGGGAGTGTAGCCCGAAGGTAGAAGGGCTTCCAGGAACCCCAGTACCACCCCCAAAAAACGATTTATTGAAATAGTACCAGATCTGAAAACAAGAAATTAATATTCCTGTCAAAAGACAGGAACCGGTTTATTCGATAGATATTAAATTTCTCTATAAAAAACTGTGTGAAGAATAACTAAAAAAGTAAGGCCTTGACGTCTTTGTATTGCTATATTGATACATCAGTTATATTCAGAATAAGTTCAGTAATTTCATAAATCAGTATTGTCTGTAATGGCCAAGGAATAAATCCATGGCTAGGTAAGCTTTTAAAAATGCCAACATTTCTACGGTAAAATATATATCTAACATTTTTTACATGCCATTTTAGTACTGATCTATTTTTTATTGCTCTAAATGGTAAGGCAATGTTTTGAAATATAAAACATATGCACTTACTAATATATTTGTTTTTATTTTGTTATTATAATATACATTAAATTCTGAATGATTGGTATTTAAATAATATCATACGAATATGCTTATTTTTATCATCAAAGAGCTTATAAAATGCAGACTGTCAATGTCATGCAAATGTTGGCACAAATATATCATGTTCATCCTGGAGAAACCACATATCCTCATGAAGGGCATGGCCATGTTATTCTAGGTGGGAGAGACTTATACATACTGGATAGTACAATACAATTCTTCCTGTTCTTTGACTTATGAATCTGTTTTCTTAGTAGGATTACAGTGGATTACAGCATTTCCTTGGAATCCAGGAATTTGCCAATTTATTATTCTCTCTGCACTTTCTTTTCTGGTGGTAGTTTCTTTAGTTAAGAAATCATAGGCAGAAATAGTTTAGCACACTTGGAAATATAGAAATTTTTGCAAATCATTGAATGTTTTAATGTATCACAAATTATTTTCTAAAGAAATTATATTTAAATTTTATGTGCAAACTCAATTAATACATCTTTACACTGTTGTTTTTGGGAATTCTCAATCAAAAACTACATATGTTGTTTAGAAAAATATATTTTCTTGAAGTATAAATATTTTTGAGTTGTTCCCTTTGATATCAACGGATTGTGCATCTCTGGAGAGAGAAATGTTTTTTTGTTTTGTTTTGTTTTGTTTTGGTGTATCTGAATGCTATACACCAAAAGAACATTGTGCCTAACTTTACAGCTACTTGTGCTTTTTCTACCATTTTCTTTTGTATCATTTGTAAATGTTTTTCTCATGCATGCAATGAATCATTTAATAGTGACTAGGACTCAAAATCACTTTACTTATTTTGTCACATTAAGCCTTCTTTATTGAGCCAGCATTATCGGATATAGTTTAGTAGTTCAACTATATGAGTCAGAATGTTTTGTTTGCCACTGTCTTATCCTTGAATGAATGTTCCAAACTGTTAAAGCTTACATAAAATGGTATAAGAAATAAAAGTTGATGGAGAATATGTGTTTCTCTGAGAGATTTCTCTCCTGGGAAAGAATTTTTGCCTATTGCATAGTCCTTAGCAGACTTTTAACTCCAAATCATTAGCCACTACCATTATTTTTAAAATTCTACCATTATTTTAAAATTCTGCTTCTTTAGCTGGGCATGGTGGCACATGCTTGTAATTCCAGTACGTAGAGGCAGAGACAAGAAGATCGCACAGGTTCAAAGCTAGCCTCAGCTACTTACTTAGTGAGTCTCGCAGCAACTTAGAAAGACCCTGTTTCCAAATAAAATATAAAATAGGTCTGGGAGTGTATCCTGGAAGTAGAAAGCCCCTGGGTTTCATCCTCAGTACCACCAAGAAAAAAAAATATTCTGCTTCTCATCATTCTTCTTATGTCAAAGATGTCAGAACTTTCGGAGACAATGATTAATTAAATGCAGACATTCTTCAGTATTTCATTTTATCATATTCCTAAGTAATTAATACTAATACTTATTCTTTTCCCTCTGCAATTTATTACAAAACAGTTTGATGTCTGACCTGCATCCCTGTAGTTCATAAGGAATGTCAATCTGAGTACATTTATTCATTTAAATAGGACATCAGAGCCAGGCGTGGTGGCGTAAGCTTGTAATCCCCGCTTGGGAGGCAGAGACAGGAGGATCACACAGGTTCGAAGCCAGCCACGCGCACTGGCTTAGGAGACCCTGTTTCCAAATAAAAATATAAAATAGGTCTGGGAGTGTAGCCCGGAAGTAGAAGGGCTTCCAGGAACCCCAGTACCACCAAAATAAATAAAGAAATAAATAAACAAATAAATAAATAAAACACCAAAGGAACAGTATAATACACATGTATATTATAGTATAAGCAATATTCATGCAGAGTTTTCAATGTGTGATATTTAAAATTAAATCCATCTATTTGGCTAGGAGTGTAGCTCTTTGGAAGAAAATTTACCCAGTATAGGTGAGTCCCTGTTTACAGTTCTCAGTCCCATAAGACAAAACAAAAAATAAACTCATTCTCAAAAACATGTATAAGCCTGGTGTGGTGACACATGCTATTAATTCCAGTATTGGGGAGATTAAGACAGGTGGACTTCAGGTTTGAGGACAGCTTTAGCAAATAGTGAGAACCTCATTAACCTAAAAGACTCTGTTTCACAATAAAAATAAAATAGGGCTGATGGTGTAGCTCAGAGGTGGAATGCCCATGAGCTCAATCCTTAGTGCCACAAAAAATGTATAAAGTCAAAGACAGAGACATAAATAGCATAATTATTGTTAATAATTCATTTATTAATTTATATTGTTAATATTGACATAATATTATCAACTGGAGTGGTTATACTAACTAAAGAATATTTTTCAAATATCTGAAGATACCATGTGTTGATAGTGTAACTGGGAGCTATTGCTTTGTTGACATAATATTTAGAGATAAGTTTATAGACATTCTACTACTTCTAACATCCAGAAGACAATATTCAGCCCAAATTATCAATGACACAAGTTGAGTAACCCTGAAGAGAGATGATAGATGAATATATATACAGACTTATATCTACAAGTAGATATATAAATAAAAAATAAGAAAAGACAATCATATGAAAACTTAGAGATTAAACATGAACAAGTGAAGTAAAATTCTTAAACATTTTCTATTTGTCATGTATAAATTATAATTAAAAATTTTATTATGGCCATCTTTTTTGGCAGGCTTGTGAAATATTACTGTAAGCATTTGAATAAAAATTTTTTGCAAAATAACTCAGTGTCATGTAGCTTAAAATGGATAAACAAAAAAAGATAGCAAATATAAAAATAAAGAGCAATATATAAAGGGTTCATCATCTATACTTATATGTAATTGATTTAAAATCTTAAATTAAAAATCAATATTAGCAAAATGGATATTTTACAAACATAATATTCTGAAAGTCTCTAAAATAATCATGATATTTAAAAGAGACTCACTTCATGCTGTTGTCTAAAACTTAGAAAATACACTGGAAAAAGGTTAGGAAGAGTATTCACCCTAAAAAATAATTGAAATAAACATATAGTTCACTGAAGTGCGGTTTAGTAAGTGTTTATCAAAAACAAAAGTTCAACCAGGCATGGTGGTGCACGCTTGTAATCCCAATACTCGGGAGACTGAGAAAAAAGGATCACAGATTTGAGGACAGCCTTGGCTAGTAGTGAGACTCTTATCAACCTTCCAAAACCTTGTTTCAAAATAAAAATGAAAGAGGGCTGGCAGTGTACCTTGGAGTTAGAATGCCACCGGGTTCAATCCTCAGTAACACACACACACACACACACACACACACACACACACACACACATTTAGTGATTCTGTTGAATCACTAAAGAAAGCTTGAATCAGAAACAAATACTGATAGTAATAAAGTCAAATATTAACTTTTAATGAGACGTAGTATGATTAAGTATAAGAAAAACAACCTATTGTGTGTTATGATTCAACTTTTTAATGGAACTAAAAAGAATACAATTATTTTTATGAGAAATATTACCATGTGACATTTGCCTTTTTCATGGTTTATTATGACAGTGTCCTATACTGTAATACAAAGCTTGCATTTATTCTTAAAGACCCTGTGGAAGGCATTCTTCACTTCTTTATTTCTTAGGCTATAAATCAAGGGGTTGAGCATGGGTATCACTAAAGTGTAAAACACAGAAGCTAGTTTATCAGTCTCAAAAGACTGAATAGATTTGGGCTGCACATACATAAAAAGGAGAGAGCCATAGAACACAACTACCACTGTCAGATGAGAACCACAAGTGGAGAAAGCTTTTTTCCTGCCCTCTGCAGAAGGCATTCTACATACGGCCATCAGAATCAGCATGTAGGACAAGAGAACTACCAGGAGGGAGGAGATTAAGTTGAATGCTGAAAATAGTATGGTTAACAATCCTGTTTCTTGTGAATGTGAGCAGGTCAGAGGCAACAGTGGCACAACATCACAGTAGAAATGGCTGATGACATTAGAGCCACAGAACGCCAGTGTAAAATACTTACTAGGAAACAGCAGAGCCTGAAAGGTAGCATAGAGGTACGTAATGCCCACCAGGATGTAGCAGAGTCTCTGAGACATGACGACATTGTAGAGCAGAGGGTTGCAGATGGCCACATAGCGGTCATAGGCCATGGAGGACAGGACGAAAAGTTCACTGATGATGAAGAAAATGAAGCAAGCCATCTGTGTGGCGCACGCATAAAAGGAAATAGTATTTTGATCGACAACAAAATTGACCATCATCTTGGGGCAAATGACAGTGGAGTTGCCCAGATCAATGAAAGCCAGGTGTCTGATGAAAAAGTACATGGGCGTGTGTAGGCGGGAGTCCAGCTTGGTCAAAATGATCATGCCCAGGTTGCCCACCACTGTGACTGCGTAGATGAGGAAGAAGACCCCGAAGAGGGGAAGCTGCAGCTCGGGCCGCTGTGTGACTCCCATCAGAACGAACTCAGTTGGCACCGTTATGTTCTGCTGGCCCATTTACTCTGGTTATTTGTTCTGGGAATAAACGGAAGGGCTTATCTACCTCCCTGCAGTGTCACTTAAAATAGTAATGATATTTACTGAGAAAACGGAAATTTTTATCAGTAATAAAATAGAAACTAGTTTCAACATTTTATTCTTAAATAAGAATAATCAAAAGAATCTTTTACCTCCTAAAAAGAATAGATCCAAACGGAACGCTTAAATTTATACAATATAGATTAAATTCTAAACAGAGTAGTAGTGTTTGGAACATATTCTTTGAAAATGAAGCCATATCAGTATTGAGGAAGAGAGTGTTTCCATTTTACACCATCTAAACATGGCTTCAGAGTTTCCTTTAGCATACATATATTTAGTCTGAAAATTCTTGTGGAATTTTAATATTTTTAAAGAGGATTTTTGACCTAACAGGAAAATAATGGTGATTAAGTTTTAAGTTTTCTTGTCTGCTCTTCAAAGGTCCTGGAGAAGCTTTAACAAAGCATTCATGAAGTGGTACATTTTTGTGAATGTTGTAAATGTAAGGCATTTAGCCATTAGTAAGCAAATCTATTTTTTCTCTAAATTTAAACATCTACCCCATTACACTTCAGCAAATTTTTTAGAGCATTGATGGGGTTCAGTAAATGGAAGACTGACATAATTTCATTATTTTGAGGCTTAATGGATATAGAGATTTTGTTAAAAGTCAATGACATTTAACATTGAAACATATTACTCATGGTATCATAATGGCTTCAGAGACCACTCCTACTATTCCGTATGTAAAATGTGTCTAGAGTTCAATAAATTATTATATTTATTTATTTAGTCATACTTAGAAAATTATTTTATGATTGTTAGCTTAATTGTTTTTATTCTACATGAATATTCACATGTATTTCTCAACTTGCATGTATAATGTTACTTCATTTTAGAAAACCCCAAATTAGCATAGCTTAATTTTAATTTAATTTAATTGTATTGTATTTTATTATATTTCTGGTACTTGAAAGTAAACTCAGAACATTCTACTTCCAAGACACATCCCTAGCCCTTTTTATTTTTTATTTTTGAAACACAATTTAAGTTTCTGAGCATCTCCCTAAGCTGCTGAGGCTGCCTTCAAGCCTGTGATCCTCTTGTTTCAGCCTCCCAAGTAGTAGGATTACAGACAAACCTCTCACCTACACCTGGCTACAGTGAAATATTTATAATGTATACATAGTACTTTTAACATACTTCAGTTATGATTACACCACCCATTTAATAAATGTACATGAGAATTCAGTAAAACAAAATGGAACTGAACTGAGTAATGTTAATGGAGCTCATGTAACCTAGTCCTCTGTGGGTCTCTTCCTGTGATGCTCACTTGTTCTCCAAGGAAACCTGGAACTCCGTAAGCATGATTTTTAATTGGAAAAAATTGACTTTAAAAAATCAGTGAAATAAAATGCCGGATAGAGTTATTACTTAATGGAATGAAAGCTTAGCCTAGTAATCTTCCAGGTAGAAACTTCCCGGAGCTCACCTCAACCTTCAGAGCTCTAGGCAGAAGCAGCTACAGTCTGGAGCCCACCTGTAGGGTTGTCAGCAGCTCTGAAAATCTGCTCTGTTTTGGGTATGTGTTGCCTTTCTGGTCCAGGGGATGAGGACTGAGTTGAAGGGTATTACTGAAGGGTATTTAGCCATTCTATCTCTTCCTAGGTTTGGCTGCTACTTAAGAGAAGCATCAAGTCTCCACTAAGTCCTACTGTTCTGTGAAGTCCTTCTTGTCCACTAGTATGAGTCAAGAGGCTATTTTCTTTTGAAAACATTTTTGTTATTTATTTAGTTATTATTTATTTATGCTGGGGAGTTTCAACCTCTGAGCCATATTCCTCCACCAATTTTATTTCATTTTAAAAAGGGTCTCACTAAGTTGATAAAGCTGGCCTCAAATATGAAACTCTCCTACTTTAGCTCCCAAGTATTGGCATTGCAGGTGTGCACCACTGCACCTGGCTTCAAACTTTTTTTTTTAATTGGAGTCATGCAGGGCTTGCTTGCATAGTTTTTTATGGTAGAAGATGAGAAGCACTGGACTGAAAAGCATTCAGAATCCCAGTATCATTCCTATTATCCAGAAGCCTTTAACGTTTTTCAAAGAGTAATTTTATTGCTTATTGAATTCTCTCTATTTTCAGGACCAGCTATTATCTCCATTCAAAAATGTCTAGAATCTTTGATCTTCCCATACTTCTTTTGTGGAAAATAGCTGATATTTTAGTTCTTTAACATGATAAAATGAGTTATGAAGAAAGTGAGGTTCATTGCTTTCCCCATATCTGTATAACAGTTATTTTGGCTGTTGTTAATTGTGCTGCTAAAATTATAGATAGGCATGCATTACTATAGCATTGTGACTTTAGTTCTTTTGGGAAGACACTGAGGATTTGTATAGCTGGGTCATAGGGTGGTTCCCTTCTAAGTCTTTTGACAACCTTCATACTGGGTAAAAGGTGAATTTTTCACCAATTTGTGATAATTATTCTGCAACAGGTGTCCAGTAGTTAAGTAACTCAGTAAAATGTCTGCAAGTTTATGCACATTAGCATTATTAAAAAAAGAAATGTTTAACTCTATAAAAATATTGCAAGGGAATACTTACATTATTCGTTTAAAGTTTTTACATCTGATATATTTTTTCTAAAATAATATTTGCTGTGTATCAAGAATTACCTAAGATATGCATTACAATTTGTTGTATAAGAAAATCAAATGTAACTGGACATCCTACTTATCTTGAAATCATTATACTAATATATTCTAATAAAGGAGACTGAACAATTTAAAATTTTTAGATGTTTCTAATTTCTTTTACATTTTAAATTTCCAATATTATCACAAATCAAATATGTCTAAGACACTTGTTTAATTCATAGGAATTAATTATGTAAAACTTCACTACTCCAGGGAATCCAAGTTAATGAAAGGAGATAATGATTTTTGTCATCTATTTGAAGGAATCGTCTATCGGTTGTCATGAGTGTCTATGATCTATGATCAATTACCCATACTTAGGTAATCAGCATCAAAGACAAGTCTTATGCACTCACCTTTAAGGAAGAATCAAATGTTATTTTCTCAGTTTAGTTATCCTCCTTTGGGTAAGGAAAATTTATGGGTTCCTAGCTCTTTGTGATCCTCCGTGAGGAAATAACATTTAATTCATTCAGCTCATTATGCTCAAGTCTTCTGAGAGACTTAAAAATCTTTTTCATATACTTGCTAATTATTTAGGATGCCCTCCATATTCCCAATGAGAAAATGCAAGAGTCAATTTAAAGAAAGGAACAGAACAACACAAATAGTCTATGGAAACCTAAATGACGTAAGGGTACCCACTCAGAGTGAGTCAACAATTAAAGTAATAGCAGAGCAGCTCAGAAAAATAGTACAATAGAATAGTTAATTGTAGTAGTATGCTACATTAAACAATCTAATAAACTGTGTATCTAACTCCTCTTGGATAATATTCAGAATGATCTTAACCAGAGTAAAATGTATGTATCATCTCTTCAAACACTGTATTAATATCTTTTTCACATATGATTTTCATACTGAAAAAAGTCCACATACAAAAATAAACAAGGCTATAAGTTTAAATAATTGATAAATATTTTAAAATTACATGCCTTTAGACTAATCCTTACATCAAGATAGACTACAATTTCAATATAAATTTCCTTATGCTTTGACACTTGCTAGTCCACATGGATTCAAATATTTTTTTTCCGCCGGGCGTGGTGGCGCACCCTTGTAATCCCCGTGCTTGGGAGGCGAGACAGAAGGATTGCGCAGGTTCAAAGTCAGCCGCACTGGTTTAAGAGACCCTGTTTCCAAATAAAAAGTATAAAAATAGGTCTGGGTGTGTACCCGGAGGTAGAAGGGCTTCCAGGAACCCCAGTACCACACACACACACAAATTTTTCAAACCTTAGCTCCCCAAAACATTTTCCCAGAATCAGGGTACTGAATATTATCTCAAATTTAATTGTTTTTATATGATGTAAGTGGAATAACATATTATGCATTTTTATTGATATATTGTAATTGTCCATCTCGATGAAGTCCAGGGTGACAGAGGCATATATGCACACAGTACCTTTTGAGCCATATCCCAGTACCCGTTCAATTCTCTCTCCCTCCCCACCTTTCTGTGCTCAGTATAGTGATTGTCTTAGATGAGTTTCTGTGTGTACATCATGACCTTCTTCAAAGCTCCCCAAGCGTTTCCCTCAATTAGATCCACCCCTTCTCTCTACTAAGGTTTCTCTTCCTTTGTCTGAAGTCCCTTCTGTGACTCAATTATCCCTACTTGCTGCATATGATGGAGAACATCTGATGTTTCACTGTTTGTGACTAATTTCACTTAGTTAAAATTCCCCAGCTCTATCCATTTACCTGCAAAGGACATAATTTTTGTTCTTCTTATATAACTGAGTAGAATTCTATTCTGCATATGTGCCATAATATTGCAATCCATTCATTTGTTGTTGGACATCTCAACTTGTTCCCTTATGCATTCTATTTTGAATTTTTAATTGAAGCATTATAGTCAATACATCTTAATAGAGTACAAGATGGTAGAGGTATACATCACACTCATTTAACTTTTCTCCAGTTATCACCCAAATTCCTCCCCCCTCCCTCCTGCCTGTATTTGGCTTAGTGATTGACTTTGGTATGTTTGTGAATGTACATGATGTACATTAGGGAATTTTTCTCTTTCCCCTTCCATCACCCTCAGTTAGATTCCCTTATTTGCTCACCTAAGATTTCTTCTTCTTCATCTAGAGTTCCTTCTATAACCTATTTTCTCCCTAGCTTCTGCATATTAAAAAGAGCACGCAATTTTTTTTTTTACTTTTCATGGTTAACTAATGTCACTTAGCATAATGTTATCCAGTTCCATCAATTTCTCTGCAAATGACATAATTTGTTCTTCCTTATGGCGGGAACAAAATTCCACTGTGTACATTTTCCGTAGTTTTGTATTCCATTCATCTATTGATGGGCGTCTTGGCTGATTCCATAGTTTGACAATTGTGAATTGTATTGCTATAAACATAAATATGCATACATTAGTCTGGTAGTTCGGTGTTCAAAATTTGGGGTAGATACCAAGAAGTGGTATTGCTGGGTCATATGGTAGCTTCATTCTCATTCTTCTGAGGACCCTCTGTACAGTTTTTCAAGGTGGCTGCACTAATTTGCAATCCCACCAACAATATATTAGAGTTCCAACTTCGAATCCTTGCCAGAATTTGTTGTTTGTATTTTTAATGACTACCATTCTAATTGTAGTTGAATGATATCTCAGGGCATTTTTTTTCAAGAATAGTTATTATATTCTAGGTCAAACAGTTAGTAAATGGTAAAGCAGGCACTCAAATCCTGTTTTTCTAAATCCAAAATTTGTGTTTTCTATTGATGCCATATTTTCCCATCCAATATAGACCTAAAACTGCTTCAAAGAGATGACTGGTGAGCTCTGAATTAAAAACAAATGATACAGGTGTGTGTGGCAGCAATGTCAATTGGTTCACTTCCTTTTAGCAATGTCATCTATTTTATATTTGATTTTTAATTTTTTATTGGTGCATTGTAGTCACACATCTTAATGGAGTATATGATGAGGGAGGCATACATGCACATATCACGTATTTAGCCCTTATCTAATACCCACTCTACTCTTCCCTCCCTCCTCATATTTGGCTTAGTGGTTGACTTTGATATATTTATGAGTACATCATTGTAGTTTTGATTTACATCTCTGATTGCTAATGATGTTGGACAGTGTTTTAATCATTTATGGGCCATTTGTATTTCTTCTTTTGTGAACTGCCTATTTCATTCACTGGCCCATTATTGATTGGATTATTTGTTTTCTTTGCATCAAATTTTTTGAGTTCTCTGTATATTCCAGATATTAGTCCTCTATTGGAGGAGTAACTTGCAAACATTTTCCCCCATTCTGTTGGCTCTCTGTTGAGGTCCTTGATAGTTTCACTTGCTGCACAGAAGCTCTTACGTTTAATAAAATCCATTTATTTATCCTCCTTTTAATTTATTGCTTTCTTTATGGTCTTGTTAAGAAAGTTTTTACCTTTTCCTGTGTGTTGAAGTTTTGGACATATGTCCTCTTTAAGGAGCTGCAAGGTCTCTGGTATGATCTTCAAGTCTTTAATCCATCTTGAATTGACTCTTGCACAGGGGGAAGAAAGTGGGACTTATTTTCTTTTTCGGCATTTGGTTAACCAGTTTTTTCAACACCATTTATTGAAGAAGCTACCTATTTTCCAGTATACATTTTTGGCAACTTTGTCATAAATTAACTGGCTGTAGGAGGGAAGATTTGTTTCTGAGTCTCCTATTCTGCTTTTCTGGTTTATATGCCTGATTTTTTGTGCTGAAACTATGCTGTTTTTATTCTTATGTATTTTTAGTATAGTTTGAAGTTAGGTATAATGATGCCTTCTAAATGGTTCCTATTACTGATTGAGAACTACTTTGGCTATTCTGGGTGTTGTTGTTGTTGTTGTTTCAAATAAAATAACTGATTTTACTATGTCTGGAAAGAATGGTCTCAGTAATTTAATGGATATTTAATTGAATCTGTACATCACTTTGGGAAGAATGGCAATTTTGTTGATATTTATTCTGCTTATCCAAGACTACAGAAGATCTTTTCATCTCCTCAGGTCTTTTTTGATTTATTTTATCAGTGCTTTATATTTTTCCTTGTAGAGATCTTTTATATCATTGGTTAAGTTTATTTTTAAGTATTTTAGTTTTGGTGGGATATTCTGAGTGGAATGTTTTTGGGATTTCTTTTTAAGTGGAGTTATGATTGGCATATAAGAAAGTTTCTGATTTTATTTTTTCAGAACTGGGGGTTGAACCCAGGGACATTCTGCCTCCACACTACACCTCCAGACCTATTTTTTTATTTGAAATAAAGTCTCACTAAGTTGCAGAGGGCCTAACTAAGTAGCTGAGGCTGGCCATGAACTTGTGATTCTTCTGTGTCAGCCTCTCAGGTACTGGGATTGCAAGTCTGCACCACCAGGCCTGGTTTAGCTTCTGGTTTTTTAAGATTAATTTTCTATCTAGATACTTTGCTGAATTTGTTGATAAGTTCTATAAGCCTTTGGTTGATTTTTTGGGGTCTTCTAAATATAGTTTCCTATTTGAACTTATTTGATTTCCTTTTCTTGCCTTATGGCTCTGGCTAGAGTCTCAGAATTATATTGAAAAAGAATGGTGATACTAGACATCCTTGTCTTGTTCCTGTTTCTAAGAGGAACTCTTGCAGTTTTTTTTCATTTAATATGCTGTTGGTTGAAGGCATCTTGTATATTGCCTTTATGATGTTGAGGAATGTTCTTTATATTCTGTTTAGTATTTTTAGCATAAGTGGGTGTTCGATTTTATTGAGTACTCCTTCAGCATCTATTGAAATGATCATGTGATTTTTGTCTTTAGTTATATATATTTAGTGAATTACAAGAATTATTTTTCATATGTTTGTCCAGCCTTGAATCTCTGAGGAGGAATATTGGAATTGTGTCTTCTATAATGATTATATAAAATTCACTTGGAAAACCTTGTCCTGAGCTATTGTTTGATGTTAGGTTCTTTATTTCTGCATCAATCTCTGCTACTGATGGGTTTAAAATTTTAATATCTTTTTGACTCAAGTTGAGAAGGTTGTATATATTCAGAAATTTGTCTTTTTGTTAGATTTTCCATTTTGTTGGAGTATATACTTTTAAAGTATTTGTGTTAATTCTCAGAATTTTCATGCTGTTGTTGGTAATATCTCCTTTTTCACCTCTTATTTTAGCGATTTAAATTGGTTCTTTCTTTCTTTTGGTTAGCTGGCTAGTGGTTTATTTATTTTATTTATTGTTTCAAGAAACAAACTTTCATTTTTCTTGATTTTATGCATTGCTTTTTTATTCTCTACTTCATTTGCTTCTGCTCCGATTTTAATGATTTCCTGTCTTCTACTTGCTTTGGGGCTAGACTGTTTCTGTTTTTCAAAAGCTTTAAGGTGTGTCATTAGGTTATTTTTTTTTTTTGGATATTTTCTCTTCTTATGCAAGCACTCAGTGTTATGAATTTCCTCTTAATATTCCCTTCAAGGTGTTCCAGAGGTTTTGATATGTCGTGTATCTATTTTTGTTTGTTTTTAGGAATTTCTTAATTTCACACCTTACTTCTTCTATGACCTATTCCTCTTTCAGTAATGTGGTGTTCAGTCTCCATATATCTATGTAATTACTTTGGTTCTTCTTATAGTTGATTCCTAGGTTTTTTTTTTCATTGTAATCTAAAAAGATGCAGAGCATTATGTCACATTTTTTGAATTTGCTAGTGGTCATTTTGTGGCCCAGGATGTGGTCCATTTTGAAAAAAGTTCTTTGAACAGCTGAAAAAATATGTAAACTCAGCTGTATTTGGGTGGAATATTCTCTATGTATCTAATGAATCCATTTGGTTTATGGTGTTTTTAGTTCTGAGGCATCTTTACTGAAATTTGTCTAAAAGATTGGTCTAGCGATGTGAGAGGAATGTTGAAGTCTCCCAATATTATTGTATTGGGACTGATGTGTAACTTAATATCACAAAAATGTTTTTTTTTGGTTTTTTTTGTTTTTTGGGTTTTTTTTGTTGTTGTTGTTTTGTTTTTTTTTTTTTTTTTGTTTTAGTGGTACTGGGGCTCTTGGAAACCCTACTACCTCCGGGTTACACTCCCCAACCTATTTTTATACTTTTTATTTGGAAACAGGGTCTCTTAAATCAGCGCAGCTGGCTTCGAACCTGCGCGATCCTCCTGTCTCCGCCTCCCAAGCATGGGGATTACAAGCGTGTGCCACCACATCCGGCCAAAAAATTGTTTTATGAGAGTGGCTGCACCTATGATTGGGGAGCAAATGTTCACTATTGTTATTTCCTCTTGTTTTAATGTTCCTTTAACCAGTAAAAATGACTTGCTTTGTCTCTTCCAATAAGATTGGGATTGAAGTCTAATTTGTTTCCTATCATAGTTGCTTGTCTTTGAGTTCTGTTGGCATGGATTAGCTTGCTACAGCCCTTCACCTTTAGTTTGAGAGTATCTTTATTTATAGGGTGTTTCTTGCATGCAACATATATATGGATTCTGGTTTTTAATTCATTTGACCATCTTATGTCTTTCTATTTAGGAGTTGGGGCCATTTACATGCAGAGAGATGAATTTTAATTCCTAATAATTGAGTTTTAGCTTCTTTTGGGGGTCATATGTGTTCTTCTTTGCTTAGCTGATTGTTAAAGGAAATTATTATTTTTATTTTTCTGGCATTTATTAATTACTTCTTTGTAATTAGTCTCTGAATATTTTCTCTAGTGCTGGGTTAGAAAACATTAATTCTTTCTATTTCTGCATATCATAAAATATTTTTATTTTCCCATTGAATTTGAGAGATATTTTTTCTAGGTAAAAATTTTTTGACTGAAGTTGTTTCATTCAAAGTTTAGAATATATTGCTCTAGGCCTTCCTGGTTATAATGAGTTGGTTTGGGAAGTCTGGAGTGATTCTAATTGGTTTGCTTTTGAATGTCACTTTTTTTTTTTTTTCACCTTTGCAATTTTCTCCTTGGCCTCTACATTAGTCAGTTTGACTATTATATGTCATGGCAAACCTTTTCTCTGCTTATGTCTAAAGGGGGTTCTATATGTTTTCTGTACCTTTGTGTTGACCTCTTTTTATGTTTGAATGATTTTCTGATGTTACTTCTTTGAAAAAATCATTGATTCATTTTTTAATCTTATATTCTCTCTTCTGTACCTATTATTCTTAGGTTAGCTCTTTTAAAATGTGCCTACATATCTTCAAAGTCCAATTAATGCTATTAATTTTTTTTATCCTAAATGTATATTACACATTCCTTTATCTTCTAAGAGTGATATTCTATTTTCCTTGTGGTAGAGCCAAATGTTTATACTTTGTATTAATGCCTTAATTTCAATTATTGCATTCTTCACTTCCTTTAAGACTTCTTTATATTCCTGCTCAGAATCTCAATTTTTTTTTATTTGTTTTTTCATATTTTTCAGCCTCTCTTTGAATTATTTTTGGAAGTCCTGTACTGTTTTTACAAATAAAGTTCTGTATTGTCCTTCTGGTAATCTCTGTAATTCTGTGTATGGGTTCTGTTATTGTGGGGTTATGGGAGCTCATTGCTTTCTTTCTATTCTTCCTTCTCATGATTTCAGGTTTTTTAAGATAATATCTTAGCCGGGTGTGGTGGCACATGCTTGTAATCTCAGCATTTGGGAGGCTGAGACAGGAGGATCACAGTTCACGGACAGCCTCAGCTACTTAGTGAAGCCCTCTGCAACTTAGTGAGACCCTGTTTCAAAATAAAAAATAAAAAATAGGGCAGGGGGTATATCTTGGAGGTCAAATGCTCCTGTGTTCCATTCCCAGACCCACAAAAAAAAAAAAGATTATATCTTTGTTGCTTATGATAGCTTTCTTTAAGTCTTATGTCAATTTTATCTTTCTTTTTTTAATTTTTTAATTATTTGTATTTAAATATATTTATTTATTTATTTTTAACTTAATAGTATCTTATTATGGAGGTAGATATTTACCACCAGGTACGCCTTACAATTGAAGTTTCTACTCTATGGTTGTTCTCTGATCTCTGCTGTGCATTTATCACCCCTTGATGTTAACCTTAAAAAGTGTGTCTACTATAATCCCAGTACTGTTCTACCTATAGATCACGTGGTTACTCTGGGGTTTCTTCTCCCTGCTGTAATGGTGGCAATGATGGATTTCAGTTGTTCAGGTAAGGCGTTCTGTTGGTTACCTCCTTTATAAGGAATCAGCTCAGAGGTGCGAGCAGACAGTTTATTACCCATAAATTTTTAAACCTCAATGCCTGGGTTATTGGGTTTTCCTTTTATAAACTGGTTAGTTTATCCTTAATGTCTGGCAGTTCTTTTAGTTAGTTCATCTCTCTAGTCCAATCTCAGTACGAGGGATCTAGAGGTTTCAACTGGTATATACAAGGGAAAGATGTTTGTATTCAGTGGTGAAAGTTGGTTGAGAGGGGAGGAGCCATAGGGATAGGTTCATGAATAGGGTAAACTAGAGGATATAATTAAGTAGAATGAGAGTTTAAGTGTAAATAGTGAATATATAGGGGGATTCTAGAAGTCAATGCAGAATATTTAGGTATAATAAAATGAACCAGATTTAATATAAGCAAAAGAATATAAGAAAAAAGTTTGGAGGGAAGAGAGAAGAGAGGAAAGAGGTAGGAAGCTTGTAAAAGGAATGAGAAAGAAAGTAAACAAATAAACACAGAAAATAACAAAACAATCACAACAAAACTTAATCCCTGCAACTATTCAAGTACAAAGCTGACTTGGCCTCTGCAATCCTCCTGGGTATGCACAGTGTCTCCCCAGCTGAAGTGTGCGTGAGCACTTTGCTATCTCCTGTTCTGTCTTCTTGATTTTATTCTGTGATGGTTCAATTTTTTCACTGCATTTTTTTCTCTTGCCAAGGAGCTGCCTTCAAGGTGGTTGAATTTCCAGTGTTATAGAGACTGACATGTGCTGTGCCCCACAGTCACTGTCTTGCCAAGTTTTCCCATTTTGCATTCCTGTTCTGGCATATTTTTTTACTAAACATATTGCTTTTGAAATTCATCCTTGGTGTTTGTTTTCTTTCATGTTATTCCATTTTGTGAATATAATGAAATTCTTTAGCCATTATTCTATTGGTGTATATTTGACCTTGGATGATATTAAAACTCTAGCATAAATTCTCCTATTAAGCATTTTTGATGTAGGCACAAAAATGTTATGACTGAATTTCTAAGAATTACATTACTGCCTCTTAGGATCTTTAGCAGGCAGTTTTAGTTTTTTCACTTATTATAGCACTTTATAATATCAACTGATATGTATTATGGCATGATTTTTCTTTCTATTCTTATAAACACTAAATGTGAAAGTTTATTTTAATTTTTATTTTAAAAGAAGTAGGAAGTATAACAAAACAATATCTCACTATAATGTTAAATTTCACTAATCCCATGAATGATGGTAAATAAATGATTTTATATATTGTTGGCCATTCATGCTTCTAATTTTATAAGGTTTCTAAACTGGTACATTTTATTTGTGTTTTGTTTTATAGTGAATATATATATTCAACTTAAGCAGATTTGTTCTGAGTTATTTGGGTATTTATGCTTTGAATTTAGTCCAATATTTGCCAGTGATACAAAAACAGAGCTGTTTTACCAATAAAGAGGACAGAAAATTGCATTGACTCATAAAGAAAATTGATTGTGATACAGGGCATGGAATGGGTAGGGATAGGTCAGGACGATATGGAAGTCATAAAGTGCATGTACACAGAATCTACTAAATCTAGAAGGATTTAGGAGAAATGAGAAGAGAACTGTGTTCTCACTTAAGGTCTTGATTTAATTTTCCTACATATCAAGAAATTATAGATTCTACTTTGGGCATTGTGAATTATGCTCTACAAAAGACTGAATGTTGGTATATTTCATTTCACTGAGTGCATTTTATTTGTTTGTTTAATTTTTACTACTGGATAAAATTAGTGTAATTTAAGTCAAAATGTAAACTGTCTTGTAGGTCATAATACAAATATAAGATTATATGTTGGCCTTCTCTGGGAGACTCTTCTCTGGACTACTATATGTAAACCACAGCTTCATGATTAATGAATTGAAGAGCGTTTGTACCCAGAACATAAGTTTCCTTTTCCTTCTTATATAACTTTTGAGACTTATCCAAACCTACCTAATGCTATGGTTCTTAAAACTTTGATTCTAGTTAGTTCAGAAGGACTTTGAGTTTTATATGGTCTTTCTATCTAATTGTTGAGACTTGGTACTCTCTAAAAGTAAAAATAATAAAGACAAAAAATCACCTACTCCCTTAGATTCACATGTGTTTAAGAATTTTTTTTATGATTTCCATTTATCTCTAGTAATTTATGTTTTTAAAGACTATTAGTTTTTTGCTATGGAGTAGATTATTTTATAATAGCTTATCAGGTATTTAACAGAAAGACATCAAGCAATCATATCATTTTTTAATTTTTTAATTTTGAGTTTGCATGATATAAGATTATGATTTTGTGTAATTTGTACTTTCTTTTTTCTTTTCTTTATTGTTTATTTTGTTTTTACAGGAAAATGTTTAATTATAAGTAAAGAAATAGTTTACAATGATATTCTTTTTTCTTTTTTCTTTTTTAATTTTAATTTTATGTAGAACATATTGAAAATGGCATATATTCAGACTGTGCTGATTCCCCTTTCCCCCTCCCAATAATGAGTGTTCAGGTTAACCATGCTACATTTATACTGTTACACATATTGGGATGTAGCTCCTCCATTAATTGACCTCTTCCTTCTTCCTCTCCTATCCTTCCATTCTAGCTTTGCTGAGGTTTTCCCTCCATTATGTGGAGTCCCTCTGGTGTTTCTAGTACTCCCTAGTTTGGGCATATTAGAGAAAACATATGTGCTGTCTCTTTCTGTGCTTGGCTGATCTCTCTTAACATAATTGTTCCATAGTCTTCTACCTTAGAATATTTATTGCAAAGTATAAGTTAACCTTATTTTTAATTACATTTCATTTTTATGAAATGTGAGACATTTTCCACAGAGTTTTCAAATTTAGAATTTTTAATCAATTTTTCATTTTTGTTTATACTTAAATGTGGATAGTTTCTATGTCTTATGTTCAAATTCACTATTTTCTCCTGAAATGTCAAATCCCCTTAAAAATGAACAATAGACTCTTTATTACAAATATTACATTAAATTTTAATAATTCAATTTTTTTCTGCTTACTAATTTTATTTTTAAATATCCATGTTCATATTAGAGTGCTTGCAAAAGGTTATAAATGTTTTAATCTCGATATCTGCTAAGCCCATCATCTCTATTGTGGTGGGTTTACTACTAGATATTAATATTTTATGGTCATGAATGATATTTTTCTACTTCTTCAACATACAAATAAATACTTCATTGGATGCTCCATATTGGAAAATTTTACAAGTAAGACTAAGAATTTTTTAATCTTCACTTAAATGGGGTTGAATATTTTTGACAGCTTGCTTGTAAATCAGCTTAATCTTTTTTTTTGCGGGTCTGGGGATGGAACCCAGGGGCATTCGACCTCCAACCTACACCCCCTGCCCTACTTTTTATCCTTTATTTTGAAATTGGGTCTCACTGAGTTGCAGAGGGCCTCACTAAGTAGCTGAGGCTGTCTATGAACCGCGATCCTCCAGGTCTCGGCCTCCCGAATGCTGGGATTACAAGCGTGCACCACCATGCCCGGCCAGTTTAATCTTTTTAAGGTTTAGTGCTGAGATCTTCAAGAGTGGGGTTGAGTCAGCTGCTCACGCTGAGGCAATTCCTCTTCCTCTGCTGTCATCATTGAATGCCATGACTATTCAATGATTCTCTTCACCAGAGTTCCTGGAACTTGAATGTATTTCAACCCTACATGAACTCATAGTTTTTTTTTTTTTTTTTATCATATAAGCCCTTGATAGCTTTTATATTTTAGGGTTATTATTTTCCTACTATTTCTTGTTAGTTTGAATTTTTGGGGCTCTTGTTTTAATGTGTGCAGTTTGGGAACCCTGCAACGTACACAACAAGTTATAAGTTAATTTTTTGGTTATTTTTCCTGTTTAAGTCTCTCCACTAAAGTGTTCAGCTTTACATATTCCAGGCACCTAAACCCATGTGTATCTAATGATCTCTGTCTTTTCATCTCAACCTGACTCTTGAGTTCCCTTTGTATACCATTACCATCCCATGCCAGAAACAAGTAAATACATCTTTACTTTCACAGATCATAGCATGCTGATGATTGCTAAATGTCTCAGAACATGTTATGTATATAGTCTCTTATTTTTTCTATTGGTTCCAGCAGTAGAGTTATTAAAATCTATGATTCCAATGATAAATATTGATAGTAACCCTCAGAAATGTGGATCAGCCTGATTTTAGCACCATCTTTATTATTGTATAATACTTTACAGAATTCATTAACCCTCTTATATTTTGCTTGATATTTTTTCAAGTTTTTATAGAATTTTAGTTAATTGTGCACTTTGGGGATACCTAAGTGTCATGGGAAATTCCAAAGTCCCTTAAGAAAGAGAATGTGTTTCAAGGTTTCATTTACTGCTCTATAATTCTTAAGTGATGATGGGGCTCATTAGAGGATGAAAACATATATCTTGCATAGATGCATATATATATATATATATATATATTTCTTTTATATAAATTTGTCCTCTTGGAGAAAAAAATCATCTTAGGAAACAAGGTTTGTAAGTGTGAAATTTTAAAATTATTTTATTTTGGTAAGTTAAGTTTATTTTATAAAAGTATTTTCCCTTTTTATTTGAATTATTTCCTATTTGTAGATTAGTTGGAAATGTGCTTTTTATCTGATAGTTTCATAGTATAATTGGGAGTTTTAGAAGTTACTGCAATGGTATATATTCCATTATTGAATTTTGTTTACAATGTCACCTTAAATTTTGTAGAGGGTCTCATTTCTAGGATAAATAGTAAAATTGTATATTTCTAAATTCTGTTTACAAAATTCATCTCTTTAATGCTGTTTGAAAATTAAAACTATTTAGAGACAATAAAAATTCCTTGAAAATGCAAGTTAATTAATGCTTTAAGGTGAATCAGGGGACTAAAAGATATCTAACATACAATTTTCTATAGTGATGAAAACCTACTATAATGGAGACACTGACCACTAGTGACATATGCCTATTGACTAACCTGGATTATTTCAAACATTAAATATTAATTTTAGTTGATTTCAGTTTTTGCTCTAATATTCACAGCAATTTACATTTCTGATAATGGAAATGCATTAGTAAAATGAATTAATAAAACTGACATAGATATTCAACATTTTAGTATTGTTTTTATAGATTAATTTCTTAAAACATATTTTCTCTTAAGTATAGAATGTGTAAGAAAGAGAGAAAAAGAGGAGAAAGAAGAAGAGAACTCTAGTCTATTATAGGCTTATTGATTCTTATAAAAATATAACCTATATGAATTAAAATTGTTGAGTAACCAGACTTTGTAATAGATATTGAAATTAGTAAATCATAATGATTATCAATATTTTTTGAATGACATGAAAACCTATTCTGGACCAATACCTAGTTAGCTGGTCATAATTATATACATCTAAAGTTATATATATATATATATATATATATATATATATATATACATAAAATGTAACTATATGATAAAATAATGAAATGCACTACATATGCAAGCATTTATATAATGAAATAAGCACTAAACAATATGTACTTATTCCAAATGTCACATAACCTATGAAGTTATCTAAAACTACTGCATTTATAAAAGATAAAATTTTTGTGCTCAGAAGTGGTGATGCCACTGAGTTTAATGACTCCATGATGCTCATGAGGAGACTGTAGAATGGGTCTGTGATTTATGAACTTTAAAAATACATCCTTGTCTTTGGAGACCAGTCCCTTCCCCCCCATCTTTGTTAATTGTCTGGTTATATCATATTATTTCTATGGGTTAGCTAGATAGTTAATAATATGGCTGATTTTCAAACCTTTTTTTGCCATTAATTACTTTAACATTTAAAATAATGATTAAATGGGGTTTAAATTTAACTTTGCAATGCCATTTCATTCATCAACACTTTTCTCCTTGGGGATATTATTTTCATTAGAGGCAGAAACTTTAGAGACAGAATTATTTTTTTATGTGGTAGTAAATATTGAACACAAAGCATTCTACCTTTGAGCTATATCTCCAGAATTACTTTTATTTATTTTTTATTTGAAAACAAGGTCTTGCTAAGTTTCTGAGGGCCTAGCTAACATTCTGAGGCTGGCTTTGAACCTGCTATTCTCCTGTCTCAGCCTTCCAAGTACTGGAATTAAAGATATTTGCCACCACACATGGCTCAGACTGAATTTTCGATGCTAAAAATACTTTTCCTATATTTCTTTATGGATTCATATCATAGTTATCAATGAAAAAATAAAAGTTAATTTGACCACATTCCTAATAAATTAAATGAAGGTATTTGAAACCATCAAAATAAAAATTATCCACCAAGGGACACAAACCTGTCCAAACGATTCTGACTTAAACACCAGATTATTCTGTACCCACTTGTATTCTTTCTCTTTTGCATTATAGATTTCAAGAAAAGGAATGACTAAAGAGAATTTGACAGTTGTTACTGAGTTTATTCTTTTGGGATTGACAGACAGAGCTGAACTGAGAGTTGTGCTTTTTACATTGTTCCTGGTGATTTACACAGGTACCCTGGTGGGGAACCTGGGCATGATCATGTTAATCCAAGTCACCCCAAAGCTCCACACACCCATGTATTTTTTCCTCAGCTGCCTTTCATTCGTAGACGCCTGCTATTCATCAGTCATTGCACCAAAACTGCTGATCAACTTCCTGGTGGCGAGGGAAACCATCTCTTTTCCTGCCTGTATAGCACAGCACTTGTTCTTTGGGCTGTTCATTACCACAGAAGGCTTCCTGCTCTCAGTGATGGCTTATGACCGTTATGAGGCCATTGTGCACCCCCTGCTGTACACTGCAGCTATGTCTAAGAGGAAGTGTGTAGTGCTGGCCATTGGGTCCTGTACAGGTGGAATGATTAATTCCTTAACACATACAATCAGCTTGGGGAAACTGTCATTCTGTGGGTCCAATGTTGTGGATCACTTCTTCTGTGATATTCCGCCATTGCTAAAACTCTCATGTTCTGACACTTCCATGAATGAGCTTTTGCTTTTAACCTTCTCTGGAGTCATTGCCATGGGCACTTTCTTGGTTGTGGTTATTTCCTACATATCTATTACTATCGCTATCCTGAGAATCCGCTCAGCATCAGGCAGAAAGAGAGCTTTCTCCACCTGTGCCTCCCACCTGACAGCTGTGACCATATTCTACGGTACCTTAAGTTTTAGTTATATCCAGCCAAGCTCCCAGTATTCTGTAGCACATGAGAAGGTGGTGTCCGTGTTCTATACGTTAGTTATTCGCATGTTAAACCCATTGATTTACAGTCTCAGGAATAAAGAGGTAAAAGATGCTGTAAAAAGGGCCATAGAAATGAAACATTTCTCCTGTTAATTTCAAGCCCGAAATAATTCTACAATATTCGTTCAGCCAGCCTTCACTGAGAGTCCCATGAATTCTAGTGTTTTTATGTTTTCATAAATCATTATATTCTAAATATTTACTGTTCTTATGAGGAAACATAAAGCTACAGAGTAGAAATGACAGTGTAGAGTTTCTACTTAAAAAAGTTAACTTAAAATTCTGAGAACATAAACCAGTAATACATAAATAAACTGATCAAGAACTGCATATTCCTTTTAATATTTAAAAAGTGAATAAACATATGCTTATAATGTATACTTTTAGGCATATAAGGAACTGTTGCTTTTTCTATGAAGTTTTAAAATGTATTTTCTTAGAAGGGTGAGATGATTGCACACGTAATATTTTATTTGTGCTTAAAACTTGTGTTTTTATATTAAATAAATAAGAATTCATAATTTCATTAAGATTTTCTAGCTTGTAGTTATTTAATTATTTATACTCCTTTTAAACATTCATGGCCTAGTAACAAAAGATGGAATGCGCATGATTCTTATTTCTTATTGGTAATAATGTACTCTTCCTAAAACATCTACCTAAAAAGGTAAATACATGAATAGAATGATACTTTTTTGCAGCATGTAAAATTCAGCATCCTTTTCATTCATCTCTTTCTCTACAATCAACCTCACATTCTCCCTACATAAAAACAATCAATCTTTAAATCAGTAGATGGATTTAATGTCTGTCAAAAGATTTAGTTCTGAAGCCAGGCGTGATGGCGCACGCTTGTAATCCCAGCATGTGGGAGGCTGAGACAGGAGGATCTGGGTTTGTGAACAGCCTCAGCTACTTAGTGAGGCCTTTTGCAATTCAGTGACACCCTGTATCAAAATAAAGAATAAAACATAGAGCTGGGGATGTAGGTAGGGGATAGAATGCCCCTTGGTTCCATCCCCAGTACTGAAAAAAAAAAAAAGATTTAGCTCTGTAATGAAGAATTACTTGATTACAAAACTACATACTTTATCATTTCAGGAAAAATTATTTGTTACTAAATGTGTTCAAAATAATGTTGCATTGTATTATGTAAATAAAATAAGCTATTTTACACTATTTTCTGTGCTTCAAAGCTTCTACTGGCTATTGATATCACAGAAAAACTTCAGGGTTTAAAACTAATGCAAAAATTTTTTTTCAAAGAGTTAAATTATTTAATGTTTTCTAGATTATATTTGGTAGTGCAAACATAATCAATATGCTAAGAAGAAAGTGACATTTTAAAATAAGAGGGATTTTTGTCTTTCCCATCAAGAATGACACCAAGATCCATTGTGAATAGAACTGGTTTTACAGATCTATTTTGCAACATATGGCACATGAAATTGGTTGATAGAAAGTGATTATAATGTTCATTCATGCATGAGACATAAGTCAAATCCTAGGAATTTTATTTATAGAGAAACCATATTAATTTTGATAACACTATTAGTTCAAAGAGGCAATTAGCTCATTGTAAGTAAAGCTATTTGACATATAGACAGATTTTTATCTTTTTTAAAAATAATTCTGTTGGTGCATTATAATCTCATATCATGATATAGTTCATAGTGATGCTGAAATATATGCTCACATTTATTTATTTATGAATATATGTTTCCAAGTATCTTTATGTAGAGAGGATTTAAACCTATTTTTAAGGTATGATGATTAGTACAAGAATATCAACTTCCCCCAGCTCTTTTTAGGTAATATTGATTATATATCTGATTGTGACATTAAAATATGTAGGTTTTTGCCACCCATATTCTCATAAATGGTATAGATATTTATAAAATGAAAACAGGCACTCTATGATACATGTTTTTAAAATGTGTACTTACAATTATAAGATAATATTTTATCTGTTACTTAGAAATAATGTTTTAGTAAAAAAAAAAAAAACAAGAACTTGGCTATATTTAAGAAATGAATAGCATTCTCGGAATTTCCTGTATGTACCAAGAGGAATAAATTTGCATGTGATTATATTTTACAAATCTTGACTTAGAGCTAGTAAATGCATATTTTATCTTTATTTTTGTGATAATGGAAATGGAACCCAGGGACATTCTACCTCCGAGATACACACCTAGCCCTATTTTTTATTCTTTATTTTGAAACAGGGTCTTTCTAAGATGCAGGAGGACTTAATAAGCTGTTGAGGCTGGCTGTGAACTTGAGATCATTTTGTCTCAGACTTCAAAGTACTGAGATTATGAGCATGCACCACCATGCCTGGACCAAATCTTATCTTTAATAAAATTTTGAAATTTCTCTAAATGCCAACTTAAAAAATTAGAACTGAGGAAAATGAATAGAGTGTTATTTGTTAAGCAAATTTATCTTACTTAGAGACTTCTTAAAGTCTTTTACAGATTTTTTTGAATCAAAATTAAATTAACAAATTGTGCTGCTATGAATATGGGTATGCATATGTTATTACAGTTCTCTGATTTCAAACCTTTTGGACAAATACCCAGGAAGGGTATAGCCAGATCATATGGTATATCTATTTCCAGTTTTCTAAGGAATCTCCACACTGATCTCCATAGTGGCTGAACTACTTTACACTCCCACCGACAGTGTAAAAGAGTTCCTCTTACTCCACATCTTTGCCAGCATTTGCTGTTATTTGATTTTTTTATGCTTGTCACTCTGATTGGGGTTAGATAGAATCTCAGCGTAGTTTTTATTTGCATCTCCCTGATGGCTAATGATGTTGAACATCTTTTATCTATTGGCCATTTGTATATCTTCTTTAGTGAAGTGTCTATTCACTTCATTTGCCCATTTCTTGATTGGGTTTTTTTTTTGTTTTGCTTTGCTAGTGTAGTGTCTTTTGAGCTCTTTATATATTCTGGATATTAGCTCTCTGAGTGGTGGCTGGTAAAGATCTCTCATTCTGTGGGCTTTCTCTTTAGGTTCTTGATGGTTTCCTTTGATGAGAAGAAACTTTTTAGTGTGATGCTTGTTAATTAGTGCTTTAATTTCCTGCCAAAATATGGGACCAATCTAGGTATCCATCAACAGATGAATGGATTGCAAAAGTATGTGAAATACACAAAATGGAATTCTACTTAGCTATAAAGAAGAACAAAATTGTGTCATTTGCAAGAAGATGGAAAGACCTTGAGAACATTATGTTAAGTGACAACAACCAAGCACAGAAAGAGAAAGGACTTATGTTTTCTCTAAAATGCTCAAACAGAGAGTATTAGTAATACCAGAGGGACTCCAGCCAATGGAGGAGAAAACAAAGCTAGGATGGAAGTATAGGAGAGGAAGAAGGCCGAGGTTGATTAATGAAGGACCTACATCTGAATCTGTGTAAAAATATAAATATAGCATGGTTAACCTGGACACTCATTGTTGGGAGTGGGGGAGGGGAAATGGGGGATAGTACCAAGCATAGTCTGAATGTATGCCATTTTCAATATGTTCCACATAAAAATAAAAAATATAAATAAATAAATAATGAAAAAATAAATAAAAATTAAATTAAATTAACCAAAAAGAAAAATTCAGAAAACAAATTTTCCAACAATTACTTATAATGACACTGAAATAAAATATAAGTAAATAATTATTATTAATGTTACTCCATACTTTTTCTTTCATTGATTTATAAAATTTAAAAATATTCCTGATATAAGGCCTTTGTTTGTTATAAGTTCTATAAATTGTGGGTCTGTGTTCTTTGTTGACTGAGCATATTGCAGATATATTCTTCCACTTTGTTTTGTCTCTCCTTTAATTACTTTTCTTTCTTTTATAATACAAACTGTAATTTCACCATAAATTATTATTGTTTTTTGAATAATTTTTTCTACCTTGGGTGGGATAAGAGATTTATTATATCACCTTACAGGATTATATTTTTCTTTGTTCTTCTTTAAACATGGCTACTTATATATTCCATAACTAATTATTAAAAACTAAGATTTCTCCCTGTTATTTATTCATTCCAAATGAAACAAGAATTTATGTATATATGAAAAATTCTGATCCAGTGTATGGTATTTCATTGATTATATTTGATTCCTAAACCAGTGTTATAGTATGTTAAATAATCACCTAATATGTCTGGAATCTTAGAGAGCTAGTACATATCCTTTTATCTCTTTTGTCAAAAGGGTTTAGTTATTCTTGATGCATTATAGTTCCATGTGATTCATTATCAATGCATAGCTTCTTACTAAAAGGTTTTCCTTTCTAACATACTAGTGTGATTGAAACCTATCTCATCTTTTCCCTACAAATTTGGTCTACCTCTCTAATCCTCTAGTACCAAGAACGTCTTGAGGGAATGATTTGCTATACACTCATCTTTTCAAATTTCAAATTATAAAACAATGAAAAAAATTGAAGAACTTAGAAGTTGAAAAAACCTTCAATGCTCTTGGATAGGCAGAATAAATATCATCAAGATGGTCATTCTTCCAAAAGTGATCTATTGATTCAATGCAATATCAATTAACTACCAGGGTCACTCTTCACATTCATAGACATATCAGTCCTTAAATTCATTTGAGACAACAAAAATCCCAGGATAGCCAAAGTAGTTTTTAGCATAAAATTCATGCAGGAGGCATCATATACTTGGCTTTAAACTATATAACAAAGATATAGTAATAAAAATAAAAAAAACAGCATGGTACTGGCACAAAAGCAGACACAAAGACCAATGGAGCAGAATAGAAGACTCAGAAACAAATCTGTACACTTACAGCCAATTGATTTTTGACAAAGCGTCCAAAAACATACACTAAAAAAATGTATCTTCAACAAATGGTGTTGGCAAAACTGTTTAACTATATACAGAAAAATGGAAATAAATCCCACTTTCTCACTCTGCACAAGAGTCAATTCAAAGTGGATAAAAGACTTAGAAATCAGACCAAAGATCTTGCATCTACATGAAGAGGGCATAGGTTAAATGCTGCAACATATAGGCACATATAAAAACTTTCCCAACAAGACTCCAAAGGCAAAATAAATTAAAAGCAGGTTACATGCATGGAATTGCATTAAAATTAAGAGCTTCTGTGCAGAAAAGGAAACTAACAAGAACCTCAACATAAAGCCAGTAGAAAGGGAAAAACATTTTGCCAGATACTCCTGTGACAGAGGATCAATATCTAGACTATACAGAGAACTCAAGAAACTTAGTACTAAGAAAACAAATAGCCCAGTCAAAAAATGGGGAAGTGAACTAAACAGACACTTCACAAAAGATGAGAGTCAAAAGGCAAATCATTGTATGAAAAAAATGTTCAACATTATTAGTAACTAGAGAGATGTAAGTTAAAACTACCCTGAGATTTTACCTAACTCCAATTAAAAAGGCAATCATTGAAAACCAAACAACAGCCGGACGTGGTGGCGCACACTTGTAATCCCCGCGCTTGGGAGGCTGAGACAGGAGGATCGTGCAGGTTCGAAGCCAGCCTCAGCTACTTAGTGAGGCTCTCAGCAACTTAGTGAGACCCTGTTTCCAAATAAAATAGAAAATAGGTCTGGGAGTATAGCTCAGAGGTAGAAAGCCTCTGGGTTCCACCCCCAGTACCACAAAGATAAATAAATACATAAATAAACAAATAATAAATAAATAAATAAATAAACCAAACAACAAATGTTGGTGAGGATGTGGAGAGGTTGAACTTTAATACATTGTTGGTGAGATCAAAAGTTAGTGCAACCACTTTGAAAAACTCTGTGATGGATCCTCAGAAGAATGGAAATGAGCCTACCATAAGACCAGTAATACCACTTCTGGTTATATACCCAAAAGAATACAAACCAAACTACCAGAACAATACACATATATATGTTTATAGCTGCACAATTCACAATTGCCAAATTATGAAATCAGTCAAGATGTCCATCAACAGATGAGTGAGCTACAAAACTATGGGATATATGAATTTTACTCAGCCATAAAGAAGAACATAATTATGATATTTTCAGGGAAATGGATGAAACTGGGAACATTATGCTAAGTCAGATTAGCCAGTCACAAAAAGTGAATAGTTGGAAGTTCCTTCTAATGTGTTGAAGGTAGGGAGAAAATGGGTCATAGAAAAAACTCTAGACAAAAGTAGAGAAACCTTAAATGAGTAAAGAAAGTGGCCCAACTGAGGGAGATGGGAGGAGAGAAGTGGGAATCAACCTAATGTAATTGATACACACTCACAAACTTCAAATCAGTCACTAAGCTTAACTCAAGAAGGAAGGATGGGTAGGGACTGGCTAGGAATGGGGGAAGGGCTAAATGTGTGATATGTGTGTGAATGCCTCTATCATTCTGTACTTCATGCTGATGTATGATTGCAATGCACCAATAAAAAGAAAGAAAAAAAAGATCCTTTGTTACAATATGGATATGAGAAGTGACAGAAAAAACCTGGGGTACTTAGTAAAATGTAGAGTTTATAAACAAAGCAATTTGCATAGTAATGTTACATGAAATTGGTTTACAATATTCTCATAAAATGTTGGAACTTGAATTTGTCTATATCTTTTGACTTCAAGATTCTTTTTACTAAAGCATAAAAACTCAAGAAGAGATTACTTGCAATGCTTTCTTAGTAACAATGGAGTCTCTAGGTGCTGCAAATTAATTCACCTGAATTTATAGTTACTTAGATGTCAATATAAAAAAATAAATAAAATTATAAAATTTTAAGAAAAAGTAAATAACTGAACTTTAATATATTCAGGTAATTTTTGTCTATTTGTATGTTGTGAGAAATTGCATTTTTAGGTAGCTTAAGCAAATTTATTTTTTATTTATTTATATGTTATTTTATTTCTACAAAGGTAGAAAGAAGGGACAGAACAATAAGGCACTACATGAGAGTGATGTAGTAGAGTGCCTTGAAAATAAGACACTGAGGTTTTTAACATAGAACAGTTTTTCTATGGATTCATTATCTCCCATTTTGCTTTACTAATAGTCTTTCTACCTGCCCCTGATTTGATGCAGGCAGAGGCCAACCATTCTCTCTGGTCAAAGTCTTTGTTATGATTATAAAAATTCACTATCTCCGATTCTTCTAGACCATTAGTCTTTTTATCTTCCCCTGAGCTGATGCAGGTGTAGGTGGCGCAAGCCTTTGTTTTGACCAAGATGTCTTACTTGGTTAACAAAGTCATACGTCACATGCTATATGCCCTCTTTGACAAAGGCCAGTAATAGCCTCCTTCATTTTGGGAGAGTTTTAGCCTGTTTTTTTATCTCTATTTCCTGGAAGTGATTAATTATGTAAACTTGTCTTGAGAGTATGGAGGCCCTTAGCTACAACTCTTTTGTGTACTTGGTAATCAATATAGGAATTTCTTCAGAAATTTAACAGTCCATGTTTAGCTGGGCTAACAGCTAACTTTTAGCTGACTGAGATCAGTATGGTGGCTCACGCTTGTAATCCCCATGCTTGGGAGCTGGAGACAGGAGGATCACGCAGGTTCGAAGCCAGCTGCACTGGCTTAAGAGTGAACTGGCTGTTCCCAAATTAAAAATATAAAATAGGTCTGGGAGTATAGCCCGGAGGTTGAAGTCCCCTGGGTTCCATCTCCATTGCCACCAAAAAAAAAAGATAGATAGATAGATAGATAGATAGATAGATAGATAAATAGATCAAGAGCTAAAGCTCTCAAGGAAACAGAAACCAATGTGAGGACTAAGTACAAAGGCTTAAGAGATGAGGTTTAAACAAGACCAGATGACTTTATAGATAAATTATATACAACATTCAAAGAAGAATTAATATCAAAAGCTTTTAAATTTCTCCAAAACACAAATAGGTAGTACTTGAAAATACATTTTATGAGGTCAGCATTACAGTCACACACACACACACACACACACACACACACACACACAGAAAGAATAATGAAAATTCAGATGCATTGAAACTAAAGGTAAAATGATGATTACTAGAGGTGAGCAACAAGAAATGGGAAGACATAAGTCAAAGAGTACAAAGTGTCAAGTAGAATAGAGAACCTAGATCTCTAAAGTATTGCAATGCACCAGCTCAGTCGGGCACCGGGACCGCTGGGATTAAGTTCTCAGAAGATGGGCAAAGCGATTCGGCTGTGTTCTGCAGAGGCTTTTTCTGCAGCGATTCCTTTCCCTTATAAAATAAAAGTCCTTCAAGTCCCTGTTCACAATGCTAAACGTGGGGATTTCATCCCCGGGGGCTTGGGAGAAAGAAATCTGGAAAAGACTGACACAGACAACTGCCTCTTGTGCAATTGACGGGTTTATTATCAAAAACCAACAAATTTATATTCTTCCACTGGTGTGATTCCTAGTAAAAAGTGTAAACATCACAGAACAATAGTGAAGGAAATGTAAACAAGGTAAAAGGACACTGGTCCGGCATTCAAGATTAGCCCCAGATCCTGTGATCATGTCCAGCCCCCTGCCTTGCAGATGGGCAGCTTCAGAGTGCAAATTCCAGAAGGGACAAGCACACCCAGGGCTTGGAGAATTCGGCCTCTCATGGTATCTCCTTTAACTCTTTTAGAAACTTTCCATTCCTAGGGCTTAGTCCATATAGTTGGCATGGGCAGATATGACGATCCAAGGGGCTGCGATGGAGGTCCACCAGGTCCTTTCTGTAAACAACACTCACAACACAGTTTAGCATATAGGGCCCAAAAGGCAACATGAAGTTTTTAGATTTAATTGTCAGATGTACTTCTTAAACCGCTGAGTGCTTTTTTTCAAGCGGTAGGCTTATTAGAAACCTATTCCTCTTTTAATAATCCATTTTCATACCACAATCCTTCTGTAACTTCCTTTTAATCTTTCTGATTATTACTCTGATCTTTTCTTTCCCATTTGGGACAATCTTAGGATAAACTTTCCTTCATACAAAATGCGTTCTTATTCTCACAAGATTTCCTTTCTTTATAACCACCAATACTTCATACCTGCACATTTATTATTCTGACATATCCATCTTTTTAGCCAGGTGGTGCCTCCCTGTCTCAGGCAGCACATGTACTAGGTGCAAATGTCAAGATTCTTCCTACCCTTCGGCTCTATTGTATGGGGCAGCATTGGCTGCTCATCAGCTTGGCTGCTTTGAAGTCACACACAAAGTTTATCTTCTCTATATCTAGGCTGGATCACAAGGAGAGGAGATAAGTAGAGGCACCAGTTGCCTCCCTTGCAAGTTTTTGGGGCTAATGGCTTCAGTTGACTCTTAAGGCTTTTACTATAGGTTAATGATTAGAATGAAGGTCAAAGAAAGGAATTCTGCATTTGTAATTGCTGCAGCTTGAATGCTACCACAGCACCTAAATTCTGACTAGATTTTATTACAGCTTGGAGCAAAGCTGAGGGCATTTAAAGTAATATGTTTTAATTTTTTACATCACCGGAGCAATTCGTGTGGAAAGTTAAAAGAATCATTAAACAAAAGGACAATAGCTATTAAAGAATATCTAAGAGCAAGGAGTACTCTGGCCAGAGATAATGCTCCCTCGGGGCTGCTTTCGTTAAGCATTGCCACATCATGTACACAGCTTCATGCACACAGACGGGGAGGAAGATGATGCGGTGGCAAAGTGTAGCAAGAAAACTATAGCTAATCATCAAATTTCATGCTGGAAATTTATTGAGGGGGAGATTTCATATATTCATTAAAAAATAAAGAAGAAAAAGTAGCTGTCTGAGATGATCTTCTTTATGGCCCTGATTATATTTTTCACTTCATTATGCCTATGTCTACATAGGGTATTTCTTAAACATTAAAAATAAACAATATAAACTGGCATTTTTCTTCCCTATTATTTATTATGACAGCATTCCATATTAAATTTAAGTAAAAAAGCTATCATTGATACTTAAAGACCCTGTGGAAGGCATTCTTCACCTCTGTGTTCCGTAAGCTGTAGATCAGGGGGTTGAGCATGGGGATCACTAATGTGTAAAACACAGAGGCTATTTTATCTGTCTCAAAGGAGTGAGCAGATTTGGGCTGCAAGTACATAAAAAATAGGGACCCGTAGAACACAACCACTGCTGTCAGATGAGAACCACAGGTGGAGAAAGCTTTTTTTCTGCCTTCTGCAGAATGCATTCTACATATGGCTATCAGAATCAGCAGGTAAGAAACTAGGATTATCAGGAGGGAGGAGATCATATTAAGTGCTGAAAATAATATGATCAGCAATTCTATTTCCTGTGCATTTGAGCACAGCATAGGTAACAAAGGGACATCATCACAGTAGAAATGGCTGATGACATTAGAGCCACAGAAGGTCAAAGTAAAAATCTTAATAGTGAACAGCAGAGCCTGGAATGTGCTGTAGAGGTAAGGAATGCCCACCAGCACGTGGCAAAGTCTCTGAGACATGACGACATTGTAGAGCAGAGGGTTGCAGATGGCCACATAGCGGTCGTAGGCCATGGAGGACAGGATGAAAAATTCACTGATAATGAACATAAGGAAAAAAGCCAACTGTGTGGCACACGCATAATAGGAAATAGTATTTTGATTGACAACAAAATTGGCCATCATCTTGGGACAAATGACAGTGGAATTACCCAGATCAATGAAAGCCAGGTGTCTGATGAAAAAGTACATGGGCGTGTGTAGGCGGGAGTCTAGCTTGGTCAAAATGATCATGCCCAGGTTGCCCACCACTGTGACTGTGTAGATGAGAAAGAAGACCCCGAAGAGGGGAAGCTGCAGCTCGGGCCGCTGTGTGACTCCCATCAGAATAAACTCGGTAAACACCGTTATGTTTCGCTGGTCCATTTACTGCAGTTATCCCTCCTGAGAAAAAAAGAGACGAGTTATAAAGTTCCGTGTCATATAATCTAAAAAATATGTAATAGTTGTGACTGACTAATTTTCTTCATAATGGGGCATAGAAAAAATAATTTTCATATCTGATTTTGAAACTAAAATAAAAAATAAGAAATGTTCTATTCCCCAAGGGAGTATTTTCTCATGAACAATATACATTGATATATCATTGATTAAAATCTAAATGATACCCACAATATCTGGAGTGTATCCACTTCTATGTAAATAAAAATATGTTAATATAAAATATTAAATTTGATTTCATCTATACAATTTTTCACAGTTTTTCTTTAGGGTAATTTTATTTCATTTTTGGTCTGAGACTTCTTGGTGGAATCTAGATATTATTAAAGAGGCAGAGGTAGGATGGAGCTAATGATTATTAATTTTCAGGGTCCTTTATTTGCATGTCTGAGTCCTGAATGAAGCCTTTAAAATTGTCACAAAACATTTTTTTGCATGATCAATTAAACCTACGTTTTGTTTCATCACACTTAAATTCATATAGGTGGTGAATTGGTGGGTTTGCAAGCACTTGTGGAGGTACAGATAATTTTTGGTTGATTTATACAGTGTACATTTCAAAATCGGTGGTATTTGTCAGTTAAATCTCTTCTAAGAGGCTCAAAAGCTCATTTATATCTGAAATTTTATAATTAAATATATGTTCTTCAAATGTTTTATGATGTTTATGATCATTAGTTGATATTTTCAAAATATTTTCATTTCTTCATTTATTTGTAAATATTCCAACTTCTCTACAAATTTTATGAAAAATCTCTACTTCGTATAACGTTCTCAATAAAAAGAATTGGGTTAATTTTCATAGAAACATATCAATATTCAGAGACTTTTACTATATAATTTTACATACATCTTCCCTCTTATATAACATTATATAAATGACTATAAGGTTTAAATCTTTTGAGCATTTTTGCATCAGACTTTAGCATCATTTTGTTTTTCCAACTGTACAATAGAGCGCAGAGTTAGATATGGCAGTACAGTCTCTTTATTTGACAAGTTGACACAGGAACTCAGAAAAACAAAGTGGAGTTGCATATATAATGGATTTACTTTAGCCTGAACCACCTGCAACTCCCTTCCTACAGATGTAGTGTATCCTCAGTGAAAGCCTGTATCTTTACAAACATTATTTTCAAATGAAGGTGTGGTTGGAGTTCAAACTATTCAGGCATAAAATGCAGGGCATAATGATCATTGTTACATTATGCTGATGTAATGTAACATCAGTGTTAACCTGCACAACAATCAGAGATAAAATCCTGGGAGCCCAACACAAGGTGCCGCCGTCCTACAGTTTGGAGTCATCTCTAGCCTAGAACCGCCTTATAGCATAGTCTAGGGATCTGACAGTGTTTATGTATCTGCCTTTCTGATATAGGGGATGGGGATGAAAGAAAGAAGCAAACTTGAATGTTTTTTTATCTCGTAGAATCCATTGTGTTTCTTCTCTAAGTCTCCCTCTCTATTCTATTCATCTTCCACAAATTGTATATTTTTGAAAATTTCAAATTAAATGTGTGGTTTTTAAGACATAGTTACCATTTGTGTGTTGCTATAAAATGAGAAGTATATTGAAGAAATCAAAGGGATTCAGAATTTTAGGATCAAATTTATACTCTTCAATGGCTTGCTAAGAATTCCACTGCTGAGTAAGTCTACCTCTTCAGTTATTCCCTCCTTCTGAACATGTCTAGATTATTTCACCTTTTCTATTATCTTCCCTTAGTACTTGATAACTACTTTGTTTTCAGCTTTAATGAGTTATAATGAAAAAAAAATTGTATATATTTAAAGCGAATAGTTTGATGTATGACATCCTTATTCAATGTGACATAAATATGCTGACTACAGCACTATTCACAATAGACAAGAAATGGGGACAAGCTAAACATTCTAGGAATTCATTGACTGAAGAATGGGTGAATAAAATATGAGCTATATATGAATAATACATGCATATAAACATTACCAAAAGGAAAAAATCCTGACATTGTAAACAATAGAAGTGAAACTGAAGGATATTACATAAAGTAAAATCAACCAGATGCAGAAAAATTCACTGCGGAATCTCACTTACATGGGGATGTTAAAAATGTCAAGCAAATAGAACCTGACAGTAGAATGGAGGTTGCTAGGGGATAGAGATTGAGGGACATGGTCAGATGTCGGTTAAAAGATATAAAACTGTTAAGGGCTCATGTATATAAAAGAATATTTGATCTTCTGAGACTCTTAAGGTATACATTTTAAACATCTGTATTTAGGTTCTGGAAAATAGAAAAAATATTACAAAAGAATAAAAGAGTGACTAATTCTTCAAACTTTAGACTTGGTGATATCTGTAAAAAAAAAGTACTAGGGGGTGTGTATAAATGTAAAACTCTTAAAAGTCTCTATATTTATTTGCAAGTCTACTCAATTGGTTTTTAGTTATAATTCTTAAAAAATAAAAGAGGTATGAACAACTCAGTAGGAAAATACAATCAGCCAAAACTTTTGCAAGTTATACATTATCTTCCATAAAAAGTATTTGATGTTTACAAAATATTGAATAGGAAATATTTTAAAATATCACTTTCAAATATTCTATCACATATATTCATACTATATAATATTCATTGTTAGCAAACTTTCTACTATCTACACTGATATCTACTATTTATCTGAGAATAAAATAAAATAGGGTATTCTGCATTCTTTCTGCAAATCATAACCTTCATATATTCTAATGTGTAAGATCAGTGATGAAATTCTGAGGTACTTCTTACTTTTCTTTTTTCACAACCCTAACAAAATAGATCAAGGACATACATTTAATTAATAGCATTTAATGCCTTAAAACACCATACAACTCCAGAGAACCCGAGTGAACAAAAGATGCACTGAATTGTTGCAGTGTACCTGAAGAAATCAGCTTCCAGTTAGCATGCAAGTGTCAGTAATCACAATGCAGAAGCCGTAGAAGTTACCTCCACCTAGGTGGTCATCAAAGTCAAAGTCAACCGTCATCCACTTACCTTTCAGGAAGAATCAAATGCTCATACTCCAGGCCACCCTTACTTTTCCTTCAAGTGGGAAGAATTTATGGGTTTCCTCTCACTTTGTGAATTCCCTGAGGTAGGAGCATGTATTTTATTTGGATTAGGATGTCTAAATCATCTGAGAGACTTAGATCATCGCCTTGAATTTTCCTGCTAATTGTCAGAGACACCCAACATATTCCCCAAGGAGAAGAGTAGGGACGACTCAAGGATATGGAAAAAACAAAAAAAAGGATCTGTATACTCTTATGGGGACCTTAGATTTTACAGATTTTAATTTATTTGCTTATTCAGCATCACGTAATAAACAGTAGAACACATTTGATAATAGTTTTGTACCAGAAAAACTAGAACACTTCTAGTCATTACATAATTGCAGATGACATTATTGTTGTTACTTAGAAATTTTTATTTTATTTTTCAGATAAAAATATACTATAGTTATGAGTCCCAAAATGTATTATTTAACCCACACTTGTATGTAAGATATTATCCTTACATTTAAAAGACACAAAGATTATATTTTTCCCAAAGTCATATAATAACTAAAATATTTGAAATGAGAACATCAGCGCTCGTTGATATATTCACCTGTTATTCTATATCTTATATCTATACTGATTATTGAAATGCAATGTATTAAAATGACTTCCAAACTATATATATATATAGTGAGCAGAAATAAGACTCCTTTTGGATAATATTTAATAACATCTTATCAAGGATAAAATCTACAATCATTTCTACATGTAAAAGAATTCACAAAAATTTGCATACAAAGGAACAAGGTTGTAAACCGCACCAGTTAGTCTCTAAGAATATCTCATTTATGCCCGTGATTAATTCCTAAAATAATGATAGAAAACAATTTTAGCATCAAAAACTATTTTTTTAATTTTATTTTCTCACACCCTAGCCACATCCATTCTAAGTAAATTTCCTCATATCTAATTTCCCCAAATAACATTTATCCACCATCAGGCTCTAATCTGTTTCTATGCTTACTTCTGTCTGTTCATTTTTAAAATTTGTATTGATTATTTGTAATTATGCATAATAGCGAGGTTCAACATGCATGCACACAGTTCTTTAATATTTCCCCAAATAGCCTGCCTCACTCTTCACGCTTCCCTTCCAGAAGGAGTCAATGAGGTTGGCATGGCATGATTTGAACTGTTTCCTTCTTGCATATAATCACACAATACCTACTTTTGAGGGGGTTTTTTGCCTTTCAGTTAGCAAACTTATTCACCTAAGTGGTTTTTTTGCTGTGTAATATTACTTTGCATAAATATACAATTCTTCAAACATTTGTATGTGTGTGTGTTTGTAATGGACCCCAAAGATCTTTTACCTCTCCCCTTTTATTTTGTTTTTTATTTTTTTTTTCTTCAATTTTTGTTGGTACTAGGGGTGGAACTCAGGGGCTTTCTACCTCTGGGCTATACTCCCAGACCTACTTTATATTTTATTTGGAAACAGGGTCTCACTAAGTTGCTGAGAGCCTAAGTAAATGAGGCTGGCTTCAAACCTGCGCGATCCTCCTGTCTCAGCCTCTCAAGCACGGGGATTACATGCACCACCACACCCCACAACTTCACCCGTTTTAAAAACTGGAAATGGGGTCCTGCTAGGTAGCTGAGAGACTCCTATTGCTAAAGATGGTCTCAAATCTACAATCCTTCTGTATTAGCCTCCCAGGTACTGGAAATATAGGCATGTACCACTATGCCCAACTAAGCATTCTCTTATTAGTAGATATGTGAGTTTGGGGGTTATTGTGAAAGTCTGTTTTGACTTCCATAGTTATTTCTTTGACATGAGACCCTGAAGTGTGTGTGTGTGTGTGTGTGTGTGTGTGTGTGTGTGTGCGCGCGCGCGCGCGCGTGTATATGTGTGCTATCACTAGGGGTGGCAGGAAACTGTCTACCATCCAAGACTTCCACATAGACAAAATAGATTTGGATGCAGGTGGATTGAAGAGCCCAGAAAGCTACTGAACCCTCCTAAGGCTCAACCTCCCTTCCCAAATCCCCTTCCAATAACCTCCTGTCTCTCTCCTCATTTATCTGAAGTCCCTTTTGTTCCATATTTCCTCTCTAGCTTCACATGAATATGAAAGAAAACTTTATCCTTTCTGAAACTGGCTGTCTCACTTAGCATGATATTCTGTAGGCCCATCCATTTTCTTGCAAAGGTCATAGTTTTGTGTTTCTCTACAGCTAAGTAAATTTCCACCATATGCATATGCCACAGTGCATTAACCCATTCATTTACTGATAGACACCTGGACTGTTTACATAATTTAACTATTGTGAATCGTGCTGCTCTAAACATGAATATGCATGTATCATAGTATTCTGCAATCATTTTTTGGAAATTCAGCTACCCCAGCTGTCAATCAATAAATGAATGGGTATTTATATTTCCTTACCTCCTCACCAGCATTTGTTATTTGAAATTTTGACTTGCATTTCCCTGATTGACAATGATGTTGAATATTTTAAAATATTTATTGACCATTTATATTTTTTCTCTTTTAAAGTGTCTATTCAGTTTAATTATCCATTTATTTTTATAGTGCCAAGTTGTTCCTTTGTGTATCCTTATTAGTCCATCAGAGCGGCAGATGGTTAAAATCTTCCCTCTAATTTCTTTAGGCTCTCTTTTCAGATTCTTGATTTGTTTCTTTTGCTGAGCAGAAGCTTTTAAATGTAATGCCATTCCATTTGTTGATTCTCATTTTTTCCCCTGAGCTTTGCAGGTCTTATTAAGGAATGAAATTTTTACCATGCCTATATGTGGGAGAGTTGGTCCTATGCCTTTTTCTATTTATTTTCCTCTTAAAAGAATTTATCTGCCCATTTAAAAATTAGTTTAAGAGAAAATGTACATGGTTTGACACAGATTGAAAACTATTTTGTGGATGATGATGCAAATATCATTTGACATTTTACCCTATTGCAGGCTACTAGAAAATGCCTTATAGTGTTATATGATTAAGGGCCACTCTGAATTGGGCAGATTTTTGCAGAGAATATGTAATTCTGTTTTTATGGCTGTACTTTGCAATTATTTCTTAGTTTTTCTGTGGTTGTCTTTGTTATAAATAATAAGGTCTTATTCCTAATGTCAGAAAAATGTGGGCTTTATGTAGTATTTCTGTCTTGTGGTCTCAACTAGTGTGTTTCTTCCAAATAAACATTGCCCATTTTTTCAGAAAAAAATCTTATTTTAAGCAAGATAGAGTTTTGTTTTTTCAGATAATTTATTGCATTCAGCTTATATGTCTTGTGGATTCATGTTGGCCTTCATTAATTTAAGTAAATTATTCCCTGTGGTGTGAGTTCATCTGTCTTCTACTCTCATTTTTTTCTTTCTTCCTTTCTCTCTCTCTCTCTCTCGCTCTCTCTCGCTCTCTCGCTCTCTCTCTCTCGCTCTCTTTCCTTCTCTTCCTCTCTTTTTGTAGTGCTGAGAATTGAGCCCAGGAATATTCTACCTCTGAGCTGTACCCCCAACCCGATTTTTTATTCTTTACATTGAAACAGGGTCTCACTAAGTTGCAGAAGGCCTCACTAAGTAGTTAAGGCTGTCCTCAAACCCAGATCCTCCTGTCTCAGACTTCCAACTACTGGGATTACAAGCATGCACCACCACACCTGGCTTCTACTCTTTTTGAATATCTCAGATTTTAACAAATTCATGACTACAAATTGCCAAAATGTGAACATATCCAAACTCTATATAAATTGGTATTTTCCATCACACAGCTCCTTAGAATGTTTCCTCTCATTTGTCTCATAGGTTTGCCTTATGAAGTTTCACTATAATCTGTGTGGTGTAAGGACATCCAACTCAAACGGGCTCCACGCTGCTTTCTTAATCACTTTCTTTGCTTCCACTCCAGTTCTTAACTCCATTTACTCCAGGAACAATCTTGCTGATTATTTTTAACCTTAATGTCACAATTCTGAGTGCATGATATGCTGCCTTGCAATTAAAATAAGTTCTATATTTAACTACATATTTGCCTTTACCTGTGAGTAGTAGACTTTCATATATTTTCATGTTACTTATTAGTAGTCTTTTATTTCACCTTGAATAATTCTCTTTACAGTTTCTATAAAGCAGTTCTAGTGGTGATGAACCTCTTCATTCTTTTTTGTTGGGAAATCTTTATTTTCCCCTCATTTTTTGCAATTAATCAATTAATGGACAAATACACACATATATTTATAGAGTGTGATATAATGAACATTTTAACAATATCAATTCATCCAATCAATGAGCACAGGATAGGTTTATATTTACTCATGTTTTCTTCAATTTCTTTGACTGTCATTTTAGTGTTCAGTGTATAGCTCTTTCACAATCATGTGCCTCCATACCTGGTTGCCTTTATTCTTTTTAAAACTTGTTTTATTAATACACTGCAATTATACATAATGAAAAGTTTCAATATGATAAAAACATACATACACACCACTCTTGATGCATTTCCCTCCACATCCCCCCTAATCTTTTTTCTCCCTCCCACACATGTCAGTGAAATGGGCAGTAATACACTTACATATTACTCTTGTATAATTTGAGCTGTTTCCTTCTTCATGCTTCTTCTTTCTCTAAGTTCCTCTCCCAAACCCCTTCACTACCGTACAGTTCTGTCTCTGTATTATTCAAAGTCCCTTATGTTTCCTATTTTTTCCTGTAGCTTCTACGTATGAGAGAAAACATATAACTCTTGACTTTCTGAAGCTGGCTAATCTTACTTAGCATAATATTCTCTTGTTCCATCCATTTGTCTTCAAATGAGAAAATTTTATTCTTCTTTATGGTTGAGTAGGATTCCACTATGTATGTATATACCTGATTCATTACCCATTTATTTGTTGTATAACTGGTTTGGTTTCATTAATTGACTATTATAAAATGTATTGCTATAAACATGGGTATACATGTATCACTGTAAACATACACACATATATATATATATATATATATATATATATATATATATATATATATATAGTCACTATAGTAGTCTGACTTTAATTCTTTTGGAATGATACCAAGGAATGGTATAACTGGGTCATATCCTGGTTCCTTTCCTAGTTTTCTAAGAAACCTCTAAACCTATCTCTATTGTAGTTGCTTTTTTTTTTATCCTGAAGACAAAAAACCTTTCTCTTTCTGAATTAACCTTGGTTTATTAAAATTATTGTTCTAAGACAAAAAATGTCAAAGATTTGTTTTCTTATTCTAGAACAATGGCTCCAGCATATTTCCATTTTTAGTTTCTAATTCAAACAAATTGATGAAATAAAAGCAAACAATCCATGACTAATAGATTTGACAACTGTATGTTGTGTTTAAATATGTAAGCCTTTTTTATGTAAGAATACGGAATATGCCATCTGTTTTGACCAAAATAGGGGGTAAACTTTGGAAAATTACAGTCTTCAGAAGTGACTGTTTATATACTTTTTATTTATTTTGGTGGTACTAGGGATAAAACCCAGGGGCATTCTACCTCCAAGCTACACCCCCAGTCCTATTTTTCATTCTTTATTTTGAAACAGGGTCTCACTAAGGTGCAGAGGGCCTCCCTAAGTAGCTGAGGATGGCCTTGAACCTGTGATCCTCCTGTCTCAGTCTCCCAAATGCTGGGATGACAAGCGTGCACCACCATGCCTGACTACATCCCCAGACCTATTTTTTAAAATTATTATTTAGAAACAGGCTCGCTAACTTGCTGAGACTGGACTCAAACCTCGGTGCCTCTGTTTTCAGCCTCCCAAGTATTAGAATTACAGGTATGTGCCACAACACCTGGCTCAGAACTTTTTGTCTTTTAATTTTGACAGTTTGATTATAATGTGTTTTTGAGAACTCTTTCTAATTCCACATTTAATTGGAGATCTCTAACCTCAGTGTACCTATATTTAAGACCAAACAGGCCTAACAGGCATATATAGAACCTTTTGTCCAACAGAAGCGGAATATATATTCTTCTCCAGTACACAAGGAAGATTCTCCAGATCTGATCAAATAGAAGAACACAAAACAATTATTTACAAGTTTAAGGAGATTAATTTAATAAAATTCTGAGTGTGTATGTTCATGTATGTGTGCATGTGTGTGTGTGTGTGTGTGTGTGTGTGTGTGTGTGTGTGTTTTATCCAGGGGTATTCGAACACCTAACTATACCTTCATTCGCCTTTTGAATTTTGAAAGAGGATATTAATAAGTAACTACCATACACTGGCTTCAAATCAGCCTTCATTCTTTCTCAACCTGCAAAGAACTGGGATTACATAGTTTTTTTTTTTAACAAATAAGTAATCCAAATTGAAAAAGTCTTAGGTAGACTAAGAAGAAATGATTCAAATATATAAAATATTAACTGAATGTGGAGATATTTAAATAGATGGCTCAATTATAAAAAACTAAAGGGATTAGTCTGAACAAGTATGTATCAATAAATTAGAAAAACAAAAGTATATGAATAAGTTCTGAGAAATATGCCATCTAATAGGATTAGTTTAATAACTACAAGTCTTTTTTTGGGGGGCAGGTCTGGAGATGGAACCCAGAGGCATTTGACCTCCGAGCTACATCCACTGCCCTAATTTTTATTCTTTATTTTGAAACAGGGTCTCACTGAGTTGCAGAGGGCTTCACTAAGTAGCTGAGGCTGATCAGAAACCGCGATCCTCCTGTCTCAGCCTCCCGATTGCTAGGATTCCAAGCGTGCACCACCAGGCCCAACTACAAGCCTTAACTGACAAATTAAGAAAAAATTTGAGTAGTAATTGAAAACCTACAATCAGAGAAAAGGCCAGGCCAAGATTGATCTACAAGTGAATTCTACGACTCATTCAAATAATTAATATCAAAATCTCTCTCCCAAAATAAGAGGGACTATTTATAAATACTTATGAGGTCAACATCACCTTGACACACACATGTGGAATATATGAAATCACATGCACATGAAATAAATACATATATTAATCAACTGAGACAGAGAGTATTACTACAGTTGATATGATATGGAAGAGTGCAGGTCAAAGGAGATGAAGTGGCAGTTTGATAGAATAAAAAATATAGAGATTTAATGTACAGCATGAGAGCTACAACTGATAATATTAAATTGTTTCTGACAATTTTCTAGTTTTTTTCAGGTAGTTTTAACACACATGAGCACACATACCCATACCCACACATCACTCACAAACACAGTCAAGAAATTTTAAAAAATATACAAAGGAAGATATGAGGTTATGAATGTATTAATCAACTCTGACTATCAAAAATCATGTTGCTCATTTTAAATACAAAAATAGAAAAATATTATAAAATTACAGTATCCTTCATAGTTTATTTTGACAACATTCCATAGGGAATATTAAGTAAAAAGCTTGCAGTGATTCTTAAAGACCCTGTGGAGGGCATTTTTTACCTCTTTGTTCCTTAAGCTGTAGATCAAGGGATTGAGCATGGGTATTACTAATGTATAAAACACAGAGGCTATCTTATCTGTATCAAAGGAGTCAGCAGATTTGGGATGCACGTATATAAAGAGGAGAGACCCATAGAACACAACCACCACTGTCAGATGAGAACCACATGTAGAGAAAGCTTTCTTCCTGCCTTCTGCAGAATGCATTCTACATATGGCAACCAGAATCAGCATGTAAGATATCAGGACTACCAGGAGGGAGGAGATCAAATTAAATGCTGAAAATAGTATGATCAGCAATTGTATTTCCCGTGCATTTGAGCACAGCATAGGTATCAAAGGGACATCATCACAGTAGAAATGGCTGATGACATTAGAGCCACAGAAGGTCAAAGTGAAAATCTTAATAGTGAACAGCAGAGCCTGGAATGTGCTGTAGAGATAAGGAATGCCCACCAGCACGTGGCAAAGTCTCTGAGACATGACGACATTGTAGAGCAGAGGGTTGCAGATGGCCACATAGCGGTCGTAGGCCATGGAGGACAGGATGAAGAGTTCACTGATGATGAACAAGATGAAGCAAGCCAGTTGCAGGGCGCACGCATAATAAGAAATGGTATTTTGATCGACAACAAAATTGACCAGCATCTTGGGGCAAATGGCAGTGGAGTTGCCCAGATCAATGAAAGCCAGGTGTCTGATAAAAAAGTACATGGGCGTGTGTAGGCGGGAGTCCAGCTTGGTCAAAATGATCATGCCCAGGTTGCCCACCACTGTGACTGTGTAGATGAGGAAGAAGACCCCGAAGAGGGGAAGCTGCAGCTCAGGCCGCTGTGTGACTCCCATCAGAATGAACTCAGCTGGAACCGTTATGTTCTGCTGGCCCATTTGCTCCTATTAAATGTCTTCTGAGAAGACAACAGAGGGGTTGTTATAAATTATTATATGGTGTCAACTGAACAATATGTATATAGGATATGTGACTGATTTGCAAATTTTCTCCATAATAGGATACTGAAAAGTAATTTTCAAATCTGATTTTCAGACTAAAATAAAAACAGAATATTTTCTTTCTAAAAAGAAAAGATATTTATAGGAGCCATACATCGTTGTGATATGGATTAAATTCTAGAAACAAACAGAAAAATTTGACACATATCTATTTAAAACAAAATCATATATATATATATATATATATATATATATATATATATATATTAGACTTTATTTCATCTGCATAAAAGTATCCCATTTCAGTAAACTTCCATTTTTTTTCTTGTGGAAAAGGTTTCTTGTGGAATATTGATACTATTAAAGAGTGAGGCAGAGATAAGATGAAAGTCAGGATTTTTCAGTTTCAGAGTGTCTTCTTTGTACTTCTAAATCTTGGTTGAAGCCTTAAAATTCACTAATAAAGTACCATGTTTTTATTAAATTTCAAAATGTAACATATTTTGAGCATGTCATATTAATCCTACTTTTATGCTAATTTGCACTACACTCTTTAGCTAACATTAGGGCACACCGATGGGCATGCAGACACTTGTGGTGGGCAACTAAGCATAGGTTGGATTAATAATACCTTATTAGATGTTTACTCTGCATATTTATATTTTTCAAAATCAGCGGCATTTGTCATTAAAAATATCTGTTATCATGTAGAAATGTCTTCTAAGAATAGTTGTCTACAATTGTATAAATTTTATGATGTTTGAGATTTTTAGTTGAGGATGATTTTTCATGCTGTAAAAATATTCAAAATATGTCAACTTGCATATATGATTTTGTTTCTCTTTTGTGAAGGACACTTCTCTGTAATGTAAGGTATTAAACCAAAAATCTGTATCTGCTGAAACATACTAATAATCAGATTCTTTCATTCATATTTTATGTGTTTTCCTCTAAATGTAATATGCTAGAGATGATTTCCTGAGTCTATAAGTATTTAAAGTTATTTGGACACATGTCATTTGAGCATCTGTCATTGTCAATGTATTTCTGTAATTGTACCATGAAGTATTTAACTTGCATAACTCTATCATTTTGAGTATTTCAGTGACAAATACTCTCCTTTTATTTAATAGGCTTATACAAGAAGTCAGAAGAACAAGGTTGTGCACCAAAAATAGTGAAACTACCGAATCTACCTGGATTCCCATCTTAAACATTTAGTTTCTCCTCAAGGGAAAAAATGTTACTTTATAAACATGATTTTCAGTTGGAGGAATAATTAGAGATCAAAATATTAAATCACATAAAATTCAAAATAGAATTATTATAATGTCCTGGCATGCCAGTGTCTACCTTTTCTATTATCACTTAGAAATTTCTGGAAGCCCATCATAAGATGTGATTTTTTTCCAGTTTGGAGACTGGAGCAACCATGGGCCAGTGGACAGCAATTCTTGTAATCTGGCAATTATTATTTTCACATGTTGGTTTTTGTCTGCCTGAACTAGAGAAAAGGTCAAGGCAAATGAGCAAAAACCATGACTCTTAAGCAAATTTCAACCCTTTTATATAACCTGAGAAAGGTATTTAATGCTCCTGAATTGAGTCCAACTCTTTCTGTTCTATTCTCTTCCCACAAATTATAACCTGTTTACAAAAAGTTAATTTAAATGTGTAGCTTTTTAAGATCTGATACTATTAAGTTTCACTGTAAATTTTCACTGTAAATTTGGGAAGCCACTGAATTGAGCAAAAAATTCAGAATCCTAAGACCAGCATTAGTTACAATTTTGACATCTTTAATGCTTTGCTCAGAATATTTTTAGTGCTTTGCCTGCCTCTCCCTTTTCAGTGAAATAATTATGTTCCCTACTGTATTATTCACAATTGATACAATATGAAAAATAAACATTCTAAGTAAACATTAAATGATGAATGGATAAATAAATCCTGAGAGGGATAGCTAGGTAGGCATCATACATACATATGAATATTATTAAGTAATGTCAAAAAGGGAATCTTGCCACTGGTAAAAAAAAATGAGTAAAACCAGAGAATATTATACAAATTTAAATAATTCAGATACAGAAAAAATATAGCATGATCTCACATGTGTACTGGAAAGTAGTCAAGCTAATAGAAGCAGATAGTAGGCTGGTGATTGCCAGGATATAGAGATTGAAGGAAATGGTGAGATGCTGGTCAAAGAATATGAATTGCCCATCTTTCTTGTATATAAAACTGTTCTCAGAATCTTAATGTATAGGTTTCAAATACCTATGTTAGGATATAACTAGCAGAATGTATTACTACAAAAGGATGCAAAGAAATGAGTGATTTTTCAAACTTTAGACATGATGCTCTCTGTAATGAAGTATTGAGGGTTTCTCTATAATTCCGTAACTCCCAAGTCATTCTATTTATCTACCATTCTAGTCGGTTTTTAGCACTCATTCTTAAAAGAAAATTTTAAAAGATGATAAGCAACCCAGTAGAAAGCAAAGTCTGAAATTCTGAATGTTATACATGTGTTTTCTTTAAATAAAATATATTTGATATTTGTAAAATACTCTACTTGGAAATAACTAAAATATTATTTCTCAAATATTGCATTGATTATATATATATACGCATATATATATTCTAGATAATATCACTTGTTATTAATTCTTGCATAAGATTTACACTAAAATATACTTTTTGTTTAAAAATCAAATGGAACAGTTGTTTCTAGAAATTATGTTATTGTATTCTCTTAGGTGATAAAATCTTTGAGGTATTTCTTGCTTCTCTTGCACTCTCTCACACAAAATGTGTCAAGGGCATCCACTGATGCATAACGTTTGATGCTCTAAAATACCATATAACTTTAAGGCGTCACAGTTAACAAAAGATGCATGGGAGTTTTGTGGTGCATTTGGAGTTGTGGCTATCAGTTACCATAGAGTGTCTGCAATCAGAAGCCAGGGGTCATGTGAAATTAGTTATATCGAGGTGATCAGGAAAATCAAGGACAGTTATTGTTACTCACCTTTAAGAAAGAATCAAGTTTTCAAATCTCTAATTACTCTTACTTCTTAGGTAGGATGATTTTATAATTTCCCTCTATTTTTTCCCAATGGAAGTAACATGCAACTTCTTTGCATTATTATACCTAAATCACTTGAGAGACTTAGAAATTGTCTGGAATTTTCTAATTGGGACACACTACATATTCCCCAGTGAGAAAAGCACAGACAACAGAAGAAAGAGGAAAACAACACAAATTATCTGTACACCCCCTTGGAGACCTACAGATTTTAAAGATCTTCCTTCATTCAGTTAAAAAAAGCATCAACTATAAAGTAACAATAGAAAATACTTTGGCATCTGCTTTATCCTAGGAAAACAGAACACTTCCAAAGTTGTAATTGTAGATGACAGTATTCTTAAACACATAACATTTTATTTTACATTATATTTCTAAAAAGTACACATCAATTATTAGGCTATTTTTCTTTAACCCATAGTTATGAATTAAATTTAGGAGGGATCAATCTTATATATTGCACATATTTGTATAATTGATAACAAAAATATTTGAAATTGGAGCCTTTTCCCTACATGAGTATAATTACCTGTTTGTTCTTTTATACAACAAACGCATATGATTATTCTAGTGCACTATGATAATACAATGACAACAGCTTATGTATTTCGTGAGCAAATGTAAGACTTACTTTGATTAATGTCCAGTACCACTTAATCAAGAATAAAATATTCTCTGACCTCCATATGTATGAGCATTTATAAAACTATCTAAAATTGTACATGGATCTAAATTGCATACACTAAAAAAGAATTTGCTGGTATTGTTGAATAACCTCCTATGGATCTTAGATTAGAGATAATAATAATCAATATTAGAAGAACACGTCAGTAGGCTAATGAAAAAAAAACTGTAAGCTTTCCAAACATATAGCATTACCAATACCTGAGATGTATGAAGTTCTTATTTTTTCCACATCCTTGACAATATTGTATATAGAACATTTTCTTATTTTTTAAAGTGGAAATGGCAGGTGTCACGAGTAGTACCTTTTTGTGGTTTGCGTTTTTATTGAACTGATAACTAGTGATAATTATACAATTTCATATGTTTTGTTATTCATTTATAAACTTTTATGAAGTATATAAAGTTTTGCCAACTTTTAAATTGGCAATGTTTCTTTTTACGGCTTGAAACTTTTACATGCGTTGTAAATAAAATTAGGTTTTTTTCTTTTAGTTTTTTTAAGTTAGCTTTTATTCAGATTTTCTTCAATAAGGTTTCTTGTTTTGACTTTCATTTTTATATCCTGACACAAGATCATGGAGTGGTACAAAAGAGAAGTGTGCTACTACTAGGCGCTGCAGAAAATTGTTTACCATCCAAGTCATTCACATATTCAGAATGGATTTTGATCTGGGGACGAGAGAGGAAAAAGCCCAGAAAGCTACTGAAGTCTCAAACAAATATTCAGGTTAACTGAATTCTCCTAAAACATGGAAAGAGTAAGAAGATCTATATTGAATTTCTGTTCACAGTTTGAGCCTTACTATAAAAAAAGACTTCTGATGAAATAGATGAGAGACCAGTAGAATAGTATAAATGGATGGAGGATGTGAAAAAGAAGGCTTGAGGAAGGAAGCAGACAGACAGAATAATCTTACGTTCATATATGAAGTTATCACTACCAATATCACTAATATGTATGTGGAGAAATGTGGGGGTTGTGAAGTGGGATCCAGAGGAAAACACAAGCAAAAGATACATAAAACATATCATATTGAATCTTGCTATGTTGTATAATTACCATGAATCAATACAATTATTTAATTTAAAAAAGGTAGCCAGGCGTGGTGGTACAGGCTTGTAATATCAGCATTTGGGAGGCTGAAACAGGAAGATCGCGGTTTGTGGACAGCCTCAGCTACTTAGTGAGGACCTCTGCAACTCAGTGAGACCCTGTTTCTTTTTCTTTTTTTTTTTTTTACTAATGAAAACAAAATTATTTATTTTTTCTTTTTTTTATAGAATTTTTTTTTATTGGTGCACTGTATTCATACATCATAGTAGGATACATACTTTTGTAGACATACTTGCACACTTTTCCCAGTCAGCCCCCACACAATCCCCACTCCATTCTCTCCCTATCCCTCCCTCCCATGCTTGGCTTAGTAGTTGACATCTAGTATTATGGCAATTTATCTAAAATTAAAAATGGTAATCTCACATAACAGTTTCATTTGTCTAATACCAAGCTTTTGATGAGTTAAAGATGACATTTCAATATTTCTTTTTGCTTTCTTTCTTACCAGAGAATATTTTTTTCTATTTTTTAGGTGAAACTATCATATATTTATATATTTATTTTTCAGAAAAAAGTCTATCCTAATATGGAATATGGACTCTAGGTACCCAAAACGATCTTGAAAAAGAACAAAGCTAGAAGATATATATTTTCTGATTTCAAACCATATAAAGCTACAATAATTGAAACAGTGCGCTACTATTCTAAAGGCAGATATATAAACCATTAGAGTTAAATAAAAGCCTAGAGCTAAATTCTTCCCTATATTGTCAAGTTATTTTTGACAAGGTTTCCACGAACATTTGGTGGTGGAAATGATAATCTTTTAACTAAATATTGTTAAAAAATAATAATTACATGGAAAAGAATAAAATTGGACCCTTACCTAATCCCATATACAAATATTAACTCAAAATAGATAAAAGACCTAAATATAAATCTTAACACTATAAACTTTTAGGAGAAAATCTGGGTCATTAAACCTCACAACATTGAAATTGGCAGTGATTTCTTGGTTATGATTTCAATGGCACAGGCAACAGAAGAGTATACAAACTCCCTAAAAAATAAAAAAAAATTGTATATCCAAAGACAATGTAAACAGAGTTAACAGTTACTAATGGAATGGGATAAAATATTTCCAATTGCTATATCTGAAGGTATATTAATATTCCAACTAGAAATCCTAAAAATTAACAACAATAAAGGCAAACAATACCCTTTAGAGATAGGTAAAAGACTAACATAAATAATGAATCTCCACAGATAACCAATCTTAGTTGTCTGTTGGATGGAAAATCTTGTTTCTCTAGTTCTGGTGTGTGTTATCTATTTCTTCTTTGTAGTTAATCTCTTTGAGTATTTTCTCTAGCGCTGGTTTTGAAGACATAAATTTCTTCAGTTTCTGTTTGTCATGGAAGCTTCTTATTTCTCCATCTAATCTGATAGAAAGTTTTGCTGGGTAGGAAATTTTTGGCTGGAAGTTGTTTTCTTTCAGAATTGGGAATATGTTACTCCAAGCCCTTCTGGCTCTCATAACTTGGTTTGGGAAGTCTGGAGTGATTCTAATTGGTTTGCCTCTGAATGTCACTTGGCCCTTTGTTTTTGTTGCCTTTAAGATTCTCTGCTTGGCTTCCACATTGGTCATTTTGACAATTATGTGGCGTGGGGATCCTCTTCTCCGATCCTGTCTAAAGGGAGTTCTATAAGTTTCCTGGACCTGTGTATTGACCTCTTGCTCTATGTCTGGAAAATTTTCTGCTATTACTTCCTTGAAGAGATTGTTGATCCCTTTGGTTTCACTTTCTTTTCCCTCCTCTATTCCAATTATTCTTAGGTTAGCTCTCTTAAAATGGGCCCATATTTCTTCAATATCATTCCTGCTGTCGGATATTTTTTTCTAGATTAGAAACTATGAGTTCATTTTTGGATTGCTCATCTTCTAAGAGTGAGATTCTGTTCTCCATGTGTTCTAATCGGTTGTTTGTGCTTTGAATTGAGACCTTTACTTCATTAATTGCATCCTTTATCTCTTTTTGGCTCTTTCTGAGATCTTTTCGAAGCACCTCTATTATTTCTACAGTTATTTTCCTGATTTGATCTTCCAGAAATCTCTGATTTTCAGTTTTATCGGGTTCTGATGTTGTGGGGTTGTGTGCATTCATTGCTCCCGTATTATTCCTCTTTCCCATGATTTTGGATGTTTGTGCCTTCTCTGGGTTCTTCCCTTGGGTCACTATGACTTCACTTAAGGTGTTCTGGATCTCGAGTCAGTAGTATCTCAGACCCCACTACTCCTTTACTGGGTTTTATCACAGAGTCTCCGACCCAGAGAGTCGATAGAGGCTGCTTTAGACTATGGGGGTGCCAGGTTGCATGTTCTCCTATGGTGTAATATCTCTGCCACCGCCCCTCCCCCACTGGGTCAAGTCCCAGGGAGTACAGTACTGGGATTTCTCCTCTGTGGCCCGCAATTTGACTCACTGTTCTTGAGTGTGCAGATGTAGCTGTACTGGCCTCGCTGAATTCGCTGCTGCTGCCGCCGGTGGCAATATGGCGCCGCTGCTACACCCTCGGCTATGGGGTTGGCGTTTTCTTCTTGGTTTTGATTTCGACTCTGAATCCCTGCAGCGTGTGCTGAGCTCAGCCACTGGGAGCTTTAGAAGCTCTCTGCGTGGAGAAATCCCGCCTGGCTATTCCGCAGTGGCTCACCTAGGCTTGCTGTAGCCGTCCCGTGAATTCGCAGGTGCCGCGGGCAGTATGGCGCTGCTGCCGCGTCTGCCGCGTCCTCGGGTGCGAGGCCGGTGTATTTCCTCTGTGGCTCTGTTCTCAGTCCGCTTTCTCTCTGGAGCCTGGTGATTTTTTGTTTCACTGGTGATGGTGTTTTCTGGCTATGAAAGGCGCTGATTTTGTGGTAATGGAGATTTGTTGTTAGCGGGGCTCTTAAGCCCCGCTTTTCTCGGTCGCCCTCTTTTTTTAATATACATTTTTATTAGTGCAGAGTATTTATACATCATAATGGGGTAAAAAATTTGTGTAGACATAAATGCACCCATCACCCAGCCGGCCCCCATTCAGTCTCCACCTTACTCCCTCCTCATCCCTTCCTTTCATGCTGGGTTTAGTGGTTGACTTCGATATGAATAAGTACATGATGTGCTTTAAAGAATTTCCTTCTCCCCCCTCCCATCCCCATAGTTAGGTTGCCTTATTTGCTCCCTATAGGGGCTTTTTCACCAGGAGTTCCTCCTATGACCCCGTTCACCCTGTTTCAAAATAGAGAATAAAAAAAAAAAATAGGACTGGGAGTGTCGTTCAAAGGTAGAATGCCCCTGGGTTCTATGCCCAGTACCATACACACACAAAAAAGGCAATGCACTCTTAAGTCTAGAGGGCTTTTGTTTTCAGTAGTTCAACAATATCAGCATCACTATTTTTGCCACTGTCTTATCCTTGAATTAACAGAAAAAAATGATGAAGTCTCAAATGGTGATAGCTAAGAAGCAGAAGTCGATGGAGAATAAATATTTCCCTCAGATACAACCTTTTTTTCCTACATGTTAAAAGAATGTTATTTTTATTTGTACACTTTTATTGGTGGGTTATAGGTGGTTTGAGGATGTTGGAGATAGGCAGAACTAATGAAGAAACGTCTATTTAAGATAAGGAATAATTAGCTATTATGTTACTTCTGGCAGATGTTCTTCTATATCTTAACCAGTAGATATTCAATATTTTTTATATTTTAGACTTTTATGGTTGCATTATAGACTCATATCATAATGTAGTTTATAGGATTGATGACATACCTGTACCTGGTGAGTTTTTCACCAGCTTTCTTTCCAACACCACCCCTTGGCCATACAAGATACTGGGGCTGACATTGGTATTTTATATATGTATATAATGTCAGTGGAAGGGTTTCCTTCATTAATTCTCCCTCACCTCCCTCCCAAAAGCCAACTCCCTCTGCTTCACTGAAGTTTCTCCTTCATTATATAAAGCCTCTCTCATATGCCAATCCTCCCTAGCTTCCGCATATGATTCAGTATCTTCGATAGATATCCAGACACGGTTTAGCTGATCATATGGTGAATTCATTTGCAGTTTTCTGAGGAATCTCCACACTGGTCTCCATGGTGCTATAATAATTTGCAATCTCACCAAACGTGTAGAAAAGTTTCTAGTTTCTGCTCATAAAAAAATAAACACCAACCAAGATTCTAAAGAAAGATCCTACAGAATAGGTGAAGATCTATGCCACCTATTCCTCTGATAGAGAATTAATATCTAGAATCAAATAACTTAAGACATAACACTAGAAAAACTAATAACCCAATCAAGAAATGGGCAATTTACCTAAATATATCCTTCACAAAATAAGAAATACAAATGGATACTATATACATGAAAAAATATTCAACATCATTAGTAATCAGGGAGATGAAAATTTAAACTACACTGGGATTATATCTAGCCCCAATTAGAATGCCAATCATCAAAGAGTTAAACAGCAAGTTTTTTAGTTTTTATTTTGCTATCATACATCTCCTTTTCCAATGATTGCTAAATTACTTGGCTTAGTAATCATCAGTTAAAATGAAAACATACTGGTTTACATATGTGTTCATCATGTCCTTCATTCTTAATGCTAATTTTTGCTTCTACTTTTTATTTTTTATTATTAATCTACTAAAACAATGCCTTTCATCCTTGTGATTTCTATTTGAGAAAAATATTAATCCAAAATGTACTGATCAGTCTTTTATTCTCTGAACTAATTTATATATTAATTTTTTTCTTTTTTCTTTCCTTCTATCTTTCAACTAATTTGTATTTTCTTTCTTTCTTTCTTTCTTTCTTTCTTTCTTTCTTTCTTTCTTTCTTTCTTTCTTTCTTTCTTTCTCTTTCGTGGTACTGGAGATGGAACCCAGGGGCATTCTACATTTGAGCTACATCCCCAGCCCTATTTTATGTTCTTTATTTTGAAATAAGGGTTCACTGAGTTGCAAAGGGCCTCATCAAGTAGCTGAGACTGTCCACGAACCATAATCCTCCTATCTCAGCCTCCCAAATGCTGGGATTACAAGCGTGCGCCATCATGCCTGGCTCTAATTTACCTTTTTTTAATTAATTTTCTGTACTCAACATGGTTCTAGGCTTTTGCTAATATTTATATAATTTATTATTTATGACATTTAAAGTACTTTATTGACAAATAAAGCAGCATAAAATCAATGTGTATGATGTGATTATTTAACATAGTATATATTATGTCCTGACTACAACAGTAAAATTAATCATCACATCCCTGACCACAAGGAGTTATCTCTTTTTATTGAAGATGTTTATATGTAGCTATGACACTTTACTTTACATGTATATATATGTATATATATATACACATTTATATATATTATACATAAGTAAAATCTCCTATATATTTAATACCTATAAACATGCATGCACATTTATATGTAATATAATTTAAATTTTATGTAGATAATTTTTATATGCCCACACAAATTACTTTTGATTGTATTACTTTCATTGTTGTATCACTATTTTTATTATTTTTTCTGAATATTTTTATCTATTTGTGGTTGTATCCATAAATATATAATTCTGTAAATGGAGTGGATTCAGGGTGTTTATTGTCTGAGTTCTAAGGTCACTGTGTGGTCCGATAGGTTCCACAGAAGTTATTCATCTCATGTTTGTCTCACACACTTTTTCTTCTCCTGACCTTAGACCATCCAAAGGAAAGATTTACTCTCTCTCATCTCCAGGGGACATCAGTGAAGCTGATTAAGAGACAATATAGAACAATTCTTGAGAGCATGAAAACTATAAATAAACCCCATGGCTTTTAAAACCAGTTTTAATATATAATATCTTATTGAACTCTGAGATTTACTGACCTTCTTCAAGTCTATATCATCAGAAAAATGGAACTTGGAGTAGTATATACCTCAAAATCTATTGTAATGACTAAATTAATCAATGCTTGAGAAATGCCTATGGTATAATATTTACAAGAAATTATTATTATCTATTGTCCTGATGATTACTTTAAAAACTCATTTTAACTGCATCAAGGATTTGGTAATCGTCATCCCCATATAACAATGTACTATGGTGTTTTTAGTTTTATTCCACTCAATTTTTATCCAACATTTATTGGCTACAAAGACAATTTTATTTCATTTTGGTAAACAGAATCTGAACTCTTCAATAAACTTTTAGGATTATTAAGCAGAGCAAAGTAAAAAACTTACATACGGATTACCATAGAACAACTATCTGGAAGACAAGAGATCTATATCCTTTTTTTACATATCTGACTTCACTTCCATTAGAAATATTATATAGTTCTATTTATGTGATTATTTTCTTTCATTTCAAACAAGTATAACAATCAGTTAACGCAGCCAAACAATGAAAGTCAAAGAAAATATAGTATATTATCAATATGTTCAAAGTTAAGAAATATAAACAACAATAAACAACATATTTATCATATAATTATCTTTATAAAAGCACAAAAGAAAGCCGGGTGTGGTGGCGCACACTTGTAATCCCCGCACTTGGGAGGTGGAGACAGGAAGATTGCATGGTTTGAAGCTAGCCCCGCTGGCTTAAGAGATCCTGTTACCAAAAATAAAATAGGTCTGGGAGTGTGGCCCAGAGGTAGAAGGGCTTTCAGGAACCCCAGTACCACCAAAAAATAAAAAATAAAAATAAATAAATAAATAAATAAATAAATGAATAAATAAATAAGCACACAAGAGCTGGTACATTATGTGAAAACAATGATAATCACTTGTTTTAGAGAAATAAGAAAATACAGCAATCTGTGAAACCAAATATCGCATAATTTTGCAGAAACAACCATTTTAAAACTTTTAACTTAAGGGCTTCTAAGAATGGCTGTAAAATAATGACCTTAATAGTTACGTACATTGTATGTCAACTAATAAGACTGAGTAAGACAAATGCATTTGAGAGTGAGGACCTATGGATAACTGAAAGATGAGGTATATGAAATTAGCACACCTATATGTGGCTATTCGGGCATGGATAAAGAAAGAGTGGGATTTCCACATTCGAAATAGTTGTAGTGGAGCAAATGCATATGACTATTCCAAATCTTCAAACATCAGGTAAAACACTTGCAACAAGAACAATTCCATCATAGCCCAACAAAATGGTAGAGGCTAAAACAGAAGGAAAGGAGCTATTTGACAAAAGCAACACACATCCAGGCAGAAACACGACACTGGAAATTTTATGGAAACCAGTGTCAAAAACCCAAGATCACTTGAGATATTCCTTTCTACCAACCACTGTCCCTATAAACACTTAGTATATTAATTTTCCTGCATTACTTCAGTCAGTATAAATACACCATATTCTATTATACTCTAGAGTTGACTTGTTATACATTCACATATATATACATATATATGTACATATATATATGTGTATATATATATATATGTATATATATAATATTACTTGGCCATTTGCTTTTTTTTTTTTTTTGGTGGTACTGGGATTAATACCCAGGGGCAATCTACCTCCGGGCTATACCCTCCTGTGCGATCCTCCTGTCTCAGCCTCCCAAGCGCGGGGATTACAAGCGTGTGCCACCACGTCAGGCTACTATTTGCTTTTTAAAATAATATTTTATAACATTTAGAAGTTCCTGAAATAAAAAAGACAATGCATGTTGAATTAATTTTCCCTTATCTCTGGATGCACACATAGCAAAAATTTACATCCATTATCTAATTTACAGGAATTATATTGTGTTTAAACATTAAGAAAATATATTACACATGTTTTTCCACATCTTTTCTAGGGCATGTTTTACATCTTTGTTTCTCAAGCTGTAGATCAGTGGATTCAACATGGGGATGATCAGAGTGTAAAATATGGAAGCCACCTTATCAGTGTTAAAGGAGTGACTGGACTCAGGCTGCACATACATAAATATTAATGTCCCATAAAACACAACCACCACTGTCAGATGAGATCCGCAGGTGGATAAAGCTTTTTGCCTTCCATCAGCTGACTTCATCCTGAAAATGGCTAAAAGGATGAGGAGATAAGAAATAAGGAGTACTACAAGAGAAGAAACCAAATTAAACCCTGCAGAAACCAAAATTAGCAATTCAATGTCATGTGTATTTGAGCACAGCAAAGATATCAAAGGGAGACTGTCACAGAAATGGCTTACAATCTTGTTGCCACAGAAAGGTAAAGTAAAAATTTTTATGGTGATTAGAAGAGACAATACTACACTGTAGAGATACGGAATTGCCACCAGCACTTGGCACACTCTTTGGGACATGATGGCAGTGTAGAGGAGAGGCCTGCAGATGGCCACATAGCGATCATAGGACATTGCAGACAAAATAAAAAGTTCACAAATGATGAAGACAAGAAACGATGTTAGCTGCGTGGCACAACAATAAAAAGAGATCGTGTTTTGATCCACCACAAAGTTTACCAACATTTTGGGGCCCACGGCTGTAGAATAACCAAGGTCCGTGAGAGCCAGGTGTCTGAGAAAAAAATACATGGGTGTTTGCAGCCTGGAGTCCACCTTGGTGAGGATGATCATGCCCAGGTTGCCCAGCACTGAGATCGCATAGATGATGAGGAACAGCCCGAACAGTGGAGCCTGCAGCTCTGGGCGGTTCGTGATGCCCATCAGAATGAACTCACCCACCACTGTGAGATTGTGTTTCTCCATTGAGGTTTTACAGGAAAGCTATCTGAAACAGAGACAGGAGAAGAGTTGCAATAAAGAATAAACCCATGGATATTAAAATTTTCCTTTTGTGGATCAAACTCAACTTAAAATGCTAGTCTATATCTCTGTCTCTATCGCTAATTCTACTTATACATATTTTTATTTATAGAAAATTTATTTTTCAAATATTATAAATTGGAATGTTTGGACTTAGCTTATTTACACAAGCATGCATATTGAAAAAGCCCCCAGGTGATAATACAGGATAGTGAACAGCTTAGTGTATCCAATACCCATCAAAAATATTAGTAGTTTCAAAACCCTGACAAAACATAGCTTTATAAATGGATGGGCAGATATATATAGATACATAAATAATTAATGAGGTGTGGTGACACATACCTAAAATTCTAGTACTTGGGAGGTTGAGAGTATAATTCTAGTACTTGGGAGGTTTTGAGGCCAGTCTCAGCAACATAGTGAGATCCTTCAGCAAGTTAGCAAGACCCTGTTCCAAAATAAAAATAAAATAAAATAGGTCTGGGTTGTAACTTGTATGTAGAGTGTCTCTGAATTTAACATTCAGTATAAAAATATATAAAAATTAAGAAGATATATAATATATATAATATATATATAATATATATAATATATAAATAAGACATATAATATATAATATTATATAATATTATATATAATATTATATATTATTATATATAATAGTATTATATATATGATATATAATATATAAATATATATAATATATATAATATATAAGACATATAATATATATTATATAATATTATATATAATATTATATAATATTATATAATATTATATATAATAGTATATATTATATTATATGTGATATATAATATATAAATATATATAATATATATAATAAATATATAAAATTAAGAATATTGAAATAATAATATGAGAGTTTCATGTTTCATGTATGGATTATTATTATATTACATTTTAGATTTTATATTGGTCAATTATGTACTTGCAACTTCATTATTACATGTACAAATTACTTATATATGGCATATTTCATTTGATATAAAAATGCAAAACACAAGTTATAAAACTACATTGAAAAATCAGACTTAGAAAATATAGTCCTTTGATAGCCTTTAGGTTTTCAATTTTTGAAGCTTGGATATACTTGATAAATACCATACAAGGATATGAATGGAAAAAGAGAATACAGTAGTTATTATTTGTCTTTATATAGCAAAACAAACCAGGGTACATATGTATGTAGATATTCTCAACAAAATACCTTTATATATTTATAAAGGGTTAGTTGGATTAATAATGAAAATTATTTTACAAGTAATTATTCAGATAGATAAATGCTGCATGCATGCATACATACAGACATAAAAAATAATCTTTTCTTTCAGTTTTTTAAGAGGGAGAAATGAAGTTTAAGTGATTATATGTATATATGCGACCTAGAAGTAATTCTAATAACTTATAAAGTTGTGAGCTCCATTTCTCCCTTGAAAGAAATAGAATTAATACTTGTTACAGTAAAAATTTTAGTAACAAGTAGGGCAGGGGGGCACATGCCTGTCATCCCAGTACTTGGAAGGCTGAGATTGGAGGACATGGGTTTGAGAACAGCCTCAGTATTTTATCAAGACCTTGTCACAAAATAAAAAAGAAAAAATAACAAGGGCTGAGGGTGTAGCTAGGAGGTATAATGTCCATGGGTTCAATTCCTTATGCCCCCCCCAAAAAAAGTATAGAAAACTATAGTGTAACAGAGTCAAGTGTAATGACACACATTTGTAATCTCAGTACTTGGGAGGCTGAGAAAGGAGGATCGCAAATTCCAGGCCAGCATCAGCAACTTAGTGAGGCCCTCTGCAACTTAGTGAGACCATATTTTCAAATGAAGAATAAAAATATGACTGGTGGTCTAGCTTGGTGGTAGAAAATCCCTGTTCCACCCCTAGTACCACAAAAAAAAAATCATAGTGATGCAATCCCTGAGTTTGCAATAAAAATAAATATTTTTATCACACGGTCTGTAAAGATTGCTTTATGTAATTTAGACCTAAATCAGTTATATTGCTGCTAAGATTGAGACTACTTGCTATCCTACTGAGACTCAAAGCACACACCTTTTCTATTTTAAAAATATGTAAGTATATATCAGATTATATTTTTAGAGAAATATATGTAGCAAATAAAATAAAACAGCTTAAAACTTACCAGTAATTTTTGTTTCATTTTATAATTATGAAAAGTTAAAAATAAACTGCATAGGAAAAAAAAACACCTTTACTGTGAAGATAATAAAATATTATAGTGTTTTCTTACCTGTTTTGAAGTCCTTAAAAGAAACAAATTGCTTTTTTTTTTGTTTTTTACTTATTTTTGTACTTTCATCGGCTCATTGTAATTATACATTATAGCAAAGTACAAAGTAATGTAAACTGGCCTCCAAATTGAGATACTCTTGTCTTACCTTCCAAAGTACTGTGTTGACAGGCATGCATCACCACTCGTACCTGGTATAAAATTATATACATAAAACTTAAGTATGTTTAAGTAATAGTATAAGGCTTTTCTTTCTTTTTTTATTCTTTTTTGTTTTTTGTATGTACTGGGGATTGTTTTAACTCTGAGCTAAACCCCAGCCTTTGCTATTTTTTAAAATTTGAAACAATTATCTCTCTAAATTGCCATTGCTGGCCTTGAATGTTTGAGCCTTCCATCTCAGTCTTCCACCTACTGTGATTCTGGGAGTATGCTATTGCATCAAGATATCATGATGCTTTTTCAAATATGCTTCTGCGCATCGAGCTTTTCAACCCATGTGATAATATTAAAGAAATTAACATAAGAAACAAAAAAAGTCCTACTTCTGCCTGTGCATTATTTAGTAGTAGAAAGCAGAGAGACGCCGATAATTTACATTTGCCTTGGTTTCACCATCAAAGTGGAAGTTTTCAAATGTTACTGGAAAATTGTGGATATTTGTTAACACCCTATGTCACATGAAACATCCCATTATTTACCTGTTGTGAAAACTCTCTTGGCTGTGACATATATGTCCTACAAGGCCCAGTGAGAAAAAATGTATGTGTTTCTTAAAAATCTTTTGAGACTTGGGATTCCCGGAAGAAATCCCAGATAATCTGCTAATTATCTCTGAAGTATTTGATACCTCAACAAAATGCCATTAAGTTATTCACTAATTGTCAGAGACAATTTCATTCACAGGTGTACCAAAATCATGGTTTCGAAGCTAAACAGAACACAGGTGGATAAAGAAAGAGGTCTATTACGAGGGAATGGCTCATACAATTATAGAGGCTGAGGAATCTCATAGTTGCTGCTGTTTGCAAGGTAGAGGTCCCCAGAAGCCTTTGGCTTGTTCCAGTCTAAGCATGAAGTCTTAATGACCAGGGGACCCATTGTCTAGAGATACAATTAAAGACAAAGCCCTCAGAAGTTTGGGTGTTAATGGCTGTTGATAGGAGAAGGTCGATATTTCATCTCAAGCAGAGAGCACATTTTTTCTATCCTCTTTTTGTTCTACTCTGAGCCTCCCCGGGTTGAAATGATGCCCATTCACATCAAGGATGGCTAATATTTTTAACAGTCTACTGATTCAAATGTTAATCTCTTCTAGAAGTACTTCCTCACAGACATACCTAGAAATAAATTTTATTTGCTATCTGGGCATCCATTAGCCAAGGGAAGTGGATATATAAAATTAATCATCGCATGTCTACCCCTTTATCAACCCAATAACTTCGTGTATCTTCTTAAACCATATTTTATCTCAAAGGAGGTGCTGAGGTCCCTTTGTGTCTTTACAAAATATAACAATATCTTCATATTTTTTCCATTTTGAGAGTAATATCTATGTATGAACCAATTTCTGGTTCACAATTATCTAGATGTGCTTTTTCCATGCTCTTCTCTATACAAGCAATTCTCTGGCTACTATCTATGAGCTGGCACTTTTAACATATCTGGCCAGTCTCTCTAAAAAAATTGCACAAACATATCATTTTTCTTTTCTTTATTGGCCATTGTAATCATACATTTTAATGGCGTACACGATAGTAGAGGTAGACACGCACACATCACTCATTTAGCCCTTCCCCAATTCCCATGCCATTTCCTCCTCTCTCCCTCCTTCTCATGTTTGGCTTAGTGATTGATTTGATATGTTTATGAATATACATCATGTACATTAGGGAATTGCCCTCTTTCCCCCTTCATAGATAAAGAATGAAGAAAGAGAAACAATAGATGAACAAATAAAGGTTTTTACATCATACTCTAGTGAAAGAAGAAAAGGTATGACTGGAGGACTTTTTACTTTAAAATTGATTCTACTTCATTCATAATTTAAATAAATACAATCATACAAAACTGCTGCACAACAAATCAAGGCATATTATTTGTCCTCTTTCATTTAAGATATTGTATTATGAAATGTATTTATCAACTAATATTTTTAAAATTTTTATTGGTACATTGTAGTCATACATCATAATTGGATAAAACACTTGTGAAGACATACATGCACATATCAACCAATTAGCCCTTACCCATCCCTCCCCATCTCTTCTTCCCGTGCTTAATTAATTATTGACTTTGATATGTTTAAGTACATCATGTGCTTTAGAGAGATTCCCTCTTCCCCACTCCCATCCCCTAAGTTAGGTTGCCTTATTTGCTTCTCTATAGAATCTCCCTTTTCACCTAGAGTTTCTCCTGTTACTCATTTCTCCCTAGCTTTTGCATATTAGGGAAAGCATCTGATTTCTTATTTTTTTGTGACTGACTAATCTCACTAGCATTAACTTCTCCAGTTCCATCCATTTCCCTGTCAATTATGTAATGTTTTTCTTTATGGCTGAGTAAAATTCCATTGTTTACATATCCCACAGTTTTGTAATCCATTCATCTGTTGATGGACATCTTGGCTAATTCCATAGTTTGGCTATGGTGAATTGTGCAGCTATGACCATAGATACGCATGCATTAGTTTGGTAGTTTGGTTTCCTTTTTTTGGGGGGTAGATACCCGGAAGTGGTATTGCTGGATCAAATGGTAACTTCATTCCCATTCTTCTGAGGATCCTCCATACTGCATTTGATGATATTTATTCTGCCTATCCATGAGCATGGATGATTTTTCCATCTAAGATCTTTAATTTATTTTTTCAATGTTTTATAATTTTCTTTGTAGAGATATTTTACCTACTTGCTTAAGTTTATTCCTAAGTATTTTATTTTTTGTGAGAAATCCTGAGTGAAGTGTTTTCTGAATTTCTTTTTCAGTGGATTTATGGTTGGTATACAATGGATTATGGTGGTGATTTTTTAAGACTGATTTTTTTTAATCCAGACACTTTGCTGAATTTGTTCTATAAGCCTTTTGTTGGGATTGTTGGATCTTCTTAGTATCATGTCATCTGCAAATAGTGAATATTTGGGTTCTTCTTTTTTCGTACTCCTTTGATTTTCTTTTCTTGCCTTAATGCTCTGGTTAGAGTCTTTTTGAGTCATGTTTTTTCCTTTTGAAAATCAAGACTTAATTTACTTTTTAATTTTATTGGTGCATCATAATGATATCATAGCCTATTTGTCTTTCCCTTCTCCCTCCCCCAGTCTCCTTCAACTATTCTACTAGTTTCTCCAATAAGTTTCATAATGTATCTTTCCTATTTTATTTATTCTCAATCTTCTATATGTGAGAGAATACATGTGGCCCTTGATTTTCTGAGTCTGATTGATCTCACTTATTGTGATATTCTCTAGTTCCACCCATTTTCTTAAAGATGAAGCAAGAAAAATATTTAATTTCTGATGTTGCCCAATGTATCATATTTTTTGCTGTGCCACTTTCATTTTTGACAATATATTTAAGAAATACTTGCATAACTTAAGTAACAAAAGTTTATAAAATGTTTCAACTTTAGGTCTCCAGTTTGCATTTATGATCCATTTTATGTGAATCTTTGCATGAATTATAAACTAGAATCCATTGTTCTGTAAATGATGCCACTGATTTCAGTAACCTCCTTTTATTGAAATAAATATTTTCAATGTTTTTTACACTGTTCAGTTTGTCATTATTTTTTCAGTGCTACACTGTTTTGATAACTGAAGCTTTGCAATAAAACTTGGAGTAATTTGCTATTTATCTTACTGCTTCTCATACAACATATTTCTTTTTAGAAATTATATATGAATTTTTATGTTCATATATAATTTAGTTTAATTCCTAAGATGTAACAAAAATATGTGATTTTTATATGGATATGTATTCATACAGGTGAGAAAAGTTGTGTTAACGCTACTGAATAATCTAGCAAGTAAAGATGATATATTTTTATTTATTTTGTATTTTTAAAGGCTCTGTAACTATTTAAAATTTAGCTTACCACACCTCTGTGTTTTATGTTTACCTTTAATTGTGTACAACTTTGATGCTTTTGTAAAACAGGAATTTTGATTCCTATTTTTTCACTGATGATATGTTGAAATATAATTCCACATATCATTTTTTGCTTAACAGTGCTGAATTGATTATTTTATGCTTTTATGGATGCATTATAATTAGGCATCATATTTTCAAAGCGGTACATAAGTACTTTTTATAAAGCCAAGATGCTTATCACTTCTTAACCCTTTTGCCACTCTAGTCTAAACCTGTGTCCTCTTCTAAATAGTTAATAACTTCAAGATTTAACAATAGTCATAGTTATCCTCTCACACTGTTAGATTTATCAACCAAAAATATATTGCACCAATCTAACTAAAATTTCTACAATAGTTCCTTGATCAGTCTGAATATTGGGTAAGTTTTACAATAGCCTACGTAGTCTTACTGGTACAGTTCTATGTAATAAATCTATCATTACCTTCATTAGCCTTTCTCTTTCTAAGTCATATTTTAAACATTGACCACATTTGCCTGTACCATTCATGAAAACAATGACCACTTTGCTATGTAGTAGTCATGACTTTACAGTTCTTTCACTGGAATAGTCTTCACATATCTAGCTGTATAAAACCCTTTCTCAGTGCTTAATTTATATAAAAGCCATCTTTTCCAAGGTCTCCCCTGACAAATGCAGTTACAGTTAACTCCCATCATAGCAGTATCTTCCGGACTGCTTTCATTTTGCTCAATATAGCTATAATACTATCTCAGTCAATTCTATTTACTGTAAGATTTAGAATAAAAACAGGTATTTTGACTGTTTCACTTAAAGGTTTATGTTTATTAAACACATGCATCGATTTATTTAATGCCTATTAAAAGATGTTTAATGCTTTTTTCTGTACTAAGCAATAGAGGGAAAACGTTGAATGGAACACACAAAGCTTTGGTCTTTAAAGAAAAAGTTTATTGGAAGAGAGATGAAAATGGACTGTGAGCACATATAAGAATGTCATCAAAGTTGAACCTAAAACTGTATGAAAATAATATCTGAAGTAGGTGCAGGGTTTTTAGTAATCTGTGAGAGATAGATTTCTTTAAGAAAACTTATTACATTTCCTTGTTTCTATGACTATTCCATATTGATTCTAGCCAATCCCATAAAGACAACAGTACAGGGTTAAAGAAATACAAGTTAGAGTATATGTTGTCTAACCCATAATTTCTTGTTGCCATAGCCCATGATGTTAAATTTTAAGTAAAACATTTGCACACTTTTTCCAGGTCCTATGTAGAGCATTCTTTACCTCTTTATTCCTCAAACTGTAGATCATGGGATTAAGCATGGGTATTACCAGAGTGTAAAATACAGAGGCCATCTTATCAGTGTCAAAGGAGTGACTGGATTTGGGATGTACATACATGAAGAACAGAGTTCCATAGAATACAACTAACACTGTCAGGTGAGACCCACAGGTTGAGAAAGCCTTGTACCTGCCTTCTGCAGAATTCATTCTAAGAATTGCAACAAGAATCAGAAGGTAGGAGACAAGGACTATCAGAAGAGATGAAACTAAATTAAAAGTTGAAAAGATTAGAATTATAAATTTGATTTCATGTGTGTCTGAGCACAGCAAAGATATCAATGGCAGACTATCGCAATAGAAATGCCTGATGACATTATGCCCACAAAATGATGAGACAAAAATTTTTATTACAGCCAATAAAGATAAGAATACACTGTACAGATAAGGTATGGCCACCAGCAGCAGACATAATCTTTGTGACATGATGACTGTGTAGAGCAGAGGGTTACAGATGGCCACATAGCGGTCATAGGCCATTGCTGAAAGTATATAAACTTCACTGGTGATAAATAGGCTGAAGAAGGAAAGTTGGATAGCACACCAACTATAAGATATTGTAGGTTGGCTCACAACACAATTTGCTAACATTTTGGGTCCCACTGCTGTTGAATAACCAAGATCTGTGAAAGCCAAGTGTCTGAGGAAGAAGTACATGGGTGTGTGTAACCCAGAATCTATTGATGTGAGGATGATCAAGCCCAAGTTACCAACAACCGAAAGCATGTATACAATGAAAAAGAGTCCAAATAATGGGGCCTGCAGCTCAGGAAAGTCTGTGATTCCCATTAGAATGAATTCATTGAGCTTTGTGAGATTGTCCATCCAGAACACTCATAAAGCCTACACAGGAAATAAATACAAATTAAGAGTTATTTTATTGGGAACAATGGAAGAATGTGTGAATTCATGTACTCCTATATAATACTTATTTTATATAAGTGTGTATGTATACTATATATGTATATATGTATGTATATGTATATATGCATATATATATATATGCATATATATGCATATATATATGCATATATATATATATATATATCATAAGCTTGTTCTATGTCTTTAACATCAGAATTTTGACATAAATCTTGAGGGTTGAAAAAATAAAACTTTAAAAAATTAATAACATCATCATACAGTCTAAACAATTAGGTACTCTTCCATTAAATACCTAAATGTGATGCATTGCTAGTGAGAAATAAAGTAAAGCCAAAAGCATCTCAAAACAGCATCAATTTCACTAAATAATTTCATTTCAATTTCCACAGAAAAATTTGTTTGAAAGCATGTCATTCATACTGCTCAAAATTGATATGTTAACTACAATATAAACACTGTACTTATGAGAGGACAGATAGCATCACAATAATAAAAGAACATAATATTACAAGGTATGAGTTTTGCCTTACTGTTTGAAGTATTCTAATCAAATATTCTTATGTTAGATACAATTAGTATTTTAGATGTTACTTCTAGCTTATGGGCAATACAAGTGATAGAGAAATATAAAAATGCCACTAGATAATTTCTATGAAACATTGTAAAAGAGAAATAAAGTCATTTATCCTAAATCTTTTCCATAAAATCAAAGAATGATGCACTTTCTTCTCAATCTATCTATGAAGTCTTAATTTCCCTGATTTTGAAATATGACTAATATACCCATCATCAGATAGGAAAGTTACAAGCATATATCCCTTCCTAATATGAGTGAAAAAATCCTCAGTAAAATACCAGCAGCATATTCAAACGTTATACTTTAAGATCATATGAGATTTAACCGAAACATTCAAGGAAATTTTAGCAAATAAAAGTAGTATAGCCAATTACTAGAATTAATGAACAACAACAATAAAAAACAAAAAACATGGGTATCTCAGTTGATTCAGAAAATGCATAACAAAAAAACAGCACCATTTTCTTGTAGATGAAAAAATAAGGTGACCAAACTGAGGAGGATGGGAGTGGGAAAGATGGAAATTCTTTAATGTACATGATGTACTTTAACAAATATATCAGAGTTAATCACTAAGCCAAACATGAGAAGGAGGAAGGAAGAAGAAAACAGGGCAGAAATTGAGGAAGGGCTAATTGGGTGATGGGTACATGTAAGCTTCTACCATCTTGTACTCCATTAAGATGTATGACTCAGTGCACCAATAAAAAAATAAAACTTTAATATCATTCACATAAAAATGAATGGCATTCATGTAAAATCTATAAGAAACATTATACCCATTGATGAAAGATTGAAAGATTTTTTTACCTAAGAACAGGAACAAGACAATAAAGCCAAATTTCATTATCCATTTGGCAGAGAAGATACATAGCAAAATCAAATAGAAGGCACATAAATTAGAAAGGAAATATAAAATAATCCTATTTATGAGATATGCTCTTTTATTAAGACAATTCTAAGGAAGTTATACAAAAATGAGAAAAATAACCTTTAAATATAGTCAAGAAATTCATCCAAATTGCAGTATAAAAGATCACCGTATGAATATCAGTTGTATTCTGTACACTTGTACTGATTTAATCTGAAATGGTAAACTAAACCAACAACTCACCTCCCTATTATATTTAAAACATGAAATACTGAAAAATAAAGTTACACAATAAAAAAAATTTGCACACTGAAAACTATAAAAGAGAGGTGAGATACATTAAGAAAAATATTTTTATGTAAAGAAAGACAACTTGGGATGAATGATTGGAATCTTATATTGTTAAGTATTCGTACTCTTCTTAATTGATTTTCAGCATTCACAAGTCTCTATCAACTTCCCAGTTACTGCTTTGGAAGAAATAGAAAAATAAATACTAAAATACATGGGAAATCTAAAGGGCCATCAATACTTGAAAGGGCTAATTGATTTATGTGTGCATGTATGTCTCTGCCATTTTGCACTCCATTTAGATGTATGACTACCATGCATCCATAAGAAAATTAAAAAAGAATAAAGTTGCATGATACCCACTTAGTCATTTCAAAACTTACAGTAGGACACAGTAAAAACAACATCAAAAGTATGGTATTGGCAAAATGCCAACCATTTCAGCTAATACTATGGAATATAAAGAAAATAAACCTATTTGTCTATGTCTAATTGATGTTAAGATCATTCAGTGGAGACAAAATAGTTTCTGATACCTGGGATCCTTACATGTGACAATGGGCTAATATCTAAGATATAAGAAATTCAAACAAGGAATATAACACACACATAGCCAAACAAACCCAAATTATACATGTATAACATCCTTATGGACAAACTATATTAATAGACATTTCTCAAAAATGTATATGCCAGTGTTGTATGCATGTAGGTCTCTATCACTCAGAACTTCATGCTTATGAGGGACTACAACGAACCAATATAAGTATATAAAAACAAAACTAAAAATATACAAATGTCCTACAGACATAAAAATAAATGTTCATGAGCTTTAATTATCAATAAAACATAAATTTAAATGAGAAGATATCACCACATTCCAATAAGAATTGCTATCAACAAAAACACCAAAGATAAAAGTGTTGGTAAAGATGTAGAGAAAATAAAACCCTTGCATAAATTAGAACATCCATTATGGAAAAGAATGTTAGATTTGCCCCCAAATAAAATAGAGTCAGAATAGTATCCAGCGTTTGTATTTTGGACTTATGTCAAAAAGATTTAAAATCAGTATGCCTGTCTCCTGTGTTCATTGAAGTGTATTTTCAATAGGCAAAATATTGAAACAACCTAAAAAAATCTCTCGATAGATTAATGGCAAAATATACTGTAATATACAATATAATAAAATTTGGCCTTAAAAAAGAAGAAAATATACTTTTTTACAGCAATATGGGTAAATATGGACGAAATTATGGTAAGTAAATAAGAAAAGCACAGAACTTGTGTCTCGCGCATTATGTAGAGTCTGTAATAGTGGGACTCATTTAAAAAGAATAGAATAGTAGCTACTAGATGCTGGTGAGTGGGTAAAGAAACATGGGGGGTGATGGTCAAATGTTAAATGGTTTAATTAGAGGGTAGGAATAAGCCATGTGATCTGTTGCACTATATAGTTAATAACCCATGTGATATCTATTGCATTGCATAGTTAATAACACTGTATTACATATTCCAAAATTCCTCTTTTTTTTCTGTACTGCTGGAGATGGAACCCAGAGGTTTTCTATCTTCGGACTACACTCCCAGACCTATTTTCCATTTTATTTGGAAACAGAGTCTCACTAAGTTGGTGAGAGCCTCACTACGTAGCTGAGGCTGGCTTCGAACCTGTGCGATCCTCCTGTCTCAGCCTTTCAAGTACTGGGATTACAAGCATGTGCCATCACGCCTGTCTATATTCCAAAATTTCTAAGAAAGCAATTTCAAATGTCATAAGTATTTGAGTTGATAGATTTAATAAATCCCTACTTTATGCATATAATATTACTATGTACCCATATATACAATTTTAATTTGTCAATTTGCAATAAAATAATTGTATAAAAATGGGCAAAGAACTTGAACACATATGTCTCACTGAAGTTATACAATGGTCAAATCTTTTAAAACATCCTTTCACATCAAGGACTACTTGATTACGTTTACTTTCATGTTATCCATCTTGACAATATAAGTGTTATATAATCTTTCAATTATAAGTACACTTTGTCTGTTTTGTCTATATGTTTTCAGCTTAAAATCATTGTGTAATGTTAATTCAGATTATTTTAATTTTTACTACTTTTTCTTAAAATGAAAGTTTTCTTTTTTGCATCACTAATATATCCCATAAAATAAAATGGGATTTCATGGCCACAGAGAAAATATCGCAGAGTGAATATTCTTTGAGTGATTTGACTCAAGAATCTGAATTGTAGTTTCATGAAAAAATGTATGGAAGTAATCATCAAGCTATGATAATCTCTCGTCAACTATGACTTGAAAATCAATGATTTTCTGATATCCTTTCCTGTCTATTGTTGACACATTCTTGACCTATTTTCAGAAACTGAATTAATTTTAAAGTTGATGTATTTAAATGCTTATACATAGCAGATATTAATTCCTTATTTATAGGAAAAATAGGAGCAAATACTCTAATAATCTTTAGAATTCTACATAAAGCAGTTAACTCATTGTATATGACTTTGTTTGTATATACATTGCTTGTGTGATGACTAAAAATGGCCTTTGTTTAACATTTTTAAACCTGTTTTATCCAAGCCCTTCATTTATACTATTATATTAGGTAAAGTAGAGAGGTTAAAAAACTTACTTGATTCCCAACCACACTCCTCGCTCCTAGTTTGCCCAATGTGGCTTTGCCATCAACACTAGAATTGACAATAAGTATATTTTAGACTGTGAGATGAATAAAACGTGCATTTATATACATTTTTGAGACTATCAAATAAGATTAGAAAAATGAGTTTTTTTCAAAGAGCCACTACATGAATGACTGGAAAGAAAGGTCTGTTCTGAATATACCTGTTTCACATTCAAAGCCTTGTAGGTGAGGAAAGAGGTATCGCTCTCAGTAATCAGATGTGCTTGGTGTAGTGGAAGCTGTATAGTAAATGGGCACTTTACAGTTTTGCTTTAACCTTTCTTCCAACTGGAAGTGGTGCCTTGAAAATTATACAGATCCCAGCTTGAGGTGGTGGCACATTCCTCTAATTCCAATACCTGGGAGGCTGAGACAGAGGATCCCAGATTCAAGGCAAGCCTCAGGTACTTAATGAGATCCTGTTTCAAAATTAAAAAATAAATAAATAAAAGAGATAGGAAGTGTAACTCAGAGATAGAATGACCCTGGGTTCAATCTCAAGTACCCAAATAAAAAATGATATTGATTCCTGCAATGATATAATTAAATTTGTGAGACATCAAATACATATAGCATATTTGCAACAGTAATGTGGGAATAAACTATTAATATAGTTCATTTGATTAAGAGATAACTGGAAATCACTATAGAGATCTATTACTTGAAGCTAAAAATACTGAGAATAATTCTGACTAATTTCTAATGACAATACTATATTTGATTGAGGATTTAAGAAAAGGAAAATAATTATAAAAATCTTGAAAACTTGTTGGTTTCAGAAGTTGACTATAATTTTGTTTTATTGATTCAAAGAAGATCAAATTACTACATGGCAGACAACATCTAACTTTCTTGCAAGATTACAGTACAGATGGTTCCAATATTGTCCTCACCCAGACACCTGGATCATGAAAACAGGGTGTTAAAAAGCTGCGAATAAGCCAGGCTTGGTGACACAAGCCTTTAATCCCAGCATTAAGGAAATGGAGACCAGATGATCGTGGTTTGCACACAGCCTCAGCTACTTAGCGAGGCTCCTTGCAACTCAGTAAGACCCTGTTTCAAAAAATGAAAATAACTAAAAAATAGGGCTGGGGGTGTAGCTCGGAGGTAGAGTGCCCCAGGATTCCATCCCCAGTAACCACCCCCCCAAAAAAAAAGCTGTGAATAAATTGTCTAGTTCAGAGATTAGAAATCATTGAAGAGACTCTGAAACTCTAGGGAGACATTATAAAAAGAAAAAGAGTTATGGTCTACCTCACCTCTAAGGAGGAATCTTCCCAGGCTCCCTGTGAGCTCCTGACATAACTCAATAGGAATCATTTATGCATTCTTTTTTCCTTCGAGATTTTCCCAGAGGAAAGGGTGTGCAATTTGGTAATTATTTCTGAGCATTGAAAAGCTTCAAAGAAAGCAAATGGGATACCTGCTAATTAAACAGTACACCTTTATGTCCCCATGAAAATAAAGTCTTGTTACATCTCTCTCCTCTAAGGATTGAAAGCATGCCTCATAGAATAGTCCTCCCAAAACTACAAAGCAAAGAATTTCACCAGTAAAAGTATAATAAATGCATCAATAAAGTATATTAAAATATGTGTTTTGTTTAAAAAGGTGTCTTTTCCACTTATTTAGTGGTTCCTAATAAAATATTTCCCAGTATTTTGATATTTACATAAATATATATAAAAATACATATATATATGTGCACATGAAAATGCATGTGTATATGAATATATATATACATATATGGATTCAAATTTAATATTTAAATGCTATTGTGTTATACAGTGCGTTTTTTTGTCTTTTTATTGGTGTAGTTTATATTTTTGGTGACATACATGCACACAGCTCTTGGTGGCCTTTCCCCTGATTCCACCCCAACTTCCCCTTTCCCATACAGGATATTGAGACTGGCACTGTTATTTTTACATATATACATAATATCAATGTAACGAATACCTTTATTGATCCTCCCTCCCCTCAGTTTCCCCAAGCCACATCCCTGGCTCCACTGAGGTCTCTCCTTCATTGTCTGAAGTCCTTCTGGTATCCCAGTTACTCTCTACTTTCTGCATATGAGAGCAAATATATGACCCTTCACTTTCTGTGACTGACTAATCTCATTCAACATAGCATTTTGCAGGTCTATCCATTTTCTTGAAAATGACATAATTTTCTTCTTCATTAGTACTGAGTAGAGTTCCATTGTGTGTATACCCATAATTTTGTAATCCATTTGTTCATGGACACCTGGGTTGGTTTCATAGTTTTGCTATTAAATTGTGCTACTATAGCATAAATATTTATACATTACCATTATTGTGATATTTTGTTACATGTATACAATGTATAATGGTCAAATTAAGGTACTTGGTATGTCTATTCCCTTAGTTCTTTAAAATAACTTAATAGAATGATTATACATATTTATGGCATGCAGTGTGATATTTTAATACATGTATATAATATTTACTAATCAAATCAGGGTTATTACAGTTTTCATCTCCTTAGTGTCTTTTTTATATTCATTCTTACAGCTCCTTTCTCTCTAAAATACAGAAAAGGCTGGGCATGGTGGCACATGCTTGTAAGCCCAGCATTTGAGAGGCTGAGACAGGAGGATCGCAGTTCATAGACAGCCTCAGTTACTTAATGAGGCCCTTTGTAACTCAGTGAGACCCTGTTTCAAAGTAAAGAATTAAAAAATAGGGCTGTGGGGGGCCACTCAGAGGTAGAATGCCCCTAAATTCTATCCCCAATATCACAAAAATAAAATATAAAAGAGGTTATTATTGACCATAGTCATACCATCATGATGTAGAAGACTATAATTTATTATCTCCATCTAACTGACTTGTACTCATACAACTTCCCTTTATCTCCCTTACCCCACCTCTCACTGCCTTATTAATTACTATTGTACAGTCAGATTGACTTTGTTTAGAATCTATACATAAAGAACAGCATGTGATATCTGTGTCTGACATTTCATTTTATGTAATATCTTTCTTTTTAAATTTTTTATTGGTGCATCATATTCATACATCATATTGAGGTAAAAAACTTGTGTGTACATACATGTGCACATCACTGATTTAACCCCTACCCAATTCCCACCCCATTCCCTCCCCATCCCTCCTTCCCTTGCTTGGCTTAGTGGTTGACTTCGATATGTTTAAGTGCATTGTGTGTTTTAGAGATTTTCCTCTTCCCCCCTCCTTTCTCCTCCTTTAGGTTGTCTTGTTTGCTCCTCTATAGGATTTCCTTTTTCATCTAGAGTTCCTCCTATGACCCTTTTCTCCTTAGCTTTCACATATTAGGGAAAGCATCTGATTTCTCATTTTTTGTGACTGACTAATCTCACTTAGCATCATGTCCTCCAGTTCCATCCATTTCCCTGAAAATGATGTAATAGAGTTTCTCCATGAATTTGCATTGAGTGTTGTGACACTTTTTTGCTGAAAAATATTTTATTCCATATCTGTACAATATTTTCTTTATTCATTCCCCCAATAGTAGATACCCAGGTTGATTCTTTCTGTCTTAGCTATTGTGTATAGTGTAGCCGTAGTCATGGGTATGCAGGTGTCTCTCTGTATGGTTATTTGGTTTTCTCTAGTAGTGGATATCTGAAACATCTAGTAGTTCAATTTTTTTTTACTTTTTAAGAAAACTCAATTCTGTTCTACATAATGACTATACTAATTTACATATTACCAACAGTCTATAAGAGCTCACTTTTCTCTATATCCTCACCAGTCTTTATTAGTTTTTACATTTGATAAAAACCATTCTACCTGGGGTGAAAAGACTATACAACTTGTAAACATAAAATATGTTTTATAGGCTTTCAATAGATATAACTTGCAAAATTCAGTATGTTCCCTTCTGTTATATTCTAGTTGTCAATTTCTTACAAATTAATAAAATTTTATAAGAAACCTATTTATTTTGTCTTTTAACTGACAATCATATTGGTGATATACCTAGACTTTCAGATGTGAAATCTATCCTGAACTTTTGCTTACATGGAGTACTCCAGTTCCTGTGTCTAAAGAATAATGAAAAAATAATTTTTTACAATTGTTTCTGTCCCCTTATTTTTTGGAGAATTGATTTTTTTGTTGATATCAGTTTGATGAGAACCTACTATCTCATCTTTCTGCATGCCTTTCTCTCTTCCTCCTTTTTATTCTTCATTGTTTTCTCTTTGATTTGTTTGGTATAAAACATTGTTTGATTGTGAATTATTTATACATAGTTATTTTAATGAGCATTTGAGTTGTTTTCATTTTAAGTCTATACTAGCTACATCTCCCAACAACATTTTATCATTTACAATCCAGGGTCATAGTTAATCAGTAATTTTTAAATGAATAATAGAAAAATATATGTAATAAAATGTATTATTTGTAGAACATATATGCCCTCAAGCTAGACAATATTATTCTTCACATCAACACTCTGAACTCTTTGTCAAAACAATTTCTAAAAGACTTTTGTATTTTAAAAAATGTTTTGTTAAGTGAGATGAGTCAATCACAAAATGTGAAGGGTCATATGCTTTCTCTCAAGTGTAGAAGGTAGGGAGTAATCCGGATACCAGAGGGACTTCAGATAATGGAGGAGGACTTTCAGTGGAGTCAGGAGATGGTGTAAGAGAAAGGGAGGGGGAACAGAAATAATCAATGAAGAAAATCACTTCCATTGACATTGTGTACACATGTGAGAATACCAATGCTCATCTAAATATTCTGTATGAGAAAGAGGAGATTTTAGAAGGAGACAGGAAAATGCCCACCACGTTCTGTGGTCACATATGTCACCATCATTGTGAACCTCATTATGCTATTAGACTATGATACACCAAAAAATGTATAAAATTTTTAAAAATTAATATTTTGGGCCATAGAAAAATTAAGAGAAATGTATAAAATTCTCTCATATATGGGATAATACACTGTCTAGTTTTTCTAGAACCATTTGTTAAAAACATTGTCTTTGTCAAACAGTAGTTTACTCTGTGTATGTAGTTCTACTTGTGGGCTCTCTATTCTGTTCTCATGATTCTACTTTTATCTGTTCTTCTCTAATCTTTCCCATAGACCTTTTTGTCTAATGACTCATCACTAAAGCCCTGTCATGATTACTGCAATTCTGTAGTAAATTTTGAACTTGGGCGTGCCAGTACTCTATCATTGTTTTCTTTAAATATTTGTGTTCTTTATTCTGGGCCTTTTGCATTTCCATGAAAATTTTATAATTAGTTTGTTGATAATCCACAAAATAACTTCCTGTGATTTTTATTGGGATAATATTTGTAAGTCAGTTTGAGAACTGACCTCTTAACTGTAATGAGTCTATCTCTGAATATAACTTTCTAATAAAGTTCTTTAGCTCCTTTCATCAGAATTTTATAATTTTGTAAATTTATTCAAAGACTGTTTTTATTTTTATGACTAGAGATTGAATCCAAAGGAATTCTACCACTGAACTACATCCCAAGCCATGTTATTTTTTTAAACATGGTCTCACTAAGCTCCTAAGTTTGATATCTAACCGTCAATCCTTGTGTCTCAATCTCCAAAGCACCTGGATCACAGTATGAAACACCATTCCCAACTTCTTTACACAGATCTTCTTGTGTTATTACTTTTGTGGTCTTCTAATCTAACTTGTATTGTATTTTTTATGATTTCTTAATTACCGATATTTAAAAACACTATTCACCTTTGCACATTAACCTTGCATCCTGTAATCTAACTGTAAACTTTTTTGTTCCATTAGTTCCATGAGACATTATTTTTATTAATTCTGTTGGATATTCTATTTCTTCCTTCCTAACAAAACAGATTTAAAATTTTATCCATCTGATGGAATATGATATACTATTTACTCAATAATTAATTACTTTTGAATAGGTTTAAGTATTTTTGGCTCTTTTGATACCTTCTTCTGTTAATAATTTCTTCATATTTTTGCTCATTTTCCCTCTGTAGATTGTCTATAATCATAGTGGTTTTAGGGTTTAGAATTTGTGGGTTTTGGTTTGTTTTGTATTTTTTTTCAGTAACTGACTTCAGCATTTTGTTTTTTGTATATTTTGGAAATCTACTTACTGTGTGTGTGACCTAATCATTCTTCCATGGCATACTTAGAAAGTAGACTGGGTTATTATATTTGACTGGTTTTGTGGTTTTTATATAGCATTATTTATTTTTATGTTATTGTTTTGTACCATATTTGTGATATTTTATAACCTAGCTTAAAAAGGCATTAACTAATAAGTCTTCCAGAAACCTGGTGTTCTATATTTCATATTTAAAATCTAAAATGTTTTTTATTTACTATTATTATTATTATTTACTTTTTATTGGTGCCTTGTAGTCATCTGTCTTAATGGGGTACAAGACAGTAGAGGCATACATGCACACATCTCTCATTTAGCCCTTCCCCAGTTCTTATCTCATTTCTTTCTCCCTCCCTCCTGTTTGGCTTAGCAATTGACTATGATATGTTTGTGAATGTATGTCATGTAACTTAGGGAATTTTTCTCTAAGTGAAATTAGTCAGTCACAAAAAGTTAAAAAAAAATTGGATGTTCTCCCTAATGTGCGGAAAATAAGGAGAAAATTGTTTCTAATTCTTTATGTAGAGGAGGAACTCTACATAAAGAAGTAGAAACAATAGATAAGAAAATAAGTCAACATAACTAAAGGAGGTGGGAAGAGGAAGAGAAAAATTCCCTACTGAAATGTTTTTCAATTAATTTTTGAAATTTTTAATTTTTTATTTGATGAGTACTTATACATCAAGGCATACAGCATTATGTTATGATATAGGTGTAATACGTAAGATGGCTAAGTAGATTGTCTTAAATTTACTCCCTCAGTATTTATGGTCAATTAAATTTGTATATGGTGCACATAAATCGCTAAGGTTCCTTGCTTATATAGTAAACCTAATTGAACTATTTAAGTGTACTGAAAACCCATTATTTTCTTAACTACAATACAAAGATTTTGTTTAAAATTAAAGTAAAAATTACATATGGGAATCTGTTTCTGAAATTTTTTTATTAATTGTTATATCCATACATGTACTGGTGTCACAGTTTTAAAAAATAATGTATTTTTAATTTATTGGTGCATTGAAATCATACATCTTGATTTGGTACAGGTTGGTAGAAAAATGCATGCACACATCACTCATTTAGCTCTTCCCCAGATCCCACTGTATTTCCTCCCTTTCCCCTCCGATCTATCATTTATGTATCTAATTAGAAAAACCCACATGAAGGCTTCCCTTCAGTTGTAACTTAAGTATCTGGCAATGCGAGAACAGAAACGTAAATTTCAGGCACTTACATAGAACTGGAGGACAAATCAGGGTGAATAAACAAAAGACAATCAGTATTAATATGTTAAAATAAGGAAAGATTTCCTAGTTTTTCTTGCCTTTTCTGCATGGTATTTTTCAAAGGCTTATTACATGTAATAAGTGGTTGTCTGTCATCTGATTTATTATATATAAACATTGTATATTGCACTTAAATAGAAAATCTGCACATATTTTTCCACAGTCTGTCCAGGGCACCTTTTACCTCTTTGTTTCTCAAGCTATAAATCATGGGATTCAGCATGGGTATCACCAGGGTATAAAATACAGAGGCCATTTTGTCAGTATCAAAGGAGTGACTGGACTTGGGCTGCACATACATAAAGAATAGTGTCCCATAGAGTATAACTACCACTGTCAGGTGAGAACCACAGGTGGAGAAGGCCTTATGCCTACCCTCTGCAGAGTTCATTTTGAGAATAGCCAGGAGGATTAGAATGTAAGACACAAGGACTATAAGAAGTGAGGAAACCAAATTAAATGCTGAAAAGATCAGTATTATCAACTCCACATCTCGTGTGCCTGAGCAAATCATAGTCAACAAGGGAAGACTGTCACAGTAGAAATGACTAATAACATTAGAGCCACAGAAGGTTGAAGTAAAAATTTTTATGGTGGTTATCAGAGAGAGGAAGGCACTATAAAGATAGGGAATTGCCACCAGCACCCAACAAACCCTTGGTGACATGATCACTGTGTAGAGCAGAGGGTTGCAGATGGCCACGTAACGGTCATAAGCCATGGCTGCTAGAACAAAAAGCTCACTAATAATAAACAGGATGAAGAAAGTTAGCTGTGTGGCACACCAATTGTAGGGGATTGCATTTTGGTTAGCTACAAAATTTACCAACATTTTGGGGCCCACAGCTGTTGAATAACCCAGATCAATAAAAGCCAGGTGTCTGAGAAAGAAGTACATGGGTGTTTGAAGCCTGCTGTCCATCTTAGTGAGGATGATCATACCCAGGTTGCCCACCACTGAGGTTACGTAGATGGTGAAGAACAGCCCAAAGAAAGGAGCCTGCAGATCAGGGCGGTCTGTGATTCCCATTAGAAAGAACTCACTTAACACTGTAAGATTCTGCTTGTCCATCCAGGCCATTAAGAAACAAAACTGTGGGAAGAATCATCAAAAGCCATTCATTGGGTTTCAGAAGGTACCACCTGTAAAATTTTAGTATAAGAACCATTATGGTATGAGATAGTTTTGGGCAAAGGAGATTGATCCAAGGAGTTGCTTTAACACTGAGTTACATGCCTGGCCCTTTTATTTTTTTTATTTTATACTTTGATTCCTGCATTATAATTATACATGACAGTGAGGTTCCATGTGATGCAAATATGCATGCATAGAGCTGTTGGTGCCTAGTACTTTAAATTAATTAATTAAGTCATTCATTCATTTTAAGACAGGATCTCACTAAATTCCCAGGTTAGCCTTAAACTTGTGCTCCTCCTGCCTCAGCATCTTTCATAACTGCAATTGTAGGTACAAACTATCACACTTGACAGAGGGAGGGAGAATTTAAAATGATTCCTCTCCATCACTGAACCTAGAACCAAGTTTAGAAAGCATTGCTGCATTATGATTTTATTCCTTTGATCTAATGGAGTCTTGCTTTATATTCGGGTTCCGGACTGTTTTGCTGCCATTTCACTAATGTAGAAGTCTACATTATAACCAAAATTCATATAGCATTGATATCAATTTATAGAAATTATAATCCTACATTCAAATTTTGATACTTTTCAAAATGACTAGAAGAATATGAAATTACCAGCACATATAAATGATTACTGTTGGAGAAGACATAAGTACTTATTATCCTGATATGATCATTACATGCTGCATATATGTGTATTAAATTATCAAAATGTATAGCCAATTGGGTTAATCTCACATTGGACTAAAAATTAAATTTTGAAAAACTAGAGATATAAGTTATCACATTATCAGAGTGAATTGGAGAGGTAGCCATTTTTTAATTTCTACTGATGAGTGAAGCTGTGTATTTGTCTTTCTGTGTCTGATTTATTTCACTTAACATAATGACCCGCTGTTTCATCCATGTTGTTTCAACTGATTCTCCACAAAATTGTGAATTTACTCTAAGCCTTTTTGATCAAAATCTTACAATAGAACTTGTAGAATTTGACATTTTTTTACTATGCATGTAAAAATGTAAATGATAAAATAATTACACAAGACATACCTGAAAATGATGTGTGATTCCAGATGTTTAAGAATTCTACAGCTAGAGATCTTTAAAAAATATGACTTTGGCACAAGAATGGGTGAAAACACCGATGTAACAGAACATGGAAATCAGAAAAATAACCCATGTTTTTACTAATTTTAGTGTATGACAGAGGTAGCATACATGCACAGTACAGCAAAAAAGTCTATTCAGTAAATGTACATAGGCATATCATTATCAGTATAGAAATTACGAAATTGGATGCTGTTTAATCCATTTTTAAAAAAGCCTGTACTCATGGTGGACATACAGAACCATGCAGGTTGAAACCAGAAAATTGAATGTTTGAGGCCAATGCCATAACTTAGCAAGACCCTTTTTCATAATAAAAAATAAAATAAGAAGGGCTGGTGATAGAGCTTAGAGCTAAAGTGGCCTTGGGTTCAATTCCCAATATCACAAGAAAAAGAAGGAGGAAGAGGAGGAGAAAGAAAATTAGGTTATATTTGCCCACAAAGTGTTTCCAAAATTCTGCTCACAATATTGACAAAATATGTAGAAGACTAATATTTATTTGTAACAACTGAACAAAAAAGATGTAAAAATCTAACACTTTAAGTTAAAGAAACATTATAGCCAAGGAAAGAAATAATCCAGAGAAGTCACTGAAGTTTGGAAAGTTTGATAAAGGTTTCCACTTCAACATCCACTGCATTCTAGGCTCACAAATCCTGGAGAAGCTTCTGAAATGCAATTGCACCCAAAGTGCTAAGTTCTCTCCGCTTTACCACGCCCCTTATATGAATAGTCAGAAACAGATATCCTTAGCAGCAAGTCTGACCCTTACCTGGCAGAAGCACAAATTCAAGAGTGACATCAAGGATGGGGAATGGACCTAAAGTCCAAGGATGGGAAATGGACCTAAAGTCCAAGGATGGGGAATGGACCTGAAGACCATGGATGCTCTATTATATATGTGGAAACAACTCACCTCATTCCAATGTTCTATACAACTTTGCAAACAGCTACAACTGAAATAAACAAGTGGGTTAAAGTGAAAATCCTGTGTTTCCATTCAAAAGAGGGAGAGAAAACTGTGGGAGTGAGGACAGGGTTAAAAAGAACCATGAATATCTCTAACAGTGCATCAGGCTGAGCAGTCTTGGGATGAGTTAGCATCAGCAAAAATATGTACATGAAATAATTATTTTAAAATTGTAAGGGAAAGAACAAAATTCATACTTCTTTTGCGTCACATAACTGATAAGCTCATGAGAGCTTACTCATGTTTTAATATTTTATTTCAAAAACAATGCACTACATTATCTTAAAAGATTAAAAATTAACTGCAATAAAAAGTCAAAAAGTCATTTGTAAGTGAGATAACATTAGTATAAATATTTCTTAATTTCAACTTTGAAAAATTTGGTAATACTCAGTTTGTAAATTTTTCTGACTTTGAAAACCCATGTCCAGTGTTATACTTGTGAGTTTGGGGTTCAAAATCAAATCTATAATGCTTAATATATCTTACAATGATCCCTGTAGAATTTTATGGTTCTGCAAGGTGGTTTTTTGCCTTTTTAAATATGTGTGTATTAGTGGGGATTAAAAACAGGAATGTTATATCTTTGAGCTTACCCCCAGACATTTTTATTTATTTATTTATTTAATTTTGAAACAGGGTCTCAGGAAATTACAATGCACTGGCCTCGAGTATATGATTTTTCTGTCTTAGTCACTTACTAGTTCTGTTTTTATTATCAATATAGATAAGAAATAACCAACAGAAAATTTATCATTTTAACACTTGTAATTACACAGTTCAATAGTGTTAAATGGATGCCTCTTCTGTAGACAGTTTCTTTTATTTTTCCTAACATATTTAATAATTTTATTAAGCTTATGTAATGCTTTTATTAATCCTGTAGATTTCAAAAACTGTATTCAATGTATTTATATTTCATTATATATGATTCTCAAATACCTTAGCAAAATCTCATGGGCTGAGATATGGTATTTTTGTACCTCTTCCATGTAAGTTTACAGGCACATGTAATAAGATAGGTGTTTTTCTATCCCCACAATACTTTTTCACTTGTGATACAATTTACATAAGAACAAATAATCTTAATGCATTTAGGTAATTATGGAAAAGGAATGCTAATATCCAAGCAAGCGTGGAACACAGAAGTGTGTAAGAAGTGTGTTAAATAATAATAATAATGCAAATATACATTTGGTCTCTTCCTGTGCTTCCTGATAAGGAATTCTCAAACTCCTACACTTTCTTTCACTGTAGAAATATCTCTTTAGAAAAAAATATATTTATTTTGACATTCTTTTTTTTTTTTTGGTGGTACTGGGGATGGAACCCAGGGGCCTTCTACCTCTGGGCTACACTCCCAGACCTATTTTATAATTTTATTTGGAAACAGGGTCTCTTAAGCCAGCTGAAGCTGGCTTTGAACCTGCACCATCCCCCTGCCTTAGCTTCCCAAGCATGGGGATTACAAGAGTGCAACACCACGCCTGTCTATGTTGACATACTTTCTCACACAAGCCTCTTTTATCCCTTAGTGAAAACATCATATAGGGAATGCTATATATACCCAAACCTAGAACTTGGTTCATCAAAACTTCAATCAAAGCGCATATGCACAATTCTTCTGTAGGTGAATTTCCCTAATCCTTTAATTATGCTGAGACTAAACTTAGTTTTATTCCCTTTAGGAGTACTTCAGAAGATAGTTTTGAGTGTTAAGCCTCATCATCCATATGAAACCACTTGCAAATTTAATGCAAAGATTGCAGTGGCAAAGTCACAATATCTACTGTTTTACTTGATCTTTGCCATCACTTGCACAGGCACACGCCACTCTGCGGAAACACAGTCTCTTTATATCCCATCACTTTAGATGACTTATCCCTTGGCCTGCTAACGTGGTAGACTTTTTTAGGACATTTTGTCAGCTTTGCACATTGAGTGTTTTGCTTCCGTTTTGAGGGCAAAGTGTCTAGAGACCTGCAATACAGCTTGACAGTGCCTGGGATCTAACATTTAACCTATGAAAGACTAGTCCTCAACCCAAAGGGTCCAGGATCAGTAGGAAAATGCACACACTTCCCTGCCCTCTCTTGTAACAACTCCTAGATATATTCTTTAGGATATCTAAAACCTTAAATGAATGAATTCCGGTTTTTATGGGAGTTAGCTATTGCTTCCTGCACACATTATTCTTTCTTTGTCCATATTCTCCATTCTCTTATTTATGCCTTCTGGAATTACCTTTCAAATAAATATTATGTACTTAGGTCCTGTTTTCAGAAGCTGCTTTAAGAGATTTACACTTTGATAAATCCAATAATAGAGTAGTTAAAAAGAAGTTATGGTACAAATGAAATTCTATGGGTTCACAGTCAAAAGAGAAAATGATAATATTACTTTATTGAATAACTGAGAGACAGTTAGCACAGATACCCTACATCTGAACAGCCGTATCTGGGTTTGGAGAGCATTCCAAATCAAGCATTCAACAAAGCTTATTTTCAGAATTTTCAATGTTTAGAACCTTACTTTAGTACAAAAAATAGTAACATAGAATCAGGGTCTCATGTCTTTCAGAAACACAAAATAGCATTGAAAATACATCATTATTAGAGAAAATATAGCCATAGCATGGGGCTATTCTGTATGGCATAGTATACTAAGTCTGGCCTTGATTACTGTAATCGGGACTGTTCATATGAACTTTAAAATGAATATTTGGGTCATTGATACGCACTGGAACAAATCTGATAATCATCATGACCAGTTCCAAATACTCACCAAAAATTAGAAATGCGTTCTTGTTCCCCTGTATGATTGATAACCTGATGGCAATCAGAAGAATTTATGAGTGTCTCTTCTTTTTGATACATGTTCCTGGGAGCTCAAATGCACCATCTTGTTTATTCCCTAAATGTGTGAGAACAGGTAAGGACACCACTGGGTGTTTGTTAATTGTCTGGGGTGACTTTGATTTCCCTATTGAGAGTTTATTTCCACCACAATTTAGCTGCTTTCCTTTGCTATTAATTTTAGTGAGTCCCATTCAAATATCTTAATATCAATATTATACTTGTCAAATACATGCTTTATTTGTTTATAAATGTCAACACTCAACACACAGCATTTTCCACAATGACTTATACCAAACTCTATGTCTGTGGACATAAACAAAATGTTTTGAACGTGTCAGTAGTTCTTAAAGATTCAGAAAGTATGAAGTTTCTGTGGGTAACTCTTAGCTTTTAAACTTAAGTAGTTGAAAGCTAAAGAGATCATAATACCATACTTATAATCATCATCAATCCTCACTTCCCATACCCCCTTTCATTCTTGTTCTTAGCATAGTTTCTCCTCTACTAAAGTTCATAAATGTCCTCAGAAAGATTGAACCCAGAGGCATTCTATCTCCCAGGTATATCCCAAGCCCTTTAATTTAATTATTTTTCTTTGAATCAGGGCCTTGCTATGTTGCTGAAAGTCTCCCTAAGTTGCTGAGGCTAGTGTTGAACCTGCAAATCATCCTGTCTCAGCTTCCCAAGTACCGAGATTATAGGTGTATGCCAAAACACTGGCTTACCATTTTAAAGTGCCTACACATGCTGTTGTATATCTCTCTTTTATATTTAAGGTTTTCACTATTATATGTTTAACTATATTTCTTTTAATACATATATACCAGTACTTTGATGAATACCATTTAATAAAATTACCATAATTTGTATCTACAGTAGTTGATATTTCAATTGATATCAAGAACTATTGTGTCTATAGTAGTTGATATTTCATTTAATATCAAGCACTAATTACTCTATGTGTCATCATGTCATAATTAACAACCTTATGGGTGTATCCTCCCTGGTTATAAATGGGTATCTCTCTGACATATCTCCTTGAGTGATTCATTGATTCAGAAAAAAATTATAAATTTTTTTTCAAATTATTTAAATAAGAATAGATTTATTTTTTTATTAAATTTATCAATGCACATTCTACCATACTTCTAATTTCAAACTCATAAGTATGCATAGGTGGTAAGGCATTTCAACATATAATCAGATCAGGTGAGCCAGTCATGGTGGCAGACTCCTATAATCCCAGTACTTGGGAGGCTGAGACAGATGAATTGCTGGTTCAAGGACAACCTCAGCAAGTGGTGACCCTCTTAGTAATTTAGCAATACCCTGCTTCAAAAATAAAAATAAAATATGGCTGGAGGTATAGTTCAGAGATAGAATGCCCCTGGGTTCAATTCCCCAGTACCACAAAATAAAATATAATATTATTTTACTTGCTTTTATATATTATTTAATTAAATAATCCAGCAGGTGTGGTGGCGCATGTATGTAATCCCCACGCTTGGGAGGCAGAGACAGGAGGATCGCACAGGTTCAAAGCCAGCCGCGCGCGCTGGCTTAGGAGACCCTGTTTCCAAATAAAAATGTAAAAATAAGTCTGAGAGTGTAACCCGGAGGTAGAAGGGCTTCCAGGAACCCCAGTACCACCAAAAAATAAAAAATAAAAATAAAAAAATAAATAATCCAAATTCTGTCCAGCACTTGATATAGATGATGAATTAAGTATGATCTATATTCACAAAATAGTCGGCAATTGTTTCAGAGACAAATGTTTTAAATTTAATATAATTTTAATATTTGGGTGTAATAAAATGAGAAGAAAATGCTTGATAATGCTGACAAAGTAGTTGTAGAAATGACACAACAAAACTGGCATACCTCCTGTAACAGTTGTGAGATGACTGATCCCCAAATTTGATTTTTTTTCTTTTCATCATGGGCACATCACTAGATATATATTTTTATTTTTTATTTATTTTTCCATTCTCCTTGTAGTCACTATTGGCAGGATGGTTGAGCTGGAGCCTAAATCACACATGGCCAACCAACAGCACTTCATGATAGGCCATTCTTCCCTCGCTCCTTCAATTGCTTTGTCTTGTGCCATGTGGCTTTCTTCAGTGTCTTTCTGTTAGAGCATATTTTCCAGTTCTTGGAATTTTTTTGAAAAATCACGAGGCAGGAAATAAATCATCAGAAAACTGATCACAACAGATGAAAAGATATATAAAATACAATATATATAATGCATGTATATTTCCTGCATCCTATGTATCCACAATAGAGATTTACTGAACCATAAAGAACAAATTTATAAAATTTTTAGGAAAATGAATGGAAATGGTAAGTGTAATATTGAGTGAAATAAATACTACTAAGAAAAGTAGTTCATGATTTTTCTCACATGTGGAAGTAGATGAAAAAAAATAGTTTCCATGAAAGAAGAAAGAACACCATTAGGGTAGAAAAAGGGACCAGAAGGAAGGCAGGGAGGGAAGGAAGGTACTGGGAAGTGAAATTGACCAAATCATGTTTTTAGAGATATATGAATATACTACAAGAAAATTTGCCACTCTCTATATTTAATAAGCACCAATTAAAAAACTAAAACTAAAAATTTTTAGAAGTAGAAAATGAGGTAAAAATCAATGCTGGGCAGAAACTTAAACTAGCAGTTAACAAGAAGAGAAAGAACATTTTTTATTTATTTAGTGTGTGTGTGTGTGTGTGTGTGTGTGTGTGTGTGTGTGTCTACCCACAAAGTGCTGGAGATTGAACTCAGGGCCTTGCACTTGCTAGACAAGTATTCTGTAACTAAGGTACATCCCCAGAACTATTTGTCTTTTTGAAAATGACCATTGTCACTTGAATGAGGTAGTATCTCATTGTGGTTTTGATTTATGTTTTCCTGATAATTATATTGTGCATTTGTTTCATCTTTTTTTGTAAATACCTATTTAGATCTTTGGCCTTTTTTCTCTCCGTTTCCTTCCTTCCTTCCTTCCTTCCTTCCTTCCTTCCTTCCTTCCTTCCTTCCTTCCTTCCTTCCTTCCTCTCTCTCTCTCTCTCTCTCTCTCTCATCCTTCTCCCTCTCTCTCTTTTTCCTTGTGGCACTAAGGATTGAACCAAGAGGCATTCTGGCATTCTACCTTCTAGCTACACCCCCAGCCTTATTTTTATTCTTTAAAATACTCTGAAGTACTGGGATTACAAGAATGAGCCACCATGCCCAGCTAGCCCTTTTTATTTTTATTTTGAAACAGGATCTTGTTTGTTTGATGAGCGTCTCATTACTTGCGGAGGCTATCCCTTAACCTGTGATCCTCCTTTCTAGGTCACACCTGGCCCCATTTTTTAAATTGCACTCTTTATGTTTTTATTATTGTTATCTGACTTTTCTATATTCAAGATAACTCCCTTACAGATGTATAGCTTACACATTTTCTCCCGTTCTGTAGATTGTTTCCTTACTCTACAGAGCTTTATAGTTTGATATTGTCCAATTTATAAATTTCTGTTTTATTGTGTGTACATTTGGGTTCATATCTGAAAGACCCTTGCCCATTACAATGTCCTGAAGTGCCAACCCTATATATTTTTTCTAGAAGCTTTATAGTTGTGTGGGTTATTACACTGTGGAAGACTAGAGGGAAGGAATATGTATATCTAGAGAAATGACACTAGCTTATCATACCAATCATAATAATGTTATAATGTACAAGAAAATCTTTATTGACAACTTGCAATTCATACTTTTAGAATTTCAAAAATGCTGAATTATGTCGGGCGTGGTAGCGCACGCTCGTAATCCCCATGCTTGGGAGGCTGAGATAGGAGGATCGCATGGGTTCGAAGCCAGCCTCAGCTACTTAGTGAGGCTCTCAGCAACTTAGTGAGACCCTGTTTCCAAATAAAATATAAAAAAAGGTCTGGGAGTATATCTCGGAGGTAGAAAGCCTCTGGGTTCCACCCCCATTACCACCAAAAAAAAAAAAAAATCTGAATTATTCAAATTGAAATAAAATTTTTGGTTAAAAATGTAATGAAAATGTCATTTAGCCCAGGAAGTTTTGGAATTTAAGCAAAAATACTGAGATCTATCATCACTTCTTTTAAAAAAAAGGATTACTTAGAAAATAGTGAGGGCCTCTAGTCAATGTTTGACTGTAAATTTGCAAAATGAAATTTACTCTTCTGAACTTGGAGTTGTTTGATGGCTTGTGTTATACTCAGTTTCCTAAAGGGATTCAATATTTGCTCCACATGAGTTTCATACACTTGTAATGCCTCTGTATAAGTCATCCTGTAGTATGTTGTTGGGTCAGAGCTATGCTGTCTGCTGAAACTGTAAGACAAAGGGCTTCTGTGGTTCCTTTTTTGTTCCTTTCTTTTTTCCTTTTTATGTCAGTACTGGGGATGGAACCCCTGGGGCATTCTACCTCTGAGCTACACCCCCAGCCCTATTTTTCATTTTATTTTTTTGAAACAGTCTCTCTGAGTTGCAAAGGGTCTTGCTAAGTAGCTGAGGCTGTCTTTGCACTGTGATCCTCCTGTCTCAACCTCCTGAATTCTGGGATTACAAGCGTGCTCCCTATGCCCCGCTCTGTTTCTTTCTAACTTTCACAGGCATTCTCAGACAGTGCTTTGCTATATTACTGTCTCTGGCATTTCCTATGTCACTAAGTCTCCAACAGTACTTTGCTGTTACTGCTCACCTACAGGATTCTATGGGACCTCCTAGGCCCCAGGAACAATGCAGATCAAAGGAATTAAAGCCCATGGTGTCATCTACCCTTGACCAGCAACTGAACAGAGCTGAACAACAGTTTTCCTTCTCTTGTTCCATTGCCACTTTGTGGTTGGCAGGTGTGTTGCTTGACTGAGTTTGATTCATCAAATGTAATTAAAAGTGGCAAGTAGTAGGTGAGTCTGTGTTTGTAATTGTGCATGTATTCAAAACCTTTTAATCAAATCATTTTTATTTATCTTTCATTGAAAGAAAAGTTGGATGGGCAGTTCTTTTTAGTACAAGTTTTATAATAAGTGATACAGAAAGGGTAAGGAGTAATATTGAGCACTTGTAAATGAGATAGACTTAATATTTCAGCTTTTTCTGCCTCTCCAAATATACCAAAAGATAGCAATAGAGAAAATAATTCTCCCAAAAATGTTCATTTCCTAATTTCCAGCACCCATGGACTAATTCCCAGTTACCTTGCATGGAAAGAGAAATTTGCTAATGTGATTATGTTAGAGACCTTGAGATTGGAAGGTTCTCATGGAGCACCTGCCTGGGTCAACCTTCATCACAAAGGATATATAATAAGAGACAGATGAGATGTGGCAGGGGAAACAGAGGTCAGATTGATGGAGTTGCTGGCTAGAAGTGGAGCAAAAGCCAAAGGCTACTGGCCACCCCGAGAAGACAGAAAATCAAGGAAACAGAAAGCCTCAAGCTTCCATAGGAACACAAACTCCTGGTGTCTAAGAAAATAAAAATAGATAAAGAAGCATACATAAAGAAAATAAAAATTCAATGGAAAAAACCATCAAACAAGTGGTCCTGGGAGAGAAATAGCAATCGGTGTGTGAGGTTTTTTTTATTTGTTTGGTTAGTTTTCACCTGTTCTGTTGAAGGTGAGAATTAGACAATGATTCATTGATCTGAATGTAGTAGCCCCTGGGTGTTATGGTTTGAATATTTTATTTATTTGAAATCTTGTAAAATACAATAAATTCACCATTTTCTCTTCACAAACTGCCTTTTTCTTACATGCTTAATCCTTTCTAACTGCATTGTGTCCTAGAATAATTTTATATGTATAGATATTTGGTCCAAAATTACTATTAACTTTTTTTTTGGGGGGGGTGCTTAGAATGTGATACTTTCAGAATTGTAGGACAATGGATTTTGGGGAGAGTGAGGTCATTTTATTCCAAATGACACTAAATGAAAATAATCAAGTAATATTGAAGGTTATGGTTTCATAATGAAGATAACTAACTTTATGCAACATTTTTAATATGAGGTGGAAAAAACTAGTCATATTCTTAATGAACTTCAACATTTTGACTTGTGTTCATGTACCAAGTGAGAGAGATAAAAATCTCTGCTCTTTTTTTTTTAGTTGGGTTGTTTCTACCTGTTTTCCTTTATGCCCTATCCACCTAAGTATTGAACACTTTTTGTTTAATGCTTATTTTCTGCTCAGTTTATTTTTTGTGAGATACATTCACCTTTAAGAACAAGATAAAATGGTTGCCGAAATGTTTAGAATTTGGTGGGTAAATGGTATAAAAATAAAATATTATGATTAATAGTTAAGCAAAAGATATCTTTTGCAAGGAGGATAGTCTCTCAACACCTTTTCAAGATTCTCACAGACCTCCACCCCTGCTAATAGGCTTTGTCTTCCTTGTGAAGAAATTGTAAGAACTCTTCAGTATCTTACATTTCATTAATAAAATGTGCTTCTTTTAAAATTATTATTTATTCATACACACATTTTTTCTTGTTTCTAAGGTCATATTGAAATAAAAACTACTTAAAATTTTCCTACTGTAATGGCTGGTAGTTCTAACTATACATTGCCTCTTCTATAAAAAGCAGTGTGTTTAGGAGAAAATGAAGACCCGCCCTTAAGAAAAGTTGCAGTTTTTACTTTATATCCGTTTGAATGATTGGCATGGATCATTCAGAAATCCCTTCAAAACAGTCTTCACGTCTTTGTTCCTTAGGCTGTAAATGACAGGGTTGAGCATTGGTATCACTAGGGTGTAGAAAACCGATGCCATTTTGTCCGTATCTAAGGAGTGGTTGGTCCTCGGTTGTAAATACATGAAGAGGAGCGTCCCATAGAACACAGTGACTGCCACCATGTGCGAAGCACAAGTGGAGAAGGCTTTCTTTCGTCCCTCGGAGGAACGGATTCTCAAAATGGCAAGGACAATGTTGAAGTAGGATATTATAACAATAATCATGGAAAAAAACAAGTTTGTCCCTGAAAAAGTGAACACTACTGTTTCTGGGAGGTAGGTGTCAGAACAGGACAATGCTAACAGAGGCACATTATCACAGTAGAAATGGTTGATTATGTTAGAGGAGCAGTAAGACACAGAGAATACACAAGGTGTGACCACAATAGCTGTAGTAAAGCTATAGAGGTACGTGAGGGACACCAGCAGGAAGCAGATCCGCCGAGACACCACCACCATATAGAGCAGGGGGTTACAAATGGCCACATAGCGGTCATAGGCCATCACGGCCAGCATGAAGATCTCAGCTACGATGAAAACCAAGAATCCGCCCAGCTGGGTGGCACATTCGTAGTATGAGATGGTTTTCTTACTTACTAGGAAGTTGACCAGCATTTTAGGGGCAATGACAGTGGAGTTGCCAAGATTGATGATAGCAAGATGTCGGAGGAAGAAGTACATTGGGGTCTGCAATCTCGAGTCGATGCTGGTGAGTGTGATGATGCCCACGTTGCCCATCACGGTCAGCCCGTAGATGGCCAGGAAGACAAAGAACAGGGGAATCTGCAGCTCTTGACGGTCTGAGACTCCCATGAGAATGAACTCAGTCACCTGACTGAGATTCCCAGAAGCCATTTATTTGATTGTGTTCATCTTTTAATAGGGAAAATAGAAACATATTCATAGGTGATAAAATTGCTTTTTCTATGAGATTTCAGGTTTTTAAATGTGTCATCCCTAATCATTTCATTTTAAACTTTGCATAATTGTTTTTTGTACTGTCTTTTCATGTTCCTCAGAAATTCAAACTTATCAGAAACTATTGAGTTTCTTAGAACAGTTTAGATTTATTTACTCTTAAGAGCTTATATTAAGTAAATGTGTATTTAAGTGTCATATTAATTAATATATAATGCAAACATTAATTATGTAAACATGTTATATGCAATTAATATATGTGTTCATATATGTGCATAAATACATATATCCATCCCTACACACATGTGTATGTTTCTACTGATAAATAAAGTGACCTTTAAGAAGCTGATGAATTAGTGACCTTTAATTACTGTTCCTTAGCTTCCACGGATGTCCTTTCCAGGCTATGTTTTCTATCAGACATCCTTGAGAATTTCATATTTTCTTGGAAAACATTTTCAGCGGACTGGGTTTTTCTGATGTCTACCTTGCTATTCCCATTCTGCTTCTGCTGCCTGAAAACAGGCCTACGCTTCAATACTTAGTGTCTTTCTGAAACTCTGAACCCTCTAGTATTTAATCATCTTCTATTTCTATGTCAAATAAAGCCATATTCTGTCATCTCATTCTGGCATATCATCATATCTAGTTTTTCAAATTCCACTATTTTCTTCAAGCATCTCTCTCTTTCCAGAATATTTCTTTTTGCCTTGATTTCCCTAAAGCCTGTTTATTTTTTTATTGGTTCTGGGGATTGAGCCCCATGGTATTCAACCAGCCCTTTTTATTTCTCATTTCATATCAGGTTGTCAGTTAATAAGTTGCTGAGGATCTTACTAAATTGCTGATACTGGACTCAAATCTGCAATTCTCCTGTCTCAGATTCACAAGTGCTGGGAGTATAGGCAAGTACCACCAGTCCTGACTCCAAAACCTATTTTAATTTTTTAAAAATTCTGTACCTACAATCTTTACTTGTTTAAATCTGCTTATTTTATTTATTCATATATAATAGTGAATGGGGGAGTATGCTAATGTTTTGAATAACTTTTAATTGAGATTATTTATTTAATTACCAGCAACTTATTGCCATTCACCGAGTGCTTTTACAAATAGAAATAGGACTTTTGAAATAGGTATTGCAAGTGAATTACAAGTTTTTTTACTTAGGAAAACTAAGGTCTATTTTCACGTAAGTAGAAAAATAATCTGAAGTTTCCCAGCACAAAGAAATATTAAATGTTTGAGGATATGGAAACAATAATAATTCTGGTTTGATCATTACATATTATATACATATAACTAATTTTATATTGTATCCACATAAATATATGCAAATATTTTGAGTCCGTTAAATTTTTTTAAAAGTAAAAAAATGAGACACATGGTACCTAGGTGTATATTAAAAAAAAACATTCTTGCAACTAGATTATCTCTTAAATTTGTAGCATCTATTTTAATGTAAACATACTTTTTTCAATTTATCAAGTATGAGACTAATGAGCCAGTCTGTTTGCCTTGCACCAGCTTTCCTAGAATTCTCATCTGTGCCTCAAAAGAAATGTAAGAAAGGTAGCTTGAACTGGAGGACACAGAGGCAGTGCATCTGGATCAAACTATGTCCTGTCCCACTGCACATAAGTGACTCAGTACCTCCTGTGCTTGCACATGCAATGCATTCTATAAATGTGTTCTTAATTTAACAACAACCAAAAACATCATCAACAGCAATCATTGGGTTTCAACTATGAATTCGTGCTATCAGCTTAGGAAAGAAAAAATATTTACATATGCCACAGCAATTTCATGTAGATCTTGAGAAAGCTCGATCAGGGGATCCGCAACGGCGTAGATCCCCCATGAAGTATGTCTGGCATTCCTTTCTTTCATAAAATTATTTTAGGGTTATTTGGATTAATATGTATAATTGGAATTTTATGTATAAACGTTATGACTAAAACTGATGGGCAGTGGCTTGTGAGAGACTCAGACAGCAAAGCCCAAGGATAGAGTTACTGGGCCAAATATTAAGTTCAAACTGACCTTAGTTTGAGCCACTGTATCAGATTAGGTTTGAGTCAGCTTTATGAAGTGAGACAAAGCATACTATGACTGATTAAATGTCTAACACCCGCCCTGATGTATGTAAATAATAACATTTCCTGTCCTTAAAGATTCTGCTTGCATGACTATGCACTTGCTTTTCTGCCAAAAAATAAAGTATAAAAACTGTAACAAATCCTGAATAAAACAGAGAAGATTGAATCTGAATTCGTGTGGTCTTCTTCTCTCATCGGCCTCGGTTTTTCCCCCTCACCTTCACACGAACCCCGACTCTGCTAGGGCTGGACCCCGGCATACATATATTTAATATTATTTCATTTTGTTAATTCCTTCCTCTATTGGAATATGATGGGCAGCAAAGCTTGTGTAGCTTTGCATTTATTAAGAATCTGCTATGGAAAGAGTTTCTTAGAACACCTGATTTGATTTTCTCCTTTTTATTCCAAAATATCGTATGAATTAGTGTTTGTCCCTCACAGGAGCTAATTTTCTATATGTTTTTTCACAATAGCTATTGAGAAGAAAATATTTTATAAGTCTAACAATATATTAAAAACTCTAACGAAAAGTTTAAAAATAGATAACATTTTCATAGCTCATTTCTTTTCCACAAATACGTAATTTGAATAAGAAATGATATAAATGAATTCTCAATTGATTTATGAGGCGATTTTAATGTTATATTTCTCTGTTCTATAATGTGTAACTTATGTGTGTATATGTACAAGTGTGTGCATGTGTACGTGTGCATGTGTGTATGTTGTGCTAGGAATCAGACCTAAGGACTTGGGCATGCTAGGAAAATATTCTATCACTCAACTATGCCCTAGCATTTGGAATCTGTCTTAAATGTGTTTAAATATGTGTTGTGTTTGGGACAAACACTGAATCTCTCTATGTCTCCCTGTTCCCACCAGGAACATGGACAATGATAGTTGGCACCCAGGACTATTTCCATCATACAGTTTCAACATGTCACTATACAAATTAAAATAGGGTAAAAATGTTTTTTTTATTGTAAATAGTTTTGTAAGTCTTTCTTGTAACACAAAACCATATATTTAAGAAACCCTAAAGAAACTCTCCCTTCAGTGTAGAGTCCTAATTTCTTCCAGTTCTAAGGCAGATAAAATCACCTTCTCTATATAATAATTTTAGTGATAATGTGTTCCTCTGTATAAAAAATAAGTTTAATTTATCCATAAGGATCATAGATTTTATTAAGTTCTAGAGCCATCTCTATCCTTAGCAATGTGTAAGCAGATAGTTGAATCTCTCGGAAAGGAAGATACATCATTTCAGTATGAATCTAATTTAAATATCAAAGTTTTAAAAACACTTGTGCCTTAATTTAGCCCTCGTAATCAGTAACTCATTGAGATAACCTACCTGTGCAGAGAGATCTGCTGAGGCTCGTCACCAAGGATGCTGCACGAAGCCTGAATGAAGCTTATATAAGTGTCTGAAGTCCCTAAAGATTTTCACAATGAAATGTGTTTGCTTTCAAGTCCCTGAACATGAGAAACAAATTTCACAAATAAAGGATTCCAGAGGGGGAAGAAAGACAACTAGACTGCTCGTTAGTTAAGTCTCAATTCAAAATTTCAAAGTCAAAGTGGAGTTTGATGAGTACTCAGGGCTTGAGCTGAATAACAAGTGGATGCGGTGATTGCACTGGCTCGCTCTCTCTCTCTCTCTCTCTCTCTCTCTCTCTCTCTCTCTCTCTCTTAACTGTACCAATATACCCCATGGTATCTGTTTTTATAATGAATATTATATAGTAGTTGTGCTGATCTGCAGCCCCACCAAAATCTGCCCAGGATTTATTGTTGATTGTATATTTGTTGACTGGCATTCTAATGAAGTTATGTGGACTCCCAGGGCAATTTTTTCCTAATTGTTAGTGATCCTGGACCTTTTACAATATATTTATTGAATATGATTTATGGTTTTAATTGCTCATTTTAATTGGATTATATGTTTTAATGTTAATTTTTCTGCATTCTTTATATATTTTAGGTATTAGCACTTCATTGGAAGAGTAGCTCCAAAGATTTTCTCCCATTCTGTAGGCATTCTTCAGATTCTTGGTGATTTTCTTTGCTGTCCAGAAGCTTTTCAATTTTATGCCATCCCATTTATTGATTCTGATTTTTAATCCCTGAGCTAGAGGATTCTTATGGAGAAAGTCCATAATATTTTATGTTGGAGAGTTGGTCCTATGTTTTCTTCTAGTAATGCAAAGTTTTTGGTAGGATATTAGGTCTTCAATCCACCTTGAGATGACTCTTGTGTACAGTGAGAGATTGGGGACTAATTTCATTCTTCTACATATGAATACGCAGTTTTCCTTTCACCACTTGTTAAATAACTGTTTTTTTCTCCAACCTGGTTTTGACTCCTTTATCATAATCCATATGGTTCTAACTGTGAGGATTTATTCTGTAGCTTCTTTACTGTTGGTCTATGTGTCTGGTGTGTGTGTGTGTGTGTGTGTGTGTGTGTGTGTGTGTGTGTGTGTGTTGTGTGAATACCATTTCTTGTTACTAGAGCTCTATAGTGTAATTTGAGATCGTGTTGTGATGCCTCCAGCATGGTTCTTATTGTTCAGAATTGTTCTGGCTATTATAGGTCTTTTGATTTTCCATATGAATTTTAGGAACTTTTTTTTCTGGCTCTGTAATAATGGCATTGGCATTTTCATAGGAATTGCATTGAATCCATAAATCATTTTTATAGTATAGCCATTTGATGATATTTACTCTGCCTATCCAAGAACATGGAAGTTCTTTCCTTCTCCTGAGGTCCTCTTCAATTTCCTTCCTTAACGCTCTATAATTTCTGTTGTAGTGGTCTTTCACATGTCAGGTTATTAATTCACATATATACATGTGAATATTAGTGCACAGTATTTTTAAAATGTAGATATTAGAAACATTTATTCTATATTACTATCAAATTAACATTTACTCATTTAATTTAATGTGGAGAAACAAAATTTTTAAACAATAATTTAAGCATTTTCTTAATCTTTTAACCCACCAGTAACTAACATTTTACTTTGTCCCTTTTGAATATACTTTTTCTAAAAATATGTAATATTTTGTCATATATATGCATGATTTCACAATATTTATGTATTGATTATATTTTCTTTTTCTTTTTTTTTTTTTTTTGGTGGTAGACCCAGGGGCTTTCTACCTCTGGGCTATACACCCAGACCTTTTTTACATATTATTTGGAAACAGGGTCTCACTAAGTAGCTGAGGGTCTACTTAGTGAGAGTCTCACTAAGTAGCTGAGGCTGGCTTCGAACCCGTGTGATCCTCCTGTCTCAGCCTCCCAAGCGCAGGGATTACAAGCATGAGCCACCATGCCCGGCTGTATTGATTATATTTTCACCAAAATAAAATTTTTATCAATTATTTAAACATGACAATACGCATGTTTTTATTATTCTAATGAATGATTTTATTCATGCTTGTTTAGCTTATAGATAACCTTATCCACATGATGATATACTAAGAAAAAAATCAGTCTCTACATAATATAAATAAAATGAATAATATATCAAGAATGTTAAATAATAAAAATATATGAAGGATTTTAGAGCGGGTTATTATTGTGGGCTCTAGCAGATGCTGCTTGCTCCACAGTCCCACCACAGAAGGTTGCTGCTTCGGGCAGCTCACTGAAAGTTCTTCCATGGTTCCTGCCATGGAAGGTCACTGCTCTAGGAAGCTTCCTGACAATAATGTTCTTCCACAACATTAACAGGAAGCCTGATATTATAATTTTAAAATAATTTAATAATTTTGAGGTTGGGGAGAAGATAGATGACAATTCTCCTGGCCTTCTGTAGCCAGGGCCCTTCTTTTTATAAGGGTTCAAAGAAGGCAAAGGAGACCACAAGTTAAGTTTAGGGAGTGGCGAGGTGAACTTTTCAGGAAGAATAGAAGGTCATCCATGTTCACTGTCCAGTACCATCTAGTTCAAAGAAGCATGTCTGCATGTGGAAAATTTCCACTTAGCATATACTGTGTAAGTGGTTAAGCTGGTCTGAAATGGCGACCTCATTCTGTGGACTAACCTCCAACAGGTTTTAGTAGAACTATGTCCAGAAAACATGATTAACGATTAACACATACATCAATATACAACACAGGATAGTCTCATTACAAATAAAACTTAGTTCAAATTTTGAAATTATTTCTGTTTACTTCTAAGTCAGAGTAGAATTTTGTATATTGACTAGTAACCATAAAGCCAGTCTTCAAATATATGCTGAGTCCAGTTGTTTTTAACTATGACTTATAGAGTAGAAAAAAACATGTTAACTTTCAAACCTCAATTGTATGACTCCTATGTTGTGTGGATTTTAGGAAAATATATTGTATATTTTCCCAAGTCCTTTATAGGGAACATTTTACATCTTTATTCCTCAAGCTATAAGTCAAAGGATTCAATATGGGGATAATCAGGGTGTAAAATATGAAAGCTATTTCATCGGTGTTCAAGAAGTTGCTGGAATTGGGCTACACATACATGAATAGCAAAGTCCTATAGGACACCATGACCACTGTCATGTGGGAGGCACAGGTGGAGAAGGCCTTGTGCCTGACCTAGGAGGAGTTCACCCTAAGGATGGTCATGATAATGAGCAGGTGAAACAGAAGGATAACCAGAAGAGAGGAAATGGCTTTGGGAGTCAGTGGAAAAAAATGTCCTTTTTATGGTTTAAAGTCTTTGCTGTATACTAGATTTATTCTCTATCATTATTTTCTGAGAAAATTAGTGAAATCCCACTGCAAAATGAACACTTGTCATTAACATAATTGTTTTTCTAAAAGTATCCTGATACTTATATAATGATTTTTATACACTACAGTGTGAAGTAAAAACCCCATTTCCCTTTTCAGGAATCATGAATAAATCACATGACTGTATTTATTTACATGATTATTAAATGCTGAATAATTTTTCACAGGGTCATATAAAGACACTGGGGTTATAAATGACTAAATATTTGAAAAGATTTAAAAATGAAAGGCAGAATCATTGCAGTTTTATATTCTGCCATTTTAAAGAGATTAGTCCCTTTTTCCTTTATCTTTTCTGTTTTTGTCTCCATTTGTATATAACATTTTATATGTGCATTTTCTAAGAAAATATAGACCATATGTGATTCAATGATGCTTATAACATTCACTCACTTAGACTAGTTTAAAATGTTCAAAACTAATATGAAAGAAAGAAAGAGGATACAAGGCCCTGTTTTGTGTTCAGGCACTATGAAGTTGTAGAAACCACAGAATCAGTAATTACCACTTATATTATATTGCAAAATGTGACCATTTCATAGATACTTATAACAAATGAAAACACATGAAATCTTATTAATGGTAATGAAATTACTATGTTGATTTCTTCAAATGTCTCCTAGTATATATTATCCTAGATAATGTATTTTATTTATTTATACACTTATTAGTGCTTATAGTCTCATATCAAAATGTATTTCATAGTAGTAGTTATATACATGCGCTCCATTCTTGGTGAGCTTTCCCATATTTATTACATACAGAATGAACTCTTACATACCAAGAGCAAAAAACTAAACAACCCACCTAATAATGAGCAAAAAATCGGTGAGAAGAGGGAAACTCCTAAGAAGATATACAGCTCCAAAAATAATGTGAATGAATGCTGTTATAATGTTTCATCAGGAAATTACAAATTAAAACAATAATAGGAGAACAGTCTCAGCTACTTAGTGAGGCACTTCACAACTCAGTGAGACCTGTTTTAAAAATAAAAAGACTAAAAAATAGGGCTGTGGGCATACTTCAGAGGTAGACTGCCCCTGGGCTCTATCCCCAGTACCACACACAGTAATAGTAATAATAATAATAATAATAATAATAGTAATAATAATAATTAGAAGAAGAAGAAGAAGAAGAAGAAGAAGAAGAAGAAGAAGAAGAAGAAGAAGAAGAAGAAGAAGAAGGAAAAAAAAATAAGAAGGAGCCATTACATAGTGGTTAGAAAAAAGAAACTGTCCAGCTCCAACCCACACTGGCAATGTCAAATGCTAGAGAGGATACAAGATTAACAGGAAATCATATCAAATCCTTTTGGGAATGAAATGAGTTTCAAGAGACTAGCAGTTTCTTATTAAACTAAACACAGTCACATAGAATGAAAAATTTACAATTCCAAATGACTTGACAATGTAAACTCAGGCAAAAAAAAATCTGCATGCAAATACTATATTAATTGTATTTATTATCACTGGAATTCAGAATTATTCAGAATTTCCTTAGATGACTAATGGAAAAACAAATGGCACATCCATAAAAGTGAATATTATGCAATGAGAAAATGAATGAGTTGTAAAGAATAAAACTACAAGAAAAAGCTTTAAATGTTTTTTTTAGTTTACTTGCCCATTTTTTGCATTGTTTTAATTTTTAGTAGTATGTTTCTTTAGTTCTCTGTATATTCTAGATATTAATCCTCTATAGGAGAAGTAGCTGGCAAAGACCTCCCACTCTGTTGACTCTCTGTTAAGGTTTTTGATGATTTCTCAACATCATTAGTGATCAGAGAAATGCAAATCAAAATTATACTGAGATTCCTTCTGATCACATGGCACTCATCATCAGAATGGCCACCACCAAGAAGTCAAACAACAATAAATGCTGGAAAGGATGTGAGAAAATAGAAACTCTTCTGTGTTTTGGTGGGATTGCAAATCAGTAAAGCCACTCAGTGTGAAAATTCCTCAAAACACTGAGAATGGATCCTCCATATGATCCAGGTGGACCACTCCTATAATTCATGTTTCTTTGCAACTCTCCCTAAGGAGATGCGAAGCAATTTGCCGATTATCCCCTAACGCATTTGAAAGCATAATAAAATGCCTGGAGGTTACCTATTAATTGTCAAGGATGATTACAATCAACTGTGATTAGATTTATGTGTTTATTTGGTTATTTACTTATGTACTTAGTTTAAAACCCAGCTATCCCACTTGTGGGTTTTATAACTTTTGAATTTGTGTCAAATTTATGAGTATGTAAGAATGTCTTATACAATTTTACATTAACAGTTTGCAAATCACCATTAAAGTATATATGTTGTCCACAAAACATTTCTTTCTTTGGAAGCCATACATTATGTATATTTTGTTCATCAATAGCTGATTACGTCTGAAATTAACAGATATATCTATTTTCTTTAGTTATAGCTCTTTCTTTTACCGTATTTGTGCTAAATTTCAATTATGCAGACTTAAAATCATTTAAAGTATGAAATTCATCAAACTTTGTAATTTTGAGCTGTGTTTAAGAAACTCCTGTATACTTAATACTACAACATGTTCACACACACAAACACAGAAGAACATACAACATGCATACAACAGATCAGGAAATCATATTGTTTGAATATTCACAGATAGAAAAATAATTTCATGGTTTAGACATTTGAGAAAAGGAATCATGTGATTGAACAAGGGACTTCTAACTCTCTGCTAATAGATTCATTATTTTTCTTAATTTGGAATCCATCAGGAAGATTAAGGCACATAACTGAAAAAAGCATACTTATTTACCTATACAAACATAAATTCACTATTTCATATTTCTTCTTCCACAGAAGAAAAACAAATCCAAATACACTATATAGGAAGATATCACATATTAGACATTCTGTATTTAAATTTTAAGTCTTATTTAAATGTACAGATCCCATTTTAGAAAATAATTTTGTGGTACTCTCTAAAAATAAAAATATATAACTGTCCTACTGTAACTAATGGAAAGAAAATAAGTTTACAAAATAATAATTTAAGGTCTAACTAAAGTTGAAAAAGAAAGGGAAAACAGAACCATCTAAACTGATATTTGAAGGAGACATGCCAAAAAAAAAAAATAAAGTGTGTTGGAAGCAAGCTTAGACAAAAGAATAACAGAGTTGTTTATTTTTTCTGTTCTTTCCTTCTAGGACCTTAGTGATGAGAAAGGGTGGCATTTGAAAGAGCCTAACAGAACAATTAGTGTCAAGACAGGAGCAGAAATCTGAGCAGGGTCCAGGCCCTTAGAGAATCTTGCAATGGTGATGTGGTGTGGGCTTAGTCCAGGAAAAACATCTACCAGCCAACTGTACATACTTTTTTATTTTTGCTTTACTTTTGCTAATCTTTGTATATATGTACAATATGAAAAAGTGCTCATATCTAGTCTGTACAATATGTGAGGAATTGGTTCATGCCTGTGCCATGGAAATAAAAAATAAAAGAAAGAAATTCACCCCTAAGAAGCAGCACCGTGAAGACACCAAATTTTATCTCATCATCTATGGTGTCTAAACCACAGGCTGTGATTAGATTGCTGTATAGATCCAAGAATATAGCAGGAAGCTTTGAACTGAAAGAAGGAACAGAAAAATCCTTAGAAAATAACCTGGGCTTATAAATAGTTTTGCTTTCCTTAGATTACATGTGTTTGATTAAGCCAGTCAAATGTAAGAATAAAATTATTCATAATTTCTACTCTAAAAGCAAATAAAATGTGCTTTATAGATTAAAGAAAAAGCACAATATATTAAATCTTACACAAATACACGTGTACTATAAATAAATATTATAAATACATAAATATATACTTGTGTGTACATTTCTGAACATTTTATTTATTACCAGCATCTATTTGCATACTTATGTACATTCACACATTAATATGGACATCATAAAAAGCAACTGGATAAAATCATTTTTTCAATATTTGAATCAATGCAGGAAATAATTTCCCATGATATTTATCAAAAAATGTTCACAAATAAAAGAATACTAATAAATTTCAACAAATGCTTGCATCATACCTGCTTGATATTGACATACACTCGCAGAATTTTCACCTAGATTTTAGTGCGAAAAATATACTTTATTGATAAAGCGATTGTTTCCAAACACTTTTTTAATTGCCTCTTTGACATCCTTGTTCCTCAAACTGTAAATGATGGGATTCAGCATGGGAATAATGATGGTGTAAAATATCGACACAACCATATCATGCTCAAAACCATAGCTGGAAGTTGGCCTGACGTACATGAAGAGAACAGTCCCATGAAAAATGGCCACACCAGTCAGGTGAGAGCCACACGTGGAAAAGACTTTCCTCTTCCCTTCTGCAGAGTGTACCCTCAGAATGGCCACCAGAATGAATACGTAGGAAATCAGTACGATTAATATCGTACATATCTCAATGGAGCCAGCAAAGTAAAAGAGTAGTAGCTGGTTGGTGCTAGTGTCAGAACAGGAAATTGCAAGGAGAGGAGGGATGTCGCAGAAGATTTGTCTAATTTCATTGGATCCACAGAAGGACAGGCGGAAAGTGGCTGACGTGTGTGTGATCGCGTGCAGAATTCCACCAACATAGGAAGCCGTGATGAGTGGCACATAGACCCTGGGTGACATGGTCACTGAATACAGGAGCGGGTTGTAGATGGCGACATAGCGGTCATAAGCCATTGCAGCCAAGAGGAAGCATTCCGTGGTTCCAAAAGTAACAGCAAGAAACATCTGAGCTGCACAACCACAGAAGGAAATGAACTTTTCTTTTGACAAAAAATTGATCAACATATTTGGGGTGATAACAGAGGAATAGCAGGCATCTACTGATGACAACACACTCAGAAAATAGTACATCGGGTTGTGAAGCCGGGAATCCCCTAGGACCAATACAATCAGCCCTAAGTTGCCCAGGAGAGTAAAAAGGTAAATTGCTAAAAACAGGAAGAAGAAGATGATCTGCAGGTAGAAACTGTCTGTTAATCCCCTCAACACAAACAGAGTGACCTCCGTGACATTCTTCATTTTGAAATCTCATGGAACAAATCTAAAGTTCTCACAAAATGGCAGTTTATGATGCTGTGAACCAATGAAGAAACTAAAACTCCAAAGAACATGAGTTATGTCTATGTATGTAGGTTTGTGTGATATACATATACAGATATAAATATGCTATATGATTTTCCAGCAGCAGATTGAGAGACCATATTCATGAGTCAACTGTTAATGCTAGCCACTGCAAAATCATGTAGATATTTATACAATGACTGAACCCATGCTGTTTCATAAAACATCATCTCAACTAGTTAATGTTGAATTTAGTTGATTGTTTTCATTATTATTCACCTTAAAACACAGGGCAAGAAGATATAAATATAATTTCTGATATCCAGACACATATGACATTACATCAGGAGAAAAAGTAGTGAAATAGATGCTAAATCTTTTAGCAGTTTTTTGGAATGATTTGTTATAATTTACCCACTTGCACAACGTGAAGATGATTATTTAACAAACAAGGTTGCAGTAAATAAATTTAATTATAAAATGTGTTTAGTTACGGTAAAGTGCTATACAGTACTCTGTCAGGGTTAAATTCAATTATTAAACAGTATGAAGAATACAGTTTTTTTCTCTAACACTTTATGTCCTGCAATTACTCATTAGAAACTACAAAATTCTATGAATTAAGAGATCTTTTCCAAATTATCATAATTTCATTTTTAAATAGCAAAGGCTCACTTTTGATTCTAATAAATGATATATTTCAGCTAAATGTGTGTTGAGACAAGCAATTTATACTAAATTATGCTAGTTTAAGTCAATATTATCACACATTCAAAGGATTCAGAATTGTAAAGAGAAATGAGCTATGATTCTTGAAGATTGGAGAGTATCGAATCAACTCATACAATTGATATAAGTCTACTTCTATGAATCCCATTTAAACAGAAGGTAGAAACCACTGAATATGTTGGGATTCATGAAGAAATACAGAGTTTGCAAAAGAGGAGAGAAATAATAACATTCATTTATTGAGCACTTGATTCGGGGATGAATTTCTGAGCCTATTACATTATTTCAACTGATAGAAAACATGGAGATAATCATTGCTAGAGACAAGATCTAGTTCAGGACTCCTTCAAAACTCTTGAACACGTTTTACTACTTTCTGATATTCTGTGACTTCATTGTGCCATTCATACTGTCCTGCTTTCATAGTAAATTAAAACAAAACTTAACTCCTGATGGTTTGAATATTTTTAGCCATAAAACATAGAGAAACATTAAGGAATAAGAAGTTATCCCCAGTGAGCACTATATTACATATGTAAGATATAAATTTTATAAAATGATTGTTTTTTCCTAGTATATCAAAGTATCAGACTACAGAAAGTTGAGTATGTCAAATTTTTTCCTACCCTGTATGGATAGACTAATGATTTTCCTGCTTTTTGAATACCCTCATTCATCATAAAATTAAAGTATATATTAAAAAATGAGCATAATTATTTACCTATACAAACATAATTTTAACATTTTCTTTGTTCAGAAAATTTATATTTAAATTTATAAACAAAATTGAATAAATCAGATGAGTACATGTTGGTAACACATGCAATAAGCAATAGATAAAATATTTAATACTCAATATTTAGAAGGAAAAATTATTTAGTATAGAATAATATAGTTGTTCTTCAAAATTTATGTTCTTGCTCCCAAATAACCTTCAATTTATCTAAACATTTCTCTTACCCAAGAAACAGCAAATGTCACTTTGGGTACACTGTGACTAAGACTACCTTAGAGTATTTATAGCCAGTGAGTTGCTGACAAAGCCCACAGGAGATATCCAAAGGGGAATATGTCTCAATTATATTTGTTTCAACATAGCAATATAATTATTTACTTCATAATAAAAAAGTAAATGATTCTGGAATAAGGCATACCTGCTGCTGTTTGCAGAGTGAATAGTATTCTTTGACCTTCATTTAAACTTTTAAATTTTAGATGTCCATCAACAGATGAATGGATTACAAAACTATGCGATATGTACACAATGGAATTTTACTCAGTCCTAAAGAAAAACACAATTACTTTATTTACAGGGAAATAGATGGAACTGGAGGACATTATGCTAAGTGAGATTAGTCAGTCATATAAAAATAAGAACTCAGATGCTCTTACTAATATGTAGAAGCTAGGGAGAAAATGGGTCATAGGAGGAACTCTAGGCAAAGAAGGAGAAACTATAGGTGATCAAATAAGGCGATCTAACTGAGGGGATGGGAGGGGGGAAGAGGAACATTCTCTAATGCACATGATATACTTTAATAAACATATTAATGTCAACCATTAACATCAAACACAAGAAGGAGGGAGAGGGAGGCAATGGGGCGAGAATAGGGTAAGGACTAATCAGGTGATGTGTGCATGTATGTCTCCACCATCTTGTGCCCCACTAAGATGTATAACTACAATGCACCAATACAAAATTAAAAATTATATAAAATTTTACATTTTAAATTTATATTTCGGTGGTTATTAGTAATTTTGAACATCTTATACCTGGTGATCCTTTTATTCATTGAACAAAAGTATATGAAACTCTTTTGTCTGTTTGAGAACTGAATATTTTTTTGCTTCCTAGGTACTCCTTTTAAAGTATTAATCCCATATAATAAGGAGGGTTTATAATTATTTTATTTTAGTTAACAGTTTTCCTTTGTACTGTTGAGAATTTTCTTTGTTTCCAGAAGGTTTTTAGCTGGATATAAAGTTACTTGCCTAACTTGTTTTGTTGTTTGGCCTTGGTCATAGCCAGAAAAGTCCTCTTATGATTTGTTATGGAAATTTTACTTTCAGACCTTAACTTTAAATCCTTAATACATTTTAAAACTGATAATTCTGTATAAGAGAACTGTCCCATTCTTCTGCATATGTATATATAAATTTTGCATATATATGTATATAATCGGTACACACATACACACACATATTTCACATATAATTATCATTGCACATACGTGCTTGGTGCTAGGCAGTGATATAGGCTCTATCTACAAATATTTTCCTGGGGATGGCTGTGTTGCTCAGGTTTACAGGATGGGTGGTAGAGACAGTCTCATCACTGCCAAGTCTGAATCCGAGCTGGGTCACAACTGATTATCACAGCCCAGGCAGTCTTGGTGGGTGTGTGCTCTTACACCAACCTAAGGCTGGCAATAGTTCAGGAAAATCTTGGATGTACCACACTGACATGGTTGTCTCCACCTGAGGCCAGAACTATTTCACAGGCTTTATTTATACAGGGCATTTTGTGACTTCCTTCATGTTGATTCTCACTGCAGTGTGCCAGGTACGAAGTACTAAGACAGGTTTGTACTGGCTTTTATGCCCTGCCGCCTCTGCTTCATAAAGTTGAAAAGGGGGTGGCAGATGCATAATTTCACAGCATGGTGTTGCGATCCCCAAGTCCCTGGGTGTAAATTTTGGGGAAAGGTCATGGGATTCTCCCAGGCACTGATATTCATCATGAAGGTTTTTATATAATGAGTTTTAAGTCTAAGGCTGGGACACATTTTCCTTCTTTTGGTTCATTTTTAAAATTTTTGGCTTACGTTAGTAATTAATCACTAAGATCCACGACTGCAATTTTCTTTAATATGTGACTTATTTCTTTTATTAAATATTTTAAGCCAGGCATGGTGGCGCACGCTTGTAATCCCTGGGCTTGGGAGGCAGAGACATGAGGACCTTGCAGGTTCAAAGCCAGCCTTGCTGGCTTAAGAGACCCTGTTTCTGAATAAAAATATAAAATAATAGGTGTCTGGGAGTGTAGCCCATAGGTAGAAGGGTTTACAGGAACCACAGTACTACCAAAAATACTTTAATATTATTTATTGTGCAGATGATAACAACATTAATGCATACACATTTCAATATTTGTGATTTTTAGTTGTATTTATGAATCATTTCTTTGAGTAAGCAATGCATCTATACACATACACACACACACACACACACACACACACACACACACACACACCCCGCACAGGCAGTATTTATTTGCAAGTATGGATAATGCATGGATATGGAAAATGCATGGATAATGTGTGTTTTATAACCATTATTCCCTTTTGATATTTGAGGAAGGAGCCATGTGAATAATTGCGAAGAAAGTCTTTCAAAAAACTGGAAGTATTGTTTTAAGAATATCTGATGGGAAGAGGTACTCTGCATATATAATTTTGAGTTATTATTAAAGCAATAAAATGCCAATTTAGAAAAAATTGGTTTTGTTTCTGATATTTTCCTATTGAAATTAAAGAATGATGGCTCCCCTTGAAGAAGAAAATGAGTTTGAAGATATAACTGGAATTATAAATAGAAATTCAGGAGAGAAGAAAGAAAAGAAGAACAAAGCTAGTTTGGGGAACCTTCATTTTAATATTAGTTTGGTCAAATTAATTGTGATTAATGCATATTGCTAATTATACATATATAATGAGGTGTCATATACAAGCTCTCATTATGAATTTCTAAATATGGTGAGTGACATGGTTTTGAAGTTAAAACAAATCTTAAGTTCTTCCTTAAAATTAACAATGTGTGTCATATTTTTTTGGTTGCTAGATTCTTCAGAGAAGAATTTGTTTATATCTTAACATATGAATGCATTTATCTGCCTTTAATATAGAAAGTGCTCACCACATATCTTTACATTTCTGGAAAGAATTTTTAGAGAATAGTTTCTCTTTTTTATCTAAACATCTAATGCAGCTTACCAGTCAAGTCTCTTGAACCAATTTTTGGTTGAATGTGGGAAGTTTTAATATGAATGTCCATCTTAGGCCCTTTTTATCATAAACTCTTTTTAAGAGTTTTTCTTAGTCTCTCCAAAAATTAAAAAATATATACACCACTGTTTATGAAACTCATCTAATCCACAGAATTTAAAATAGGTATTCTGAACATCACTAAGATGATTTTGTATTTTTTCTAAACTTTGTTAAAGTTTATGAATCACTTTGTCCTAAATATGAACTTGTACAGACAAAATTGTTTCATCAGATAATATAAATATATACCAGCCAAGGATTTTTTTATAACAATTTTTTTATTGAACATAAATAGTATAAATTTACACTATATTTGGTGCCCTCCCCCCCGCCCACATTTTCCCTCCCCCCCCCACCAATGGTTGTCCAGGTTAACCATGTCTTATTCATAATTTTACACATGTTCAAGTGTAGACCCTTATTAATCAAGACCGGCCTTCCTCCTCTCCTATCTTACCATCCAAACTTAGCTAGTATTTCCCCTTCAATATCTGGAGTCCCTCTGGTATTCTTTGTGTTTCCTAGTTTGGGCATATTAGAGGAAACATATGTATCTTCTTCTTCTGTGCTTGGCTGATCTCACTTAACATAATGTTCTCCAGGGCTTTCCATCTTCTTTCAAATGATATAACTTTGTTCTTCTTTATGGCTGAATAGAATTCCATTGTGTGTATTTCCCACAGTTTTGCTATCCATTCATCTGTTGATGGTGATCTGGGTTGGTTCCATATTTTGGCTATTACAAATTGTGCTGCTATGAACATAGGTATGCATATGTTGCTGTAGTTCTCTGAATTCAACTCCTTTGGAAAGATACCCAGGAGTGGTATAGCTGGATCATATGGTGGATCTATTCCCACCTTTCTTAGGAATCTCCACACAGATCTCCATAGTGGTTGAACTAGTTTGCATTCCCACCAACAGTGTAAAAGAGTTCCTCTTTCCCCACATCCTCGCCAGCATTTGTTGTTATTTGATTTCTTTATGCTTGCTACTCTGACTGGGGTTAGATGGAATCTCAGTGTAGTTTTGATTTGCATCTCCCTGATGGCCAGTGATGAAGAACATCTTTTCATGTATCTATTAGCCCTTTGTATCTCTTCTTTTGTGAAGTGTCTATTTAGTTCATTTGCCCATTTCTTGATTGGGTTGTTTGTTTTGCTAGTGTAGAGTCTTTTGAGCTCTTTGTATACTCTGGATATTAGCCCCCTATCAGAATGGTGGCTGGTAAAGATCCTTTCCCATTCTGTAGGCTTCCTCTTTAGGTTATTGATAGTTTCCTTTGATGAGAAGAAACTTTTTAGTTTGATGTTATCCCACTTGTTTATTCTTGCTTTAATTTCCTGAGCTTTGGAGGTTTTGTTGAGAAAGTTACTGCCTGTGCCAATATGTTGTAGTGTTGAACCTATGCTTTCCTCTACTAGCTTCACAGTCTCAGGTCTAATTTCTAAGTCTTTGATCCATCTTGAGTTGATTCCTGTGTTTGGTGAGATATAGGGGTTTAGATTCATCTTTTTACAAATGGTTAGCCAGTTCTCCCAGCACCACTTGTTGAAAAGGCTGTCTTTTCTCCAGCGTATGTGTTTGGCCCCTTTGTCAAAGATTAATTGACTAAAGATGTGTGGGTTTGTTTCTGTATCTTCTATTCTAATCCACTGGTCAGTATATCTGTTTTTGTGCCAGTACCATGCTGTTTTTACTACTATTGCTCTATAGTATAGTTTGAAGTCTGGGATTGTAATTCCTCCTGCGTGTTTCTTGTTATTGAGAATTGCTTTGGCTATTCTAGGTCTTTTCTTTCTCCATATGAAATTCATGATTGATTTTTCTAGGTCTCTGAAGAATGTCACTGGTATTTTAATGGGAATTGCGTTGAACCTATAGATCAGTTTTGGCAGAATGGCCATTTTGATGATATTTATTCTGCCTATCCATGAGCACGGGAGATCTTTCCATCTTCCAAGTTCTTCTTCAATTTCTTTCTTTAATGTTTTATAGTTTTTGTTGTAGAGGTCTTTTACATCTTGGGTTAGGTTTATTCCTAGGTATTTTATTGGTTTTGAGGTTATAGTGAATGGAATTGTTGTTTTTATTTCTTTCATTGTGGATTCGTTGTTGGCATAAAGAAAAGCTACTGATTTCTTTAGGTTGATTTTGTAACCTGCGACTTTGCTGAATTTGTCAATCAGGTCCAGAAGTCTTTTGGTTGAGTTCTTTGGGTCTTCCAGATAAAGGATCATGTCATCTGCGAATAAGGATAATTTTAATTCCTCTCTTCCTATGTGAATTCCTTTGATTTCCTTCTCTTTTCTGATTGCTGCAGCAAGAGTCTCAAGGACTATATTGAAAAGGAGTGGTGAAAGTGGGCATCCTTGTCTTGTTCCTGACTGTAGCGGACCAGCCAAGGATTTTTAAATGTTTATATTATATAAAAACAAGCATTTACTGAAATAACTTAAATTCAGGTGTAATTAAAAAGAGTATCAGTTGAAGTTAAAGAAATATGTCATCAACTATTAAATGTTAACATGTTCATTGACTTTGCTTTTTCACTTGAAGAACTATGGAATTCCTACCAAGGTTTATTTTAGAAGTGATATATTGATTTATATTTATTCATAGTTCTCTTTTCTTTAGCCATTAGATATTTTTATTGTAATATTTATAGTATATACCTGAATTTAATTTGGTTAAACATAGGAAATAATTTAAATATATAATAATTTTAAAATTTCTTTCATTTTGTGCCCACCAAAACTAATATTAATATTTCTTTTTGTCTCTAGTATAGAATTTGAAAGCTAATTATAATATTTTATACACATAGAGATGAACAAATAAATAACAATTTGGTATAGATGTCACAATAAATTTAAAAGAAAATATATAAACTTGTTAGTAATATTTATACACACATTCCGGTGAATTATTTCACACATTTGTTTAGATATACAGAGACTTTTATTACAGTAGGATTTAAGGAGAGAGCACATTACTCTTTTCATGTTATAAATGAAATATCATAGGTGTTAAATAATACATCAATTTAAAAACATAAAGGATTGTAGAGAGGACTATGAATAAAGTATGTCAAAGCAACATCAAAAATATACCAAAATACTTTGATACTCAACATCAAAAATACCGTATTGCATTCTCTCTAGGAGGATAGCATAATTCAAATTACGAGATTTTTTTTGCTTCATGCAACTCATATTATCAGGTCAATACAGATAAAGAATAGATTCTAACCTAAGACAGAATATTGTCCAGTGGATCAAATATGAGGAAATTCAGCCATAAGAAAGAGGAGGAGCAGAACTTCATCACAGAATAAACAACTTATGCAACAATAAAACGATAATAGACTATGAGCTTAAAGATTATTCTTTCTTTTAGAGAGATAAAGAATAGCCATCTATTAAACAAAAATAGGCAGTGAGGAATCAAAATCAAGATATTAACAGGGAAAAACTAAGAAAAATCCTAGATGCTTCTATGGCATAATTTAATATGTTTGTCTTAATTTGTATATTTACTCAAATATACATATAAATTATTTATATATGTATATCATATGCACTGAATTATACAAAATTAGATGAAGCACTGAACATATGGGTCACTGAATAGTCAAAAAGTTTAACTGACTCGTTGAGTCATTTGTAGAAATAAGGGTATTGATGAGATAAAAGAAGAAGGTTAACATCCTCCTATGAAATAGGGGTTTGAACACATTTCTACAGCTGATCCCTTCATATCAGCACACTACACCGCTTCATGATACCACAGTAAATTTTGATTTTAACACAACCCAGTAAAGTGTGTGGAGACTAAAAACAAAAGTTTGTGCTCACAATATAGAAACATGTGCATCTCATCTACTTAGTGAGGCCCCTTGCAACTCAACGAGACCCTGTTTCAGAATAAAAAATAAAAAATCAGGGCTGGGGTGTAGCTTTGAAAAAAAGAAAAACATGCAAGCACACATGGACACTGGGGAGTCTATTATAAAAGTTGAGATCATGAAAAAAAGGATTTTGTGTCTTTATCCATACTTGCTTTCTTCCCACAGAGCATACAACACTGTTTACTGTTCCTATAGTCTATGAACCTTTAACTCATTCTATATTACAAAAGAATTTATTCAATTATTATTTTTATGATATATCTTGTTATCCAGGAAAACAAAGATTTTAGTATTTTGCTTATGTCTGTATTTTAAATATTCAGATGTTTCTCAAGCATCATGAATGAATTTAAAATCTATGCCTACCCCATCTATGTTTACTATGCATTCTGGGGAAGAAAACTGAATGGGTTCAAATCCAAACCTCATTTGTTAGATTTGTACCATATGTTACATTTAAGAAAATACATTGAATATCTTTTTCAATGTCCTTTGCAGAGCACACTTTACATCTCTGTTCCTCAAGCTATAAATGAACGGGTTCAACATGGGGATAACCAGAGTATAAAATACAGAAGCCACCTTATCAGTGTCCACAGAGTGACTGGACTCAGGCTGCACATACATGAATATCAAAGTGCCGTAGAACACTGTGACCACCGTCAGGTGGGAACCACAGGTGGAGAAGGCCTTGCACCTGCCCTCGGCAGAGTTCATCCTGAGAACTGCTATGAGGATGAGCAGATAGGACAGAAGCACAACCAAAAGAGAGGAAATCAAGTCAAAGGCTGCAAACATCATGATTATCAATTCCACATCATGTGTATTTGAGCAGAGCAGAGATACCAAAGGGATACAGTCACAAAAGAAATGATTGATGACATTGTCTCCACAGAAGGACAAAGTAAAAATATTTATGGTGACTACAAGGGACATAATTGCACAGTAGAGAAAGGGGATCATCACCAGCAATTTACATACCCTTTGTGACATGATCACAGTGTACATGAGGGGGTTACAGATGGCCACGTAGCGGTCATAGGACATCGCTGACAGAATAAAAAGTTCACTACCGATGAAGAAAAGAAAAAAAGCTAGTTGTGCAGCACACAAATAATAGGATATTGTATTCTGATCCATCACAAAATTTACTAACATTTTAGGACCCACAGCTGTAGAATAACCAAGGTCAGTGAGAGCCAGGTATCTGAGAAAAAAGTACATGGGCGTTTGCAGCCTGGAGTCCACCTTGGTGAGGATGATCATGCCCAGGTTGCCCAGAGTTGAGGTCATGTAGATGATGAGGAACAGCCCAAACAGTGGAGCCTGCAGCTCAGGGTGGTCTGTGATTCCCTTCAATATGAACTCACTCACCACTGTGATATTGCGTTTCTCCATCCTGGCTGGTCACGAAGCCTATTCTGGAGAAAAACATCATTCATCATAGTTAATAGAGTTCAAGTATTATTACCTTGGGGACATTTTTTTGCAGGGCTAATGCAGGTAAGATACTCAGAAATTTTCCCACATAGAATATTTGAACATAAGTACTTATTTGAATATACAACTATAAACAAATAGATATAGAGACAAAAAATCAGTGGTTTTTTTTTTTCTAGGAAGCATTTTACTCACACAAAAACAACACTGTTTACTATGTTGGTTGTCCCAACTGGAGGTAGACTGCAACTGACTTTTAATAATCAGAGACAAGCTAAGCTGCTAAACATCCTACTATATTCTATATTCAGCCCAAATGATACCTACATCAATAACACTGTCAGGTTGGACATTTATAGACAGAAAGTTAGGTAAATAGATACATGTGCAGATATATAAAATAAATGGATAATTATTTTATTATTTTTCAGTCATTTAATATATTCAATAACATAATTCAAATTATTATTATATAATAATTTTAATGAAAACTTAAAGAAATGCATACAAATTCCTACTTCAAAACATTGTCCCATAAAACATTTTCATAAAAGGTGATATAGTTGAAAATTTGGTAAACTTGGTAGATATTGAACAAGTATATGAATAAAAATACTAAAACACATCAGCCTAGAAACTGTTTTTATAAGAAGAAACAAGAAGAGAAAATATGTTAATATGTTAAGATACTACATTAACAGTTTATATAAAGTTTACTATAGGTAAGTAAATTAGCTAAAATTCAATTCTCGTATACAAAACAGATATGTCCAGAATGGCGTAGAATAATGTAGAATTATTAACTGACTCACTATTACCCTAGTTTCTGTAAATAGTTATCAAAGTTTATGTACATATGCATTTTCCTCTTTATTTGTTATTTATCTATTATTACTTTATTTTTATTTTTATTTTTTGATGTACTGAAGATTGAAACCTGGAGCATTCTATCTCTGAGCTACAGCCTCAATCTTTTTTATTTTTATTTTGAAAGAGGGTCTTCCTAGGTTGTTGAGAGTGACACTACTTGATGAGGTTGTCCTCGAACGTGCAATCTTCTTGCCTCAGCCTTTTATTTACTAATATTAAAGATGCGTGCCACCACACTCGCATTTGTTTTTATTTTTATTTTTAAATTGATGACCAGTTTATCTTAAGACAGGTTTTTTTGCATGTGTATCTGTAGATACTTTTGAACTGGACTTCATTTCTTTGGTTGGGGTTAAAATAATGAATAGAAGCTGATGTATAATGCTTGTAATTCCAGCATTTGGCAGGCTAAGACAGGAGGATCTCAGTTCACAGACAGCCTATGCTACTTAGTGAGGCTCTTTGCAACTCAGTGAGAACTTGTTTCAAAATAAAGCATAAAAAAGGGTTGGGGTGTAGCTTGGATGTAGAATGACCCTGGGTTCTATCCCCAGTACAGCAAAAAAAAAAAAAAAAAAAAAAAAGAATAGATACTTGAATGTGCCTGAAAATCTCCATGCAGTAAAGACAAGAATTTCTTTCAAACATAATATAGCACACTCTGCATATAAATATGTATATATATAATCAAACAAATGAACCTAAACATTTCCAATAACAGAGATTAAAAATAAAATGTGTAGTACACTAGCCATTGCAAAGTATCTTTAAATTATTACTGAAATAAAAAATTATGAGCAACAATTTTTCTAAAAAATAAAAGAAACAGAAATGCCTAACTATACAGTGAAAATTATGACAGCCATTGGTGCATAAGCAATAAGCAAAAAAATTGAAATATGATAATTTTGCGACATTATATAGATGGTTATTTAAAAGTAATTTACATTTAATTGACACAAAATATTTGTGATTATGCCTACCTTATATTCATCCCATCTACACATTTTTCTTATACTAAATATAAAAAAAGTATATCATATTATGATGGTACAGAAGTACACTCTATAAAGCAATAAGAAACAATTTAAATTTTTGTATTTTGTTGTTTTGGTTTGGTTTGTTTAGCAAGCCTAAAACACTACAAAATATCGTGTTCAGGAAAATTACTCATATTCTTATGTGAGGTAAAGATGTTCCCGTTCATGTGTTATAAAGTTCAATGGAAACAGACAAGCTGTCTTCTCATAGTTTACTGATCTTTGCTGAATAGTAAAGCTTATTTTTTTTAAACCTAGACTCTGAGGCCGGGCGTGGTGTTGTAATCTCCCCCCCCCCCAGCTTGGGAGGCAGAGACAGGAGGATCGCTTAGGTTCGAAGCCAGCCACGCTGGTGTAAGAGACCCTGTTTCCAAATAAAAAAGTATAAAATAGGTCTGGGAGTGTAGCCCGGAGGTTGAAGGACTTCCAGGAACCCCAGTACCACCAAAAAATAAATTAATAATAATAATGATAATAATAATAAATAATAATAATTAAAAAATAAAATAAAACTATACTCTGAGAACAAAATTTAGTTAGATCTCACTGCATAATGAATTTTACTATTGCCATATAATTGAATACTTACAGTTTTTCTGATATTTAAAAAAATGTTTTTTTTATCCCAATATGAAGAAGAAAACGTTCTTTCCCTTATCAGAAGATCAAGAATGAATCCCATTCGTGCATTTATCTACATAATTTTTTAATGTTGACTTGTTATGAAAAAAGAGCATAGAAGCATTAAATACCTAAATATCTGTAGGACATTTAGAAGGCAGATTTCACATCTGTTCTTTCAATTTCTTTAATTTTAAAAAATCAGTGTCTTCATATTTATACTTAAGCTTTTCTCATTTCTGCTATACTTTAGATATAAAATCATATATATTTTATATCTAATTATATATAATACATATAATATATATTACATATATATGTAATTACATATATATAATACATATATATAATACATTTAAAATACATATAATTTATGTATGGAGAAAATAATTATATTTCAAATAAATTATATGTATTCTAAAGATGCTTGTGAATATCTTTAGATATAGAAGTAATTTGAAGGGAGGAAAAAGGGGGAGGTCTTATTTCTGTTCATATATTGTAGAAAACTAGAAAGCACAGAATCTGAATTAGAAAATGAATGATCATTTATATAAGGTCACAATGTCATAAAAAGTTATAATTTCTGAATATACTAAACAAAAGACAACACATGAAACCTTCTATCTTCATTACCTGTAATGGAACCTTTCTCTTGATTTCCCCTTGTGTTCCTTGACAGAGTACTTTATAGGACAATTTATGGTTTGTTTGTTTTTTTTCTTTTTGAGATTCTCCCTGAGGAAATGCCAAGGAACCAGTAGATTATTGCTGAAGCTTTTGAATGCTTAATTAAAAGCCTGGAGTTTGTCCACTAATTGTTAGGAGCAATTCATACTCAATTTCAACTTTACTTACCGTAGCATATAGCAAATCCAAATTGGGTTTTGTCCAAAATAATTGTTATTAGTATCTCCAAGAGATGTTAGTACTCTTGTGTTCATTGCAGAATAATTCCAATAGCCAACATGTGGGAACGAGCAAAATATTCAGTCATGGATGAACAGATAAATAAAATATGGTAGATACAAACAAGATAATATTCAGGTTTTTTTAAAAAAATCATAATATCAGGCAGGGCATGATGGCACACACTTATAATCCAAATACTTGGGAGGCTGAGACAAAAGGATCACAGGTGGGAAGAAAGCCTTAGCAAGTAGTAAGACCCTCATCAACCCAGTGAGACCCTGTTTCTAAGTAAGAACTAAACATGGTCTGGGGGTATAGCTCAGAGGTAGAATACCTCTGAGTTCAATTCCTAGTACCAATAAATAAATAAATAAATAAATAAATAAATAAATAAATATAAAGATTACATCCTGAATTTTGTGATAACATGGATGAAAATGGAGACCACCAGGCTTAATAAAATAAGCTAGTCATAGGATAAATACTGCATGATTCCATTTGTGTAAGGTATAAAACATATTCAAATGTACAGAATCAGAAAGTGGGATGGTGGTTGAAAAGGGTTGGGGTTTGGGAGAAATAAAGATTTAGTAATAAATAGACATGGAACCTCAATAATTCCAAAAAACATTCAAGAGATTTACTTTAAGCATCGTGTCTGTAAATATAAGTACTTTATTTTACATTTGAAATGGTTAATAGTCTATATCTCCTAGTAAGCACAATTAAATACATTTGTAAAAAGGAATAAAATCCCAAAGAATACTAAAATTGTTCTTAATCTTGCAAACATTATGAAATTTTTTTCTCTAAACTGTACTTGTCAAATATTTTTGTCATAGCAACAAGAAAGCTAATACAAGAAGAAAATACTTAATGGGTACTTTATAGTTAATGGAAATGTAGAGCTAGATAGAAGTGATATTTGCCCAACACTCTGAATGTAATAATAACCACTACACTATTCCATTTCAATTTAAAATATTGAATTTTATTTCAATGAAGTATTTTTCTTTCTATTAAAATGTTCTTTTATTCTATAAAACTTCTGAAAATAAAGTACTTTAATAGCCAAAAGTTTTATTTTTCAGTAAAGAATATTTAATTGAAAATAAAAATAATGTCTGCCGGGCGTGGTGGCGCACGCTTATAATCCCCGCACTTGGGAGGCGGAGACAGGAGGATCACGCTGGTTCGGAGCCAGCCTCACTGACTTAGGAGACCTTGTTTCCAAATTAAAAAATATCGGGTGGTGAACTGGCTCGGACCACCCCCTCCCCATGCCATTCTGGCACTGGGCTGTAACTATCTTCTGTATTTCTATCTTTTTAATAAACTTCTTTAAATCTTAAAATTAAAATAAAAAATATAAAATATAAAATAGGTCTGGGAGTGTAATCCGGAGGTAGAAGGGCTTTCAGGAACCCCAGTACCACCAAATAATAATAATAATAATAATAATAATAATAATAATAATAAATAATAACAACAACAATAACAATAATAATAGTGTCATAATAGTTTCAAGCACATTTTATATCTTCCTTGAAAGGGAAAACTGAAAATTATGTTCAGTGTAGAGGTAGTCATGCAATTGCCAATGTGAAACAAGTCTACCAGGATTCATATTACATTTCTGTCATCACAGATACATAAATATGTATCAGAATTTAAAGATGATTCTTAAGGAGCGAAAACTCTGGAGCTTTATAGTATGTTTTTTCTTTCCAATTCAGTTTATTGTATACAATATTTTTCTCTTTTATAAAATGGTTCACTTATGAGTTTAAAAAGGACTTAAAACCATTTATAATGAATAACAGTAATAGGATCTCTTTTTCGACATACAAATATGTCTCTAGTTATGTGGATTTGAACACGGAAAGCATAACAAAGCCAACGTCTAAATTTAAGTACTAGAGTCATGTTTATTCATCTAAAGTTATATGAAAAGGTTTTAATTTCATAGGAATGTATAGCGGGAAGAAGTAATCAGAAAAACGTTTTGGAGAGGTGAGAATTGTATCTAAAAACAACTTCCTTTCATTGTTTCTATGGTTTCTTTATACAACTATGTATAAGAGCTGTGCACACTATATTAATGAAATGAGGAATAGTAATACCTATTATATTTACAGATGGTATTGCTTTTAGACATATGTGTCTGGAAAGGGTAAATGATCTCATAATCTTCTTTTAATGAGTTACATTTCCCCTTCAGAAATAAACTATTATTTTTAACTTAGATGATGCATGTGCATAGGGTTTGCAAATATTTATATGATGGATTGGGACACAGGAGGGACTCTAGACAAAGGAGAACCCTCAGTGGAGTGAAGGAGGGGACCTAACTGAGAGATGGGGGGAGACTTGAAGAGGAATCATCTCAATGGACATGATGTACAAACACACATAAGCCAATCACTTCCCATGCTGAACATGGGAAGGTGGGGAGGGAGAGGGAGTGTAGTGGGAACTGGGAGAGGGCTCCATGCATGCTAAGTGTCTCTATGCCTGTATCACCCTGAACTGCAGCAAGATGTATGATTATAATGGACCAGTAAAAAATAAAAAAAAAATGAAGTAATATTAAGTGAACTTAGATACAACTTATATTTTTGTTACATGTGTATACTTTTTATAAAGGTGCCTAACTTTATAAATTCTCTGTAATTTTTAATTCGAAATATGTGTATTACATACAATAAAATAATTGTGTTTTCATTAACTTATGAGAGGCTTTAGTTTATAGAAGTTTCCCATTTGGTATGCTCACAGGTTTAAATATCACCCAATCTAAAAATATGTACTAAACTAAGAAATTCTACTAATATTTAGAGTTTTGGTAAATATTATCAATGGCACCATAGATTTTCTAAATGAAAGTGATCATTTTATAATGAATATTACATATGAGATGACTTGTGTATTTCTATTAATCAATAATTATATTTTTATAAAACCACATTTATACACTTGGAACTCTTTAAATATATTTTTTTCTTTCCAAGAATCCTGGCCTTTATCCTATTCAGTTTTCTCTTTTATGAGATGTGGGCTCTACCATTTATCGTTGGTTACCTATAAATTTATGAACTTATCATATATTACATGCTGACAGAAGTTTTAAGTTTAGTATTTTACTATAAATACTATATTCTGCAAATTTCTAAAATGTGTTTTTTTCTTTTTTTTCTTTTTCTGCTGGTACTGGGGTTCCTGGAAACCCTTATACCTCCAGGCTACACTCCCAGACGTATTTTATACTTTTTTTATTTTTTGAAACAGGGTCGATTAAGCCATCAGGGCTGGATTTGAACCAGCGTGATCCTCCTGTCTCTGCCTCCCAAGCGTGGGGATTACAAGCGTGCGCCACCACACCTGGCACATAAAATGTGTTTCTTTTGATTCTTCCTTGGTAATTTATTTAGCTACAGATTCTTCTCTGACTTTGCTTGACACATAGACTAGTTTAAAATTGAGGAAAAACTTTTTAATCACATCGGTTACTGTTATACTTCTTCCAGCAAAATACATCTGTTACCTTTTTTTGACCAAGAATTCAACTTTATTTTATTTTGTTATTTTCTTGTTGGAGTTCCAGGTGATAGAGACATACACGCACACAGTGATCATTGAACCCTCCCCCAATTCCCACCCTGTTCTCTTCCCTCCCCTTTTCCCCATGATCAGCACAGTGATTGGCTTTGGTAAGTTTTTATGTGTGTATCATGACCATTGAGGTGTTTCTCTCTTTCTCCCTGCCATCTCCTTCATTGGGTCCTTTTTTCTTTTCTTTACATCATTTCCTCACCAATAACTTAAAAATACCAATTTTAATTCACTGTTAATTTATGAGAGAGGGTGTTTGATAAAACTTTTTATAGGTCATTATTAAGGTTAAGTACAGACATAAAACTGGGCCTGATGGTATACACCTGTAATCCCAGTAGTTGGGAGGCTGAGAAAGAAGAATAACAGGCATGAAAACAGTTCCAAATAACTTTGGGAGACCCTGTTTCAAAATAAAAAATGGAGTTGGGGTACAGCTCAGTGGTAGGACATCCCTGGATTTGATCTCAAGTACCAAAAAACAAAAAACAAAAAAAAAACCAAACATACATTTCTCACTTAAACCATTTGGTATATTACTTGCTGTGCATGTTGTTGGATTCATCAGCTAACATTTTGCTTAGAATTTTCACAATATAATGAAATTTATGTGCCTTTGATATTGGAGGACTATTCCTCAAAATGTTGGAAAGTATGCCCAAGGCTGATAAGATACCCTTATTAATATCACACCCTCACAATGTTCTGCATATTATCTCAAATATTTGCTACTTTTCTTCAAATAAACGGCATATTTTAGATACTTGTGTGTGTGTTTAGTAGAGGTATTGGTGGCGACAGCTGTCTTTATGTTTTTATCCTTTTTTGGTGGTACTAGGGAACCACCTATGTATGGTGAAACATAAATAATTTCATTCAAAAGTTCATAATCAATGGTTACTAAACTGTTCTAATCAAATTACTGTACTGCAGTGCTTTTATTGACACTTGTCTGTAACAAGTGTATTTTCTGTGTAGTGAGGGACCTAGTCATTGAATGTTGGAATCACAAAGAAATTAAAGAAATACACATGCAAAAAAAATTGGAAACTATAAATTTTATTTAGATTTTTGGGATAATTTATAGAGAATGGTTATTTCTTTGTCCCCAAAGTTCTAATAAAAATCACTAGTCAGGCATACACATGTATTTCCAGTACTTGGGAGACTGCAATAGGAAGATTGCAGATTTGAGGACAGTTGCAGAAAATAGTGAGACTTTCATCAACCTAGCAAAAACTTGTTTTCCAATAAAAATAAAACAACATAAAACATGGCTCAGGGTGTAGCTAGAAGGTAGAATGCTTCTGTGTTCAATCCCCAGTATGATAAAAAAAATTGCCAATATACCATTGAGGTCTGATTTTTATTTTAAATACAAATTTCTGTTTTAAGTCCATCTTCTATCTGAATTTTCTCTAGTGCCTTTGTAAAAATCAAAATTGCACCACTGCATATAATACTAACCTAAAACAAAGAATGTTTTTTACAAATGTCCTATGTGCTAAAAAATGTCTTTTTTTTTGTTCTTTTTCTAAATTTCATTTATATTTCTGACACAAAACATTATGCAATTTAGAAAACTATTGACTCTTTAGTAATTAGTATATTCATATGCCCGCTCCTATTCTAACTGTTTTATATTCTGTGGAAAAAAAACATGAGATTTTCTGAAATAGCTTAAAAATACATGTAATAATGTAACAAAATTAACAACAGAGAAAATATCAACTATTAATCAAATATTAAATATTAGCATATTTTATAGTTTATGTTCTTCATTTGAGAGACTTTACATACCCCATCAATATTTAGTTTACAAGTGCAATATTGGATTATGATTATTCTAGAAAATTTTAGTACTCTATATTGTAAAAGTTAAAATTGTCACAATTAGCTAACGATTGGGTATATAATATTATAATAATAAGTCAACTGTAAAAACTATTTAGTAGTGTTCATCTCACTAACTGAATGATTTTATCCTTCTACTATTCTAACATTATTTTATTCAGTTTTGAGTGGCTATATAATTTTATTAAATGATGGCATAATACAATTCTGTGGCATAAATAAGATATAAAGTGTCTTAAAAATAAAGGAAGATAGAGCATGCTCTGGATGGCCTATGTCTAGAAGTACAAAAATCAATACATACCATAGCACACTCTCACTAGTGTTATAGCAGAGTTCAAATCATAGGAATATCTTGGTTTGCTTCCCACAATTCAGAATATCAAATGAATTCAGTAAAAATTGAACTATAGAAAAAATGATGGTGTCATAGATACCAAACATGAGGCACATCAACTACAGAAACATAAAAGCAACAACTGGACTTCATCATAAAGTATGAGACCTTTACAAGAATAAACAATAAATGGACTATGATTTTTTAAATGATTTCTTTAATTTAGATAGTTAAAGGAGAATAAAAATATATTTTAGCAATTACAAGTAGAGAGGAACCAATTTAAAACCAGAAAGTGGGGTGATGGTACACAAAATTTGGAAGCTTCTATGGAAAAAAATTTATAAATATATCTTAGTTGTTGTGTTCACCTGTATATACAATGCACTGGATTATACAGAATTAAATGCACAGTGAACCTAGTCAAAAAAGGGAAACAGCCCTTTTTGAGCTCATATAGAAATATAAGATAATTGATGAAAAGAAAGGAGAAACCTAAAATCCCTGGGAGGAATGGGATTTTGAACACATTTTTATGATAGGTTTCTTCAGGTCGGCATGTAACACAGCCTTCTGATACTGCAGTTGAGTTTGATATTTACACAACCTAATGAGGTGCATGAAAGCCTGAAACAAAAATTGTGCTTTCACAGAAAAGAAATACAGCTGAGTGTGGTGGCACACACTTGTAATCCCAGCATTCGGGAGGCTGAGACAGGATGATCATGGTTCGTGGCCAGACTCAGCTACTTAGTGAGGCGCTCCAAACTCAGTGAGACCCTGTTTCAAAATAAAGAATAAAAAATAGGGGTGGGGGTGTACCGCAGAGGTAGAATGTACCTGGGTTACATCTCCAGGACTGCAAAAAAAAAAAAAAAAAGAGAGAGAAAAACATACACAAACACACATATGGACACTGGAAAGTTTATTTTAATAGATGAGACTACAAGAGAGACATTTTAGTTTCTCTTCCACATGGAATATTCATCTCCACTTCTATACAGGATAAAACTCTGCTACCTACTCTTAAAACCTATATGTCCTAAACCTGTTCAATTTTACTATAGAATTTACTCCAGTTTCATGTATCCAATTCATCTGTTTCTTACAAGGAAGATAAATATTTAATTATTTTGTTCACTAATATGTTTAGTGATTTTACCAGAACCAGAAGGGCAATCTCTAAATATAGGTTGGACCTCTTTATGCTTACTATACATTCTAGAGGAAAACAGAACAATTTCACATCCAAAGCTTACTCGTAGCCCTCTTCTTGTATGTAGTTATTAAAACATAAAATTACATATCTTTTTCCAAGTATTTTGTAAGGCACACTTGACATCCTTGTTCCTCAAGCTATAGATGAGAGGATTCAACATGGGGATGATCAGGGTGTAAAATATAGAGGAAACTTTGTCAGTGTCAGAAGAGTGGCTGGACTGTGGCTGCACATACATGGATATCAAAGTCCCATAGAACACTGTGACCACCGTAAGATGGGAGCCGCAGGTGGAGAAGGCCTTGCGTCTGCCCTCGGCAGAGTTCATCCTGAGAACAGATCTGAGGATGAGCAGGTAGGACAGAAGTACTACCAGAAGAGAGAAAATCAAATCAAAGGCTGCAAACATCATAATTATAAATTCCACATTATGTGTGTCTGAGCAGAGCAAAGACACCAAGGGGACACAGTCACAGTAGAAATGATTGATGACATTGTAGCCACAGAAAGATAAAGTAAAGATATTTATAGTGACTAGGAGGGACACAAACGTGCAGTAGAGGTAGGGGATGGCTACCAGTATATGACATATCCTTTGCGACATGATGACAGTGTACATGAGGGGGTTACAGATGGCCACATAGCGGTCATAGGACATTGCAGACAGGATAAAAAGTTCACTCCCAATGAACACAAGAAAGAAGGCTAGCTGTGTAGCACAAAAATAAAAGGAGATTGTATTTTGTTCCACCACAAAATTTACTAACATTTTAGGACCCACAGCTGTAGAATAACCAAGGTCCGTGACAGCCAGGTGTCTGAGAAAAAAATACATGGGTGTTTGCAGCCTGGAGTCGACCTTGGTGAGGATGATCATGGCCAGGTTGCCCAGAGCTGAGATCATGTAGATGATGAGGAACAGCCCGAATAATGGAGCCTGCAGCTCAGGGCGGTCTGTGATACCCTTCAGAATGAACTCACTCACCACTGTGAGATTGTATTTCTCCATCCAGGCTTATTAGGAAACCTATTCTGGAGAGAAATACGAGTACAGTAAATAGATTTCAGATATTCTCACGGGGTCTTTTATTATGCTTGACTATGTAAATATGACACAGAAATGTACAGAAAATTTTAGACTTTTAAATATTTGAAAATAAATATATAAGCCAGGCGTGGTGGTGCACTCTGGTAATCCCAGTACTTGGGAGGCTGAGACAGGAGGATCACTGGTTCGTAGCCAGCCTCAACTACTTAGACTCTCCACAACTGAGTGAGACTCTGTTACAAAATAAACAATAAAAAACAGGGCTGATGTAGCTTAGAGGTAGACTGTCCCTGGGTTCCATCCTCAGTACTGTAAAAAATAAAATAAATAAATATATATTTACACAGGGAAATATACATCAATAGATACAGAGTAATATCATAGTTTCTCATTTGACTTTACTCAGGAAAGAAAATTATTCTAACTGAGAACACTGTGGTTGTCCTAACTGGGAGGTGAACTTCTATTGGCATCCAATGGTTAGAGGCCATGTAAGCCTCTTAGCATCTACTCTAGCTAATACAGCACAAAACAATATTCACATGTAAACTGGATCCAAGATTAGAAACCCTAATATAGACACAGTTAAATTTAAATACACAAAATAAATAAAAATGTTTTACGTTATTAAAATTTGGGTTTAATTAAATAATTAATAATTATGCTTATTTTTCTGTTTATATTTCTATAAATATATTTGTTATATAATTTGGTATATTTGTTTTATTTATAAATATAATCATATACTATCATCAAAAGTCATCATCCAATATTACATAATCTATACTTTAACATAATATTTATTTTTAATGACAATTTCCAAAAATGCATATAACTTCCTATTTCAAATTGTTGTTTTATAAAATTTTTATACTTCATGGTGTTATAACCTTAACTGTTAACACACTTGAATGAACAAACAGAATGAACAGATATATGAATAAATGAAATAATAATAGATCATATAGTAATTTTTTAAAGGAATTAGTGATTTTTTAAAGAATTAAACAACCAGAAGACATATGTTTATAGTCATTGTATATATTATACATTAACTTAGTTTATACAAAAAGATTACTTTTAGGTAAATGATTTATAACTCTGTCTTTATTTTTTATACAAATTTTTTATTGAAAATAAATGGTATACATTTAAACTGTACTTCGTGTCCTCTCCCCTCTGCCCGTGTTTTCCCTTCAGCCCTCCCACCAATGATTGTCCAGGGTAACCATTGCCATAGTCATACTTTTACACATATTCAGATGTACTCCCTCATTAATCAAGTTCAGCCTATCTCCTCTCCTATTTTTCCATTCAAACTTTGCTGAGATTTCCCCTCCAGCAAACCCAGGTCCCCCAAAACAGATGAATGGATTGCAAAATTATGCAAAATGCACACAATGGAATTCTATTCAGCTATAGAGAAGAACAAAATCAAATAATGTCATTTGCAAGAAGATGGAAAGTCCTAGAAAGCATATGTTAAGTGAGATCAGCCAAGAACAGAAGGAGAAGGGACATATGTTTCCTGTAATCTGGCAAAACTCAGGAACATAGGGAATAACTCCGTCTTTATAATCCGCAGTGATATAAATGTGGATAAAAGATTATTAAAATATATCATTAGTCCATAGTGCCTGGAAATAGTCCACAAATATAATGAACATTTGAGTTTTTGTTTTTATTTTTTAAATGACAGTACCCTACCTGAAAGCAGGCTCCTTTACTTATGCATATGGACATTCTTCAACAGGGGACCTGACTTCTTTGTCAGTGCTAAAATTAAGAATAGAGAAGGAATAGGTAAAATTAACATAATACATGTAAGCTCTTCCATTCTCTATCCCACACTACATTCCATAATCAAAGTTAAATAAACTTTTATTGTTTTGGATTACTTATATTTTAAGTGTTTTAATAAAAATTTAATGTAATTAACTTGATTTGAATTTACTAAAACATTGTTCTTTCCTTGTGAATATTTTGATGATAATGGAAATATACTTCTTTGCATTTCACAAGTCAAATTGTTCTTTTTCTATAAAAACTTGGGAGAATATGAGGAAATATAAACAAATTCAAAGAGTGGTGATTGCACTGTTTTCACACAAAGAAATAAAATACAATTCATTTTGGATAAAGAATTAATATAGATTTTAAAAAGTTGACATTTTAATAATTAATTTTATTATAAAAATTTAATATGGTCCACAATACCATTGAGACCAAATAAAATGCAGTAAAGTTGAAAAATACATAGATTTAGGGTGGTTTGGAATCCTCCGTGTTGTACATCAAGAATTTCTTCCATAAATGACTTAGCATATTATACAGATAAAGGTATAGCCAAAAAATCTGATTAATCTAATAGCCAGAAATGTTAAAATGTAATATAGCTACAAATAAATAGCATTTAATGTATTATGATTATTATTGATGTGAAAAATTGTGAGCACCAGTTTTTTAGGTAAATATCTTAAATAAATGCAAGTCACAAACAGATTATATCTTATGTTTGTTGTTTGGATTTGGTTCGATTTGTATCATGAAATACTAATACTATGCACATAATAAATAGGCCAAGATATTCCTTTTAAGTAAAAATAAATAAACATGTTTCCTTTAAACAATTTTGAAGTTCAATAGAAAGACTCAAAATATTTTTGCATAGTTTACTAATCTTTACTAAATACTCATGTTAACCTTCTAAAGTTATACTCTGAGAATAATTTAGACCAAGTGGATCCCAATTCGAAAAAAAACCTTCTACCATTATCATAAAACGGGATACTTAAAAGTCTTGATATTCAAAGAGTGTTGTTTCTAATATTCAAAAGTAGGAAATCCTTTTCATTATTCAGAGATCACAATTCTCATTCATACACATAGTTATATAATTAAAATTTTGAAAGAGTTATTTTAAAAAGCCTACAATGTGCCAATTATATATATATATATATATATATATATATATATATGTGTGTGTGTGTGTGTGTGTGTGTGTGTGTGTGTGTGTGTATGCCTAGAGCCACTAAATAGCAAAGTATCTCATAGGGCAAGAAAATGAGAAACTTAATCCTTTTTGCTTCAATTTCTGACTTTAAAGGGAAGGAAAACCTGTGTTCTTTAATTTATGTTTCATCTCCTATAACTTTGCCATTGACTTGTTATGGAATTATATGCATACAAAGTTAAATATTTGCTCCGCATACACACATACAATATGTGTCTTTAAGTAATGCATATGATCATTCACCTTCTTTACTTTGGTAAAAAAAATAAAATTAATATGAAAATAAAGAAAAGGTGTCCTTTGCTGCTCAGTGTTGTAGAGTAGTACAGGATGCTCACTCATATGAGATGGAGGATGAGACTAGGAAGCTATGGCAATGCATGAAAGCGTCTGTCTGTTACCTGTAAAGAAACGGTTGGATTCTCCTGTGTGCTTCTTAGTGTGGCATGTTTTTAGTACAATTTAAAGAAGTTTTGTTCACTCTAGAGCTGTTCCTGAGGGATGCCCAGCAAAGTGTTGATGATCCCTAAAGTATCTGAAGCTTTAATGAAATGTCAGGAGGTTGTCCACTAATTATCAGGGCGATTTGTATTAAATTTTATGTATGTATGCGTGTATGTATATTAAGTATTTATTGTAAGATCTAGCAAATCCACTTCAGGATTTTATCCAAGGTATCTGGACATTAGGATCTAAAAGTCATATCAATACTCTGATGTTCATTGCACATAATTTCAAATAGCTGAAATAATAAGCATCCTAAATATACATTGAGGGTTGAATAGGTAAAATAAAATATGGTATATACAGACCAAGGAACATTCTGTCATGAGAGAAGATTTGATTTCTCAACTCAAAATCCATGCGGTCCCTTGACTTACATGACAAAAAAGAATTTCATCACCTGGCAGTCAGAGATTTACTTAGGAAACAGAGATTTACTCAGGAAAGTAAGAAACATAAGGGAGAACGCAGGCCGCCTCTAAAGTAAGACACCTTTGAGAGCACAGGACAGTTATTGATAGGGGACTTTTGTGAGTGGTGGGCATGAGGAGGTAGGATGACCTCAGTCTGGTAGTCACACGATTTGTGGTTTCCCTCACCTTCAGGGTCCTGACAGTTGCTGTTTTATCAGTAGGTATCATTTGTTTAAACTGTTCAAGGACAGCCAACAATTCCCAAAGAGATTTCTTTCTAGTGTAGTGTCCAAGAATATTTTTTGTGTACCTCTGTTTTATCCAATGAACTGATACCACCTTGGGGATAGTCATCTGAAACTTTTGGTTCTAACAAGCCTTGACACAGGCTTCTATATTAAAGTTAAATTTTCCTTGTTCCTCCTTATGTCTCCTTTCTATTTTATTTCTTTTGTCATGAACTGTAAATTTGAAATATTACATCACTGGTGGCCTGGTACTAGTGCTTCTGTCCTGAGGCACCAGGGATTTCCAGCATTCGGGGAGAAAGGAGGTCTAGCTGCTAAAGGTCTCCAGGTGTATCCATGTTCTCACACAATGCAGTATAAAAATTGTAAAGGCTGAAATTATAATTTAATCCATATTTATGTTATCATGTGGAGATTTAATACTACTAAATCATATATATAATTGATTTTTATAACAATATCATATACCTAATTTTTAGCTATGTTAATGCATATACATAATAATGCATACTCACATGTAAAGTTATAATTTTCACTGAAATTAATTTGATAAAATATATAAAATAATTAAATATATTTTGAACATTTCTATTACTTTTCTCCACTAGAAACAATGTTAATATTCAACATATTTTTGTCCAACATACATTTCCTTGAAATTTATATATTATATATAAAAAAATCACTGTACAAGCTATTTGCTTGTGTCCATCTCATGACAATAACTATATGCTTTGACTATTCTGAGAAATTTTTTATTAAATTTATTGGTTGTATAATTTTATTACATGATGGTATAATAAAACAGAAATCTTTCTATGATATAAACAAAATACAAAAGTACTGAACAATAAAAATAATGGGGAACAAAACACATAGGATCTTAGAAAGTGTTAAGCATGACCTATATTCAGAAGAAGAGAATCACAAAGTCAATAGGCATCATATCATACTCTTACTAGTATTATAGCATATTTTAAATCATTGAAATATTTGTTTCTCAAAATCAAAATATCAAATAAATACAATAAAAATACATCTTAGTCAAAAACTATTATTACTATTTATTAGCAATTCCTCATTTCTCCCAATCTTTAGTTCTTTGCAATTAGCATTTAAATCTCCAATTCTATAAATTAGAATATTTTTGATATGTTGAGCAAATAGTATCGTGTAGTAACTGTCCTTTGTGACTGGTTCATTTTGTTTAGCACAAAGAGAGTATGACTTTTAAAAGAAAAATTACTATTTTCATTTAGCTAGATAAGGGAAAGTAATAATCTATTAGCACAAACAAGATCCCCATGGGAATGGGGTGTGAAAACATTCATACAACTGATTCCTTCTGGTCAAAATAATACAATGTATTTCCTGATTTTGATGATGAGTTTCTTACTGGGTACCTATTTAATGTAGTCAAAGACTAAAATCTCAGACTCCAGTAAAGTGAAAGTAGGAAATCTGTTCTAAAACAGAAAGCAAAGAGATAGACATATCATCCCTAGGGGTCTTGGCAGACTCTGGTGTTCATCAGGGCTTTCTGGCACTACCTGAGTAACCTGGGCCAAGCATAGTGGATTGTACACTGCCTTTCCCATAAGTCCTCTTGAACCACCAAAAAGAAGCAAGAAGAAAGGTGGATTACCCTTAGGGTTCTTGACAGCCTTTAGAATCTATTCAATTCAGTAGCTCATTTTGTAATTGGGTTATTTGTTTGGCTTGTGTAGAGTCTTTTGAGCTCTTTGTATATTCTGAATATTTTCCCTATCCCTCTATCGGATGGTAAAAATCTTCTCCCATTCTGTGGGCTTTCTCTTTAGATTATTGATGATTTCTTTTGATGAGCAGAAACTTTTTAGTTTGATGCTAATTCTTGTTTTAGTTTTCTGTGCTTTGGAGGCCTTTTTAAGGAAGTTACTACCTGTGCCTGTATTTTGGCATGTTGAACCTATTCCTTCCTCCGATGGCTTCACAGTCTCTGGTCTGATGTCCAGGTTTTTGATCCATATCAAGTTGAATCCTGTGCTAGTAAGAGGTAGGATTTCATTCCCTCTTTCTACAAATAGACATCCGGTTTTCCTAGCACCATTTGTTCAAAATGCTGTCTCTCTAGTATTTGAATTTGGCACTTTGTTGAATTTGGCTATTCTGTGTCTTTTCTTTCTCCATATGAAATTCACAACTAATTTTTCTAGATCTATGAAGAATGTTGTCGGTATATGATAGGAATTGCATTGAATCTGTAGATTACTTTATGGCACAATGGCAATTTTGATGATATTTATTCTGCCTATTCATGAGCAAGGGACCATCTTCCAAGGTCTATTGATTTCTTCCATGTCTTCCAGGCTATTGGAGTATGAATTTTCAAAAATAATTTCTGATAATCCTTTTAATTCTGATTTTAATAATTTGAGCTGATTTTCTCTTTGCTTTTGGTTAGGTTGACAAAGAGTTTTCAATCTTATTAGTCTTTTCAAAGAAGTAGCTTTTTTGTTGTTGATCCTTTGAATAGTTTCTTTTTATTCTCCATTTTATTTATTTTTGCTCTGATTTCAATTATTTTCTGCTTTTTGCTGGCTTTGGGATTAGACTGCTGCAGGCTTTTTAGGTCCTTGAGATGTGTAATTAGATTGTTTACTTGGAGACTATTTTTCTTATGTGGCCACTCAATGCTATAATTTTTCCTCTTAACAATAATTTCATAGTGTCCCATATATTTTAGTAAATTGTGTCTCTATTTTCATTTAATTCCAAGAATTTATTTCTCCCGCTATTTTTAATCTTACCCACTCATCATTTAATAGTGTATGTTTCAATCTCCATGTATTTAAATAGTTTCTTTTGGACTTCCTATTGATGATTTCCACTTGCATTTTATTGTGATCTGAAAAGATGCAAGGAGGTATATTACATTTTTTGAATGTGCTTGTGCTTCCTTTGTGGCCTAGGATGTGATCTATTTTGGAGAAGGTTCCATGGTCTGCTGAGAAGAATGTGTATTCTGTTCCTGGTTAAAACATTTTGTCTATTTCTATTAGGTCCATTTGGTTTATAGTTTTCTTTATTTCTGAAGAGTCTTTACTCAGCTTTTGCCTTGAAGATCGATCTACTGGCATGATTAGTGTGTTGAAGTCTCTAAATATTATTGTTTTGGGGTCTATTTGAGATCTAATGTTCTGAAAGATTTGTCTTACAAATGTAACTACACCCACATTTAGGGTGTAAACATTTTATGATCATCATATCTTCTTGGTGAATTGTTTCTTTTAATAAAAGAAAGTCCCCTTATATGTCTCTTTTGAGTTTTTTTTAGCTTAAAGTCTGTTTTATTGGCTATCAGCATTTTTTCCCCTGCTCTTTTGTTTGGTCTCCATTAGCATAATGTATTTTTTTCCCTGTCATTTCACTTTTAGCCCATGAATAACTTTGTTTGTGAGGTGAGTTTCTTGTAAGCAGCATATATTTGTTGTTGTTGTTGTTGTTGTTGTTGTTGTTTTGTTCTGTAAAATTTATTTTTTTTTTTGTATGGTACTGGGGGTGGAACCCAGAGGCTTTCTACCTCTGGGCTATATTCCTAGCCCTATTTTATATTTTATTTGGAAACAGGGTCTCACTAAATTGCTGAGAGCCTCACTAAGTAGCTGAGACTGGCTTTGAACCTGTGTGATCCTCCTGTCTAAGCCTCCCAAGCACAGGGATTATAAGTGTGTGCCACCACGCCCAGCTAAACAGCATATATTTGGATTATGCTTTTTAATCCACATTGCCAGTCTAAGTCTTTAATTGGAGAGTTAAGTGTTTACATTCAGTGCTTTTATTGTGATATGATTTTTGTTTTCTGTCATTTTTTGTTCTGTATTGTTTGATGTAATGACATTTTTTCTCTTTGCTTAGTTTCCTTACTGATTGAATTAATCTCTTCTCTATTCAGAAATTTGCATTTTTCTTCTTTATGATTTATTTCTTTAAATATTTTATCTTGTGCTGGCTTAATGTTCATGATTTTTTGACATTAGTTATATTTTAAAACACTTATTTCTTCATCAATTTTGAATAATAATCTTCCTGGATATAGCAGTTTTGGTTGGAAGTTGTTTTCTTCTAGGATCTGAATTACATTATACCAGTCTCTCCTGTTATTCATGACTTGGGTTATAAAGTCTGGAGTAATTTTGACTGTTTTGACCATGAATGTCACCCATTCTTTCATTCTCACTGCTTTTAAGATTCTTTTCTTAACCTCTATGTCACTCATTTTGATTATTACATGGTGTGTGGAGGTTCTTATTTGATCTTGTCTTAACAGTGTCCTGTATGTCTCTTGTACATGAATATCCAAGTCTCTTTCCATTTATGAAAAAATTCTCTAAAATTATTTATCTAAAGAAATAACAGATACAGTTGGTCTGTGAATCTGTGCCTTCATCAATGCCTTTTATCAGTAAATTAGGACATTTCTTATTGTTCCATAGTTGTTGAATGTTTAGGTACTGTGGTTTTAATATCTTATGTGTACTATTGCTTCTGCTTTTGGTTTTGAATGAACTGTTTTCTAACAGTAACATTCTGTTTTCCATTTCATCCAATCTTCCAGAATTTATTTCTATTGCTGTCTTCATTTCATTTATTGACTCATCCATTCCATTTCAGGCCTTTCTGATTCTCTCTTAACATATCAATTTCTTCACGGCAGGCTCTGATCCTGGCCTCACTGGCCCCAATATCGGCCTTGCCTCAGGGCAGGCTCTGATCCTGGCCTCGCTGGCCCTGGCACTGGCTTAACCCCTTGGCAGGCTCTGATCCCGGCCTCGGAGGCCTCAGTAACTGCCTTGCCTCATGGCAGAATCTGATCCCTGCCTCGCTGGCCCGACACAAGCCTATCCCCTCAGCTGGCTCTGATCTCAGCCTCGGAGGCCTCAGTAGAGGCCTTGCGTCATGGCAGGCTCCAATCCCGGCCTTGCTGGCCCCGGCACCGGCCTAACCCCTCGGGAGGCTCTGATCCCCGCCTTGGAAGCCTCAGTAGTAGCCTTGGCTCACAGCAGGCTCCAATCCAGGCCTTGCTGGCTTCGGCACCAAACTAACCACTTGGCAGGCTCCAATCCTGGCCTCGTAGGCCCCAGCACCAGCCTTGCCTCATGGCAGGCTCTGATCCCGGCCTTAGAGGCCCCAGCACCAGCCTTGCCTCATGGCAGGCTCCAATTCCAGATTTGCTGTCCCCGTCACTGGCCTCACCCCTTGGCATCTCCGATCTAAGCACTCTCTTTACCTGGCAGGATGTCCCAAGTTCCTGAGGCTGCGTGTTGGTAGCCTCTGGGGTTATTTCTTTAAAAGTCCCAGGTGTATTTCATCAGATCTCTGCCTCCCCTGAGTATTGGTGGGTGCCTTTGCCACTGCCTCCACCATTTCAAATCTTTCCCAAGCTCGTTTCTCACACCGCATGTTGTCCAGTGTTCCTAAGCATGTGTGATGGCAGCATTCGACCTTTGGGGTAATTACTCCAGAAGATAACTTTCATTGGATCAGATTTCTGCCTCTCCCAAATACAAGCCTCCACCGCCATCATGGCAACTGCTGCCAACACCGCCTTCCTCCTAGGTCTCCACTAAACTCTCTCCTTACAGGTGATGTCCAGGATTCTTAAGGATGTAGAGAAGAAGCAATCCTCCTTGGCGGGGAATTTTTCTGAAAGTTCCAGTTAAGTTGGATATGTTTTGTCTGCATCTCCAGTATCCTGGCTGCTGCTGCGGCCATCTTAGCACCTCTCCAATATTTTTCTTTTCTTTTTTGTTTTCCTTTATTTTTTTTTTTTTAATAAGTGAAGACAATATGTGTGGTTTGAGGAGGTTGTGGGGTCAGGCATTTGGTAGCAAATAATTTTTTTCTTTCCTCCCTTCCAAGAGCGGAGTCCAACAGCCTCACCGTGCAGAGCCGAATCTGCTGTTCTAAGCACACCATGGCCTGGCACAGCGCAGCTGTGCTGGGTTCCTCTCTACCCGCCGCTAGGGCTACTGTTTGGTACCAAGCCTCCCGGAACTCAGGCTCGGCCTCCTGCCTGGCACCATGTCTTCCAGGGGGTAGGCTGGGCCACCCGCCCCCTCCTGGGGCACTGAACCTTCCAGCGAGGGCCTCCGGACCACTGGGGGGCTGCTGGGCCCCGTGCGCCACCCGCCCAAGGCCCAGTACCTTGCCGCCCAGGCCAAGCTCCTTCCGGGGGACCAGCGTGCCCTGTGCGACCCCTGCCTGGGGCCCAGGGCCTTGCAGCTCGGCCCTCTGGACCTTACAGGGGTCAGCCTCGTCCTGTGTAACCCCTGCCCGGGGCCAGGGCCTTGCACCCCGGACCTCCAGTCATTCCAGGGAGCTGGTCTTTACGTGTGACCCCTGCCCAGGGCCCAGGGTCTTGCAGCCCAGGCCTCCAGGCCTTCACGGGGGCCAGCGTGCCACATGCGACCCCTGCCTGTGGCCCAGGGCCTGTGGCTCGGGCCTCCTGTCCTTCTGGGGGGCCGACGTGCACACGCAACCCCCACCTGGGGCCCAGGGCCTTGTGGCCCAGGCCTCCGGACCTTTCATGGGTCAGGCATGCCCCGTGTGACCCCCAAATTAACTGACTTCTAACAGTGATATTCTACTTTCCATTTCATCTAACCTTCCAGAATTTCTTTCTATTGGTGTCTTCATTTTATTTTAGAAAATATGGATCTAGGGATTTCTGTCCATATATATATACTCTGGCTGACAGTTAAGACCCAAGGCTATAGGTCTTTTGGGCATGGTGGCAAGAAGCAGAGATATCAGGGGAGAGAGTGAGGTGCATATACAGTCCCCAGCAGGGTTGAACCCCCAGGGACCCACCTCCAGGCACACCCCACCTTCAGGGGCTACACCCCTAGGGAGGCACTTTTGAACCTTGCAGCCTCCAGAACTTGAAGTCAAGAGAACTTTTACTTTCAGACAATAAAATATTGTTTTATGAAAATAGTGGTCATTCTTTGAAATTAAAGGTATTTGATGAATTAATTGGATAAAACTATATGGTATGGATGTTTCTGAATTATTATTGAATAAATATTAAATTCTATTGAGTCAAGTTATCTTAGCAATTATTATGATCAGATACATTCTGGTTTTTAAATTTTACATTCAGCAGACAAAAATAAATCTTTCTGAAGCAAATCACAGTTCAATATAATAATTTAAAATAAGTTAATTTTAGAAATGAATTAAATGTATTATTAAATGTTAAGCCTCAGAATATTTTGTTCTGTATTTGCTTCATTTGAGCGACTACCAAAAGTCAGATCAGCATTTGTCTGAAAAGGGGAATATAAATTAATGCTTAGTCAAGGATTATTTTTATCTTAGATATAAAACATGTAACTTTCTAAATTATAAAAATGCAATTACTTTCCAAATGTTTTCCAATAAGCACGTATTGCTTTCATAATAAGGAAAGCATATCAGTATTGGCTGAATTATGTGTGAATTATAGAGCTGAAGATCAAAGAGGAGGATAGAGAATAATTATTTTCATTATGATTAAAAAAGGTTTTTGAAGGTAATTTAGGGAAGTATAAAATATATGTTTAAACACTTAAAATACTTATAGCCACAATAACTAAATATTACATTTCAAATTATCCCTGTTTATCATATACTTTCTTGGAAATTAAAATGTATTCTTGCAGATATGAACCAATTTTAAACCTTATTATATACTTTTACCACAGTATACTAAAAACGAACTGTGTAAATTCTTTAGTAATAGATATCACACATGAAAATATACATATGTTTTTAATATAACAATGAATTATTTTTATTTATACTTGATTGTCTAAAAGTAATGTTATTACACAATGAAAATAAAAAACAGTGAATGTTATATAATATAAAAATGAATAAACATGAAGAATTTTACAGCGTTACAGACGAAGTATGCCCAGAAGCCATGATAATATCTATGCTATGATAATATCTCACAGTTTCATTAGAAATATAGCTTAGTTCAAATTATGAAATCATATCAGCCTTCCCAAAATCAGAGTAAAAAATCAATGCACTCTTAATAGAATGAATTTTATCCAATAGAAAGCACACTACCATGCTGACCAAATCTGAGGAAAGTCAGCCACAAGGAAAAAAAAAAATTCTTCATCATAAGCAGGTATCTTAGGTAAGAATGAGATAACAAATAGGCTGTGACTTTCAACCAAGAATTATTCTTTGCATTTGGAGAGGTAGTGGAGAGTAAATATCCACTACACAAATTTAGGCAGTAAGGAATCAAGATCCAATTAGCAATGCTGGGTGTGTGTGTGTGCAACTCTAGACCTTCTATGACACACTTAAAATGTATCTTGGCACATTCACTGGAGTACACAGGGACACTGGATGAGACACAGATACAGCACTGAACTAACGGGTTAATCAGTAGACAAATAAGTTGAACTAATAGGCTCTCTTGAGTTCAGACGTAAGTAAGGATGATAATGAGAAAAGAGAAGGACTCTAATTTTCCCAAATGGAGAAGGCGACTGTTAGCATGTTGAGTGGTTCCTTCATCTCATTGTGCTACACTGAGCCTCCTGATCCACACACGACAAAGTTTGTTCTATGTTATTATTTATTTTGCAGTACTGGGGATTCAACTCAGGTCCTTACGCAGCAGATGCTCTATCACTGGTCGACATCCTTATCCCATAAAGTGTGCTTTTAACACAATCCATAATGTTTTATGAAAATTAATACAGGATAGTCATGTCTACATCAAAGTACTCCACTTACAGCAGTACAAATATTCACACTGGATGCCTGGCGCGGTAGTGCATGCTTGTAATCCCCGCGCTTGGGAGGTGGAGACAGGGGGATCATGCAGGTTCGAAGCCAGCCGTGCTGGCTTAAGAGACCCTGTTTCCAAATAAAAAAGTATAAAAAATAGGTCTGGGAGAGTAGCCTGGAGGTAGAAGTGTTCCATCCCCAGTACCACCAAAACAAAAACAAAACAAAAAACAAATATGCACACTGGAAAATGTAATAATTGACTTTCCAAAAAGAGCCAGTTCAATTTCTATTCCTTACATACCATGCATTTTCACTCCACTAATTAAATATCCAAGAGTCTATACAACCTAATCCCATCCTATCATACTAAAGAATTTTCTTAATATTTATTCTAGAACTCTCCTTTCTTCCTCAAAGAAAGTATTTTTGCCACTTTATTCACTAATGCATTCATAGCAGTTAGAAATTTGACTACTAAGAAGCAAATCTTTGGATTTATACTAACACAAATATATACTTGTGCTTTTTGTACATTCTAGAAGAAAACAGAATAAGTCATATTAAAACCCAATTAGTCTGGCTCAAAGTATATATTATCCTTAAGAAAATATATTACATAACTTCTTTACTGTTCTCTGCAGAGCATATTTTACATCTCTATTTCTCAAGCTATATATCAAAGGATTCAACATGGGGATAATCAGGGTGTAAAATATGGAAGCCATTTTGTCAGTGTCAAAGGAGTGATTGGACTTGGGCTGCACATACATAAATATCAAAGTGCCATAAAACACTGTGACCACCGTCAGGTGGGAGCCACAGGTGGAGAAGGCCTTGCGCCTGCCCTCAGCAGAGTTCATCCTGAGGATGGTCATGAGAATGAGCATGTAGGACACAAGGATAACCAGAAGAGAGGAAATCAAATTAAAAGCTGCTAAGATTAGAATTATTTCTTCAATTTCATGGGTATTGGAACAGAGCAAAGATATCAAAGGGAGACTGTCACAGTAGAAATGACTGATGACATTGTAGCCACAGAACGATAACGTAAAAATTTTTATGGTGACTAGGAGGGACACAAATGTGCAGTAGAGGTAGGGGATGGCTACCAGTATATGACATATCCTTTGTGACATGATGACAGTGTACATGAGGGGGTTACAGATTGCCACGTAGCGGTCATAGGACATTGCAGACAGAATGAAAATCTCACTGATAATGAACACAAGAAAGAAAGCTAGCTGTGTAGCACACAAATAAAAAGAGATTGTATTTTGTTCCACCACAAAATTTACCATCATTTTGGGGCCCACAACTGTTGAATAACCAAGATCAGTGAGAGCCAGGTGTCTGAGAAAAAAATACATGGGCGTTTGCAGCCTGGAGTCGACCTTGGTGAGGATGATCATGCCCAGGTTGCCCAGAGCTGAGATCATGTAGATGATGAGGAACAGCCCGAATAATGGAGCCTGCAGCTCTGGCCGATCTGTGATGCCCTTCAGAATGAACTCACTCACCACTGTCAAGTTGTGTTTCTCCATCCAGGCTTATTAGGAAACTAATTCTGTAAAGACACAGTAACAAAATGAAAATATTTCAAACATTATCACACAAAGATAAATTATGCAAAACTAGTAAAAGTAAGATATATTCAGACTTTCACATTTATAATATTAAAAATAAACACATCTTTAGAAATAAAAAAATATAAAGAAACAGAAAGAGACAGAAACAAGTCAGTTGTTTGATCTTGACTGTCACAATTGGGAGTTGAAGTGCCACCAGAACTTAATGGTTAAAAATCATAGAAGGTGCAGATGATCCCATTCAAAACAATATTTAGATAAACAACTTGTTTCAAGGTTGAGAAACAATTACATACAGATAGATCATAGACAAATATATAAATAGACACAAATGAAGATATAAACATTTCTAGAGCAAAAATTATAAAATTTTAAATATCCTGTAATCTTTATTTTAAAATAAATGGATAATTTATGCATTTTATTTCTATCCATTATTTACATAATTAGAATCACAAATTGATATTTATTTATTACATTTAATAAAATTCTAAAGTCAATATGACAAGTAATAAATATTTCTGACAAGTTCAAAATGCATGCAACTCCTTATCACCACACAATCCTATAAAATCCATATAATTCAGGTGTTTTAGCTAAAACTGTTTAAATACTCCATAAATTTGTACCACAAAAAGTAAAACAAAATAAAAATATATAAAGTATAGATTGAAAAATTTCATTTTTAAAATGTAAGTAGCTCACATTGTATAAAACTTTTAATATTTCATAGCATATAAACATGATAATAGGTTACAAATGATGTATAGATGCATTTCTAGATGGTATTTGAAATTCTTCTGTTCATTAGTTCTTCAAAAACATCAAAACTATATCAGTATGTTATAAACATAAATGTATATAACCAAATAAAATATGTCTGCATATCTTGAACAGAGTGTAAATTGAAAATTTCAGCATAAAAATAGGTTCAGGATATTTAAGGGAAAATAATTACTTTTGGTGTTAGCTATTATAAACATTAAAGTTTCCTAAATACAGTAAAATAAACAACAAACTTTATGGTAAAAATAGTCATGACAGTAAGACAGTAAGTAATCTCCAAGGCAGGCAGAAGAAAACAAATACAATCATCCAGTGTGACAATACTAAGTACACAGATGAGTGCCTGCCGTTTTTATTTAACCTATATAAAATATTGCTTGTCTTGCTGTGATTACCATTGCATTGTGGTATTCCAGCCTGCCCCAAGCAAATGTGTTTCTTAAATTGGAAGTTTGAAACTGTATCAGACCAAAACATTAGAGAAACACACACATATGTATATATGTTTAAAGTGTGTGTGTATATGTGTGTGTGTGTGTTTGTGTTTGTGTGTGTGTGTGTGTGTGTGTATGTGGTGTGTAAGTAGGATGGAACTGAGGGGCATTCTACCTCCAAGCTATACTCTCAGCCTTATTTTATTTTTATTTGAAAATAGGGTCTTTCTAAATTTCTGAAAGTGCTGGGCGTGGTGGCTCACGCTTATAATCCCCACACTTGGGAGGCTGAGACAGGAGGATCGCGCACGTTCGAGGCCAGCCTCAGCTACTTAGTGAGGCTCTCAGCAACTTAGTGAGACCCTGTTTCCAAATAAAATATAACATAGGCCTGAGAGTATAGCCCGGAGGTAGAAAGCCTCTGGATTCTGCCCCCAGTACCACAAAAAAAAAAAAAAAAAAAAAAAAATTCTGAAAGCTTCACTAAATTGCTGAAGCTTTCTTTAAACCTGAAGTCCTGCTGTTTCAGCCTCCCAAATACTGGGAATATAGGCATGCACCATCATGCCCAGCCACTATCAATGTTCTGTACATGTTTATTCAATCTATCTGAAAATTGAAAATATTCAATAATTAACATAGATATTAAAGGAGAGAGGTCCTATTGCTTCCTGGGCATTATAAAAATATAGAAAGCACAGAAACTAAATCAGAAATGACACTTACCTTAGATGGCAAAGCCAGATCAAAACAAGACCATTCCTGTGGATACTGTTAACATATGGCACTGTGTGGGGCATTCTGTAAGTGTTACCTATAATGAAACTTCTCTCTGGATTCTCCCATGTGTTTCTTACCATTGCATTATTTGATCAATTTATGGATTTTTTTTTGCCTTTTGAGATTCTCCCTGAGGTGGTACCAAGCAACTAGTAGATTATCCCTAAAGCATTTTCCAGCTTAATGAAATGCCAGAAAGTTATATACTAATTGTCAGGGACAATTTGTATTTAACAATGACTTTACTTATTCATTAATTGATTGTAGGAGCCAATCAACCAACTTTTGGGTTTTTTTTCTAGAGTAATTGGTATTAGGATCTCAAAGAGACGTTAGTATCTTATGTTTGTTGCAGCATAATTTAAAATGCTCACATAATAAGAGTATCCTAAATATTTATTAACAGATAAATAGATAAATAAAATATGGCAGATACCTGCAAAGAAATATTAATTAATCCTAAAATAATACCCTTCAATATAAAATACCATGGATAAACCTGAAGAAATTATGTGAAATATTTTTTTATTTTATTTATTTATTTTAATTTAATTTTTTTAATTGGTGCACTGTATTCATATATCATAGTGGGATACATACTTATGTAGACATACATGCACACATTGCCCAGTCAGCCCCCACCCGATCCCCACCCCATTCTCTCCCTATCCCTCCCTCCCATGCTTGGCTTAGTGATTGACATCTAGTATTATAGCAATTTATCCAAAATTTAAAATGATAATCTCACACAACAGTTTCATTTGTCTGATACCAAGCTTTTGATGACTTAAAGATAACATTTCAATATTTCTTTTTGCTTTCTTTCTTACCAGAGAATCTTTTTTTTCCTATTTTTTAGGTGAAACTATCATATATTTATATATTTATTTTTTAGAAAAAAAATCTATCCTAATATGGAATATGGACTCTAGGTACCCACAACGATCTTGAAAAAGAACAAAGCTAGAAGATATATATTTTCTGATTTCAAACCATATAAAGCTACAATAATTGAAACAGTGTAGTTCTATTCTAAAGGCAGATATATAAACCATTGGAGTTAAATAAAAGCCTAGAGCTAAATTCTTCCCTATATTGTCAAGTTATTTTTGACAAGGTTTCCACGAACATTTGGTGGTAGAAATAATAATCTTTTAACTAAATGTTGTTGAAAAATAATAATTACATGGAAAAGAATAAAATTGGACCCTTACCTAATCCCATATACAAATATTAAATCAAAATAGATAAAAGACCTAAATATAAATCTTAAGACTATAAACTTTTAGGAGAAAATCTGGGTCATAAAACCTCACAACATTGAAATTGGCAGTGATTTCTTGGTTATGATTTCAATGGCACAGGCAACAGAAGAGTATACAAACTCCCTAAAAAATAAAAAAAAATATTGTATATCCAAAGACAATGTAAACAGAGTTAACAGTTACTAATAGAATGGGATAAAATATTTCCAAATGCTATATCTGAAGGTATATTAATATTCCAACTAGAAATCCTAAAAATTAACAACAATAAAGGCAAACAATACCCTTTAGAGATAGGTAAAAGACTAACATAAATAATGAATCTCCACAAATAACCAATCTTAGTTGTCTGTTGGATGGAAAATCTTGTTTCTCTAGTTCTGATGTGTGTTATCTATTTCTTCTTTGTAGTTAATCTCTTTGAGTATTTTCTCTAGTGCTGGTTTTGAAGACATAAATTCCTTCAGTTTCTGTTTGTCATGGAAGCTTCTTATTTCTCCATCTAATTTGATACAAAGTTTTGCTGGGTAGGAAATTTTTGGCTGGAAGTTGTTTTCCTTCAGAATTGGGAATATGTTACTCCAAGCCCTTCTGGCTCTCATAACTTGGTTTGGGAAGTCTGGAGTGATTCTAATTGGTTTGCCTCTGAATGTCACTTGGCCCTTTGCTTTTGTTGCCTTTAAGATTCTCTGCTTGGCCTCCACATTTGTCATTTTGACAATTATGTGGCGTGGGGATTCTCTTCTCCTATCCTGTCTAAAGGGAGTTCTATAAGTTTCCTGTACCTGTGTATCAATCTTTTGCTCTATGTCTGGAAAATTTTCTGCTATTACTTCCTTGAAGAGATTGTTGATCCCTTTGGTTTCACTTTCTTTTCCCTCCTCTATTCCAATTATTCTTAGGTTAGCTCTCTTAAAATTGGCCCATATTTCTTCAATGTCAGATTCCTGCTGTTGGATATTTTTTTCTAGATTAGAAACTATGCATTCATTTTTTGGAATGATCATCTTCTAAGAGCGAGATTCTGTTCTCCATGTGTTCTAATCATTTGTTTGTGCTTTGAATTGAGGCTTTTACTTCATTAATTGCATCCTTTATCTCTTTTTGGCTCTCTATGATTTCTTTTCGAAGCACGTCTATTATTTCTACAGTTATTTTCCTGATTTGATCGTCTAGAAATCTCTGATTTTCTGTTTTATCGGGTTCTGATGTTGTGGGGTTGTGGGCATTCATTGCTCCAGTATTATTCCTCTTTCCCATGATTTCGGATGTTTGTGCCTTCTCTGGGTTCTTCCCTTGGGTCACTATGACTTCCCTTAAGGTGCTCTGGATCTCGAGTCAGTAGTATCTCAGACCCCACTACTCCTTTACTAGGTTGTATCACAGAGTCTCCGACCCAGAGAGTCGATAGAAGCTGATTTAGACTGTGGGGGGTGCCAGGTTGCACGTTCTCCAATGGTGTGATATCACAGCCACCGCCCCTCCCCCACTGGGTCAAGTCCCATGGAGTACAGTACTGGGATTTCTCCTCTGTGGCCTGCAATTTGACTCACTGTTCTTGAGTACGCAGATGTAGCTGTACTGGACTCGTTGAATTCGCTGCTGCTGCCGCCGGTGGCAATATGGCGCCGCTGCTACGCCCTTGCCTGTGGGGCTGGTGTTTTTCTTCTTCGTTTTGATTTCCACTCTGAATCCCTGCAGCGTGTGCTGAGCTCGGCCACTGGGAGCTTTAGATGCCTCTGCACCAAGAAATCCCGCCTGGCTGTTCCACAGTGGCTCACTTCGACTTGCTGTAGCCGTCCCGTGAATTCGCCGATGCCGCCGGCAGTATGGCGCTGCTGCTGTGTCCTCGGGCGTGAGGCCGCGTCCTCGGGCGTGAGGATCTCCTCTGTGGCTCTGTTCTCAGTCCGCTTTCTCTCTGGAGCCTGGTGATTTTTTTTGTTTCTCTGGTGATGGTGTTTTCTGGCTTTGAAAGGCGCTGATTTTGTGGTAATGGAGATTTGTTGTTAGCGGGGCTCTTAAGCCCCGCTTTTCTCAGTCACCATCTTCCCGGAAGTCCATATGAAATATTTAGATCAACAAATTTGTTCTGAGATTGAGAAACTATTACATACAGATAGATAAATGATAGACAGACAAATATATAGTCTTTATATAGTCTCTCTCTATATAGAGTCTCTATATATTGTTTCCATATATAGAGTCTTGACAAATATATAGTTTATTTTAAACCAGTGAGAAAAAATACAGAATGGTCTCCCTTACATAAGATACCAAAAATACTTAAACTTAGAAAATCAGAGTAGAAATGGTATTTGGATGTTTCTTGGTGTAGGGAGAAATGAGGAGCTACTAATAAACATGAGGTCCTAATTATTTTTTAAAAATTTTTATTGGTGCATTGTAGTCATACAACTTAATGGGATACAAAGTGGTGGAGACATGCATACACACCCAGTTAGCCCTTACCCAGTTCCTGCCCCATGCATTCCCTCCCCTCCCTCCTTCTTATGTTTGGCTTAGGGATTGACTTTGATATGTTTGTTTAAGTATATTGTGTGCATTAGAGAATTTCCCTCTTCCCCAATTTCATCCCCTCAGATTGCCTTATTTGCTCAAATATAGTATCTTCTTCTTTATCTAGAGTTTCTCCTATGACCCATTTCTCCCTAGCTTTTGCATATTAGGAAGAACCTCTAATTTCTTTATTTGTGTGTGTGACTGACTAATCTCACTTAGCATAATGTTGTACACTTCTATCCATTTCCCTGCAAATGCTGTAGTTGTGTTTTTCTTTATGTTCTACAAATCTGCTAAGACATTGAACTGGCAGTTAACAGTTCAATGTTGTACATTTGAAATTTTGAAGACTGTAGCTCTCAGGTTAAATACAGTTGAGTATATTTTGAAAAGAGCAATGAAGTACTAATACATGCTGAAACAGCTCTATTAATTTTGAAAACATTAAGCTAATTTAAAAGATCTAGTCAACAAAGGTTAACTTTACCATAAAACCTTTTGAACATTTTTGAAATATATAGGATAGAACAAATCAGAAATGGAAAACCAATTAATTAGTAGGAGGAAGAAAATGGGGAATGGACATAAAGGACCTACTGAGGGCCCTTAAGGTACTCAGAGATTTGAAGACAAAACAGTTCTACAATTATGTGAATGCAGTTTATCTCATTGGATCCTTTCCTTTCAATTTAAAGTGGTGAATTTTGTGACATAAGAATTTTATTTTAATAAAACACACCTATTTATTTTTAATTTTAAAAACTTTTACTGGTTTATTGTAGTTTTACATTGATGTGAGATCAAAATGGTGCATTTATATATGCAAATAACTTCTTTTTGTGCATTTCCCACCACACCCTAACTTCTACCTCCTTCCTTCTTCCCTATACATGCAAGTGCCATTGGTGGTGGTGCATTTTTATATAAACATAACAAAATATGGTTTGTTTTCCTTCCCAAACCTCTTTTGCTCCTCTCCACCTCCCACTCCAAATTCCTCTCTACTGTAGTGCTGGTCTTTCTCATTTTAATCCAGCCCACTCCCTTATCTGTTTTAACTCTATCTTTCATATATGGAAGAAAATATGTATTTCCTTCCTCATTCCACCTTTATGCCCCTCCTCCCTCCTCATACATGTTAGTGGGATTAAAAGTGATATCTTAGTATATGAGCAAAATATTATTTGAACTGTTTTCTTTATTATATACAGATATTAACCATAAGAAGTGTCTTTGTGGTTTTAAAGATATGTATATGCTATCTATTAGCATATGATTAATCACCCTTAATCTATTCAAAGATGTGTATGTAGCTATTTTCTCAAGCCTGTGATTTATTTTACTGTATTTGTAACATGTGAATCACTTTACTGTATTTGTGATTTACTCTATTTGTATAATTCAAAGTTGAAATTTTTATGCGTAAAATTCATCAGCACTAATTCACAATTTGGATATGCACAGATGACAGATGTCAATCATCATGACTTGGCTTTGGTATTTGAAGAAAAGAATCATAATAGAAAAAGTAGCCTTTGGAAGGAGAAGCCAAATCTTAAGATACTCTGTAGCAATTACTTGTAGTAGAAGACATCTGAATTCATTGTTGCAGTGTTGTCTAAATTTATTAATCTCTTTGGGGAAATATATTTTGATTTTTTCTGATTGTTAAAGCTATTATCCTTCTATAATTAATGCATAAAGGTAACCCCGGTGGGAGAAAATGATTTTTAAAAATTAATAAAGATGAAGTAGGAGAAGAGAATAACACTTAAACTGAAATACAAAAAGGACATCTGTACTGTGAAAATGAGGTAGTTAGGCACAAGGGTAGGCATGAGCACAGTAAGACTCTTTTTGACCTTTTGTTCTAGAAACTGGGTGAAGAGAGAGGGTTCCATTGCCAAAGAAATGGGATTAAAAATAACAAAAACTAAAAATGAAAACAAACCAATGAGATAAAAAACAGTTAAAAGTTAAATAAGCGTACTCCTGTGAGGAATTTTATAATGATGTATATAGGAGCTATATGTTAGAAGAGCAAAGTCTACCTTACTCTAGGAATTGTGCTTTTCTTCTTTTTATTCTCATGTTCAAGTATAATCTTGAAACATTTTAATATCTAGTCTTTATGATATGCGTGAAATTAAAGTATGGGCTTACTATTGAAAAGAAGAAAATCAGGTTCACATATCAGCCCAGTGATGACAACCAGGTATTTCTGACAATTATCTGTGGCATCTGAACAATAGGCTTGGATTCGATTCTGGCACAGACCTAAGGATGGAGTAGATCTTATGAACTAGAATCAAGAATCAATTGGGCCATGGAATGTATTCTGGGATTCAGGGAACAGTGTCATCTTTCTCTCCCATTTGGATTACATTGTGCTTAATCAAGTCAGTGAGATATAACTAAGAAATTATTTATCACTGCAAATATTAAAGGCTATGAATACTGAAGATTTTATAAGGCTATGCAAAGTGCACATTAAAACTGATAAAAACATTTTATACACCTTTATGTATGTGTATGTTAGAATGAAGAAAGTAAGAGGAAAGCGGATAATATAGTTTTTCTGCATTTAAAACAACCCAGGAATGGATTGGCCTTAATATTTATATCTAATGTTCACAAAATGAAGATTTACATACTAAATCAAAGCAAAAATTTTCATTAAACCCATGAAACCCTCTTGTTACAAAATAAATATGAACCCGCTAAATTTTTTCATAGAAAAGTTAATAAGGAAAATATACTTTGTTGTTAAACAGATTATCCCCAAACACTTTTTTTTTTTTATTGTGGTACTTAGGGTGGAACCCAGGGGCATTCTACCTACAAGCAACATCTCCAGTCCTATTTTTTTTTTTTATTCTCTAATTTGAAACAGGGTCTCACTGAGTTGCAAAGAAGCAGATGTGAAAAAGACTTTTCTCTTCCCTTCAGCAGTGTTTAACCTTAGAATAGTTACCATTCTGAACCTATTGGGTATCAGGATGACTTAAGTATTATACAAATCTCAATAGAGCCAGCAACAAAGAAGAGTAGAAACTGGTGGGAGTGTAAGAACAATAAATTAGAAGAAGAGGAGGGATGTTGCAGATGTATCTAATTTCATTGGATCCACAGAGGGACAGGTGAAAAGTGGCAGCTGTGTGTGTGTGATGGCTTGTAGAATTCCACCAACATAGAGAGCTGTGATGAATGGCACATTGATCCTGGGTGACAGGCTCGTGGACTACAGTCGGTTGTCTATGGTGACATAACCATCATAAACCTTTGCAGCCAAGAGGAAGCATTCGTGGTTCCAAAAGTAGCAGCAAAAAACTTCTGTGCTGCACATCCACACACAAAAAATGATGTTTTTCTTTTACAACATCCTACTAACATTTTTCATATGATAGAAGAATAGCAGGCATTCACTAAAGACAATACAATAAGCCCTAAATTTCCCAGGAGAGCAAAAAGGTAAATTGCTAAAAACATAGAGAAGATGATGATGCAGGTCAAGATTGTTCATAAATCCCTTAAGGACAAATAGAATTGCTGGCTAAATTATGTCTGAGTAAAATTCCATTGTGTACATGTAGGTCTTTAATTCATATTGAATTTACTTTTGTAATTGATGAGAAATAAGGCTTTAGTTTCATTTTTCTGCATATGATCACTTTTTCTAAAAACTATTTATTAAAAAGACTGAACTTTTCCACATGTATACTCTTAGCACAATTGTGGAAAAATCAACTGAAATGTAAATGCAAGGACATCCAACCTCCCTATTATTTTCCTTTGTTCTATGTATCCATTTTTATACCAGCCCCATGCTGATTTGATTGTTGTAGCTTTGCAGTATCTTTCCAAATGAGATAATGTAATTATCACATTTCTAGTTTTTCAAGATGGCTTTTGAGGGGTGTGTGTGTGTGTGTATGTGTGATTGGTTTACTTTTTGTTTGGAGTTTTGGGAGGTTTTATTTTCGGTGTCTTCTTTTGTGTGTTTTCATCTAAATTACAAGTTTCTTTTTAGTTCTATCAATAATATCACTGATATTTTTATAGGAATTGCACTGAATTAGTAGATAGCTTATGTATTTATTATTTTGCAATCTCACTAACAATGTAGAAGTATTACCCATATACTTGCTGGCATTTATTATTGTCTGACCTCTTGATGCTGACCATTCTAATGGGAGTTAGATGGAATTTCTGTGTAGTCTTAATTGATTCTTTCTGATTGATAATGAGGTTGAGCATTTCTTAATTATTTTTTGGAAAATTTTATTTCTTCTTTTGTGAAATGTCTAATATCTAGACTATATAAAGAACTTTGGAGATTCACTGCTAAAGTAATAAAAAAAAAAACAAAAACCTATTCCTAATTTTTGTTTCTGCCAACTGTACATTCTCCTATAATCTATATGCTAGCTCACCATAGTTGTCTTTTTTATGATCCATTCTAATAATGATGGCTTTTTTCACATTTTAAATTACACTTAGTGTTTTTTTCAGCTCAAAGTTTACTCTTTAATTTTTTTGTGTGTGTGGTACTGGGTTGCTGGAAGCCCTTCTACCTCCGGGCTACACTCCCAGACCTATTTTATATTTTTGAAACAGGGTCTCTTAAGCCAGTGCGGCTGGCTTCGAACCTGCACGATCCTCCTGTCTCCGCCTCCCAAGCACAGGGATAATAAGCGTGCACCACCACGCCTGGCCTACTCTTTAATTTTTAATTGCTTTATTTCTCTATTAATTATCTGTATTTGCTTATTTAACAACTTCTTTATAGTTTCATTAAGTTCATTACGTTGACTTAAGTAGCTGGTTTAGATTCTCCATCTGGAACTTCTCTCATACTGATAAGAACGTAGTTTTTTTTTTTTTTTTTCTGGTCTTATTTTCACTAGTAACTAAGGTCATCAATTCCTAAAAGCTCTTCATGCTTATTGGCATGTAACATTATCTGTGCATTGAAAGATTTAGTATTGTTTTTTGTTATCCAGTTTTATTTATGCCTATCTTTTCAGAAATTCTCTAAAGTTTACCTAGTTAATTTTTTTTTTTTTTTTTTTTGGTGGTACTGGGGTTCCTGGAAGCCCTTCTACCTCCGGGCTACACTCTCAGACCTATTTTTACATTTTTATTTGGAAACAGGGTCTCCTAAGCCAGTGTGTGCGGCTGGCTTCGAACCTGCGCGATCCTCCTGTCTCTGCCTCCCAAGCTCGGGGATTACAAGCGTGCGCCACCACGCCCGGCCTACCTAGTTAATATTTAACTCTGTTGTTACTTACAATGTCTCAGCACTAGAAGGCAACCTGTGTCCAGGTTTAGTATAATTTTTCTTTTCGTATTTTTTTTTATATTTTATTTTGTTTATATGTGGAGCATATTGAAAATGGTATCCATTAAGACTGCACTTGGTGCCTCTTGCTAATGCCATGATTTTGTTCTTCTTTATAGCTGAATAGAATTCCATTGTGTGTATTTCCCATAATTTTGCAATCCATTCATCTGTTGATGGAGACCTAGGTTGGTTCCATATTTTGGCTATTAAAATTGTGCTGCTGTGAACATGGGTATGCATATGTTACTGGACAAATACCCAGGAGTGGTATAAGCAGATCAAATGGTGGATCTATTCCCAGGTTTCTATGGAATTTCCACACTGATCTCTATAGCAGCTGAACTAGTTTGCACTCCCACCCACAGTGTAAAAGAGTTCCTCTTTTAGAATATCCTTGTAGCATTTGTTGTTATTTGATTTCTTTATATTTGCCACTCTGATTGAGGTTAGATGGAATCTCAGTGTAGTTTTTATTTGCATCTCCCTCTTGGCTGATGATGTCGAACATCTTTTCATGTATCTATTGGCCCTTTGTATTTCTTCTTTGTATGCCAACAATGTGTCCACCATGAAAGAAATTAAGAAAACAATTTGATTTACTATAACTTCAAAACCAATAAAATACCTAGGAATAAACCTAACCAAAGGTGTAAAAAGACCTCTACAGGTAAAACTACAAAACATAGAAAGAAATGTAAGAAGACCTTGGAAGATAAAAAGATCTCCCTTGCCCATGAATAGACAGAATAAATATAATTCAAATGGCCATTCTGGCAAAAGTGATCTATAGATTCAACACAATTCCCTTTAAAATACCAACAGCATTCTTTATAGACTTAGAAAAATCAGTCATAAATTTTATATGGAGAAAGAAAACACCCAGAATAGCCAAAGCAATTCTCAGCAACAAGAACTATGCAGTAGGCATCACAATCCCAGACTTCAAATTATACAATAGAGCAATAGTAGTAAAAACAGCATGGTACTGGCACAACAGTCATACTGACCAGTGGAACAGAATTGAAGATACAGAAACAAACCCACACACCTATAGTCAGTTAATCTTTGACAAAGAGACCAAACTCATATGCTGGAAAAAAGACAGCCTTTGCAACAAATGATGCTGGGAGAACTGGCTATCTATTTGTAGAAAGATGGAACTAAATCCTGACCTCTTTTTGGTATTTCGCTATTGCTTTAATACCAGAGGGTGATCCAGGCCCATGGTTTCCCCAAATAGGCAGTTTGTGTGTTGTTTCAAAAACTAAGTGTTATGGCTAGATATAAAATGTTACCTGAAGGTGAGAAGAAATAAAATGAGACTACCTTTTAGGAATTTTCACTTAATATTAATTTTGTCAGAGTAATTTTTATCAACATATTAAAGTGTAAACAGTTTCACATATACTATGGTGTTATATAAAAACTTTCATTTTGAGTTTAATACAGTGAATGGTATTGCAACTTTCAATCTTACATGGAATATAAATTTTTAAATTAAATCTAACAAATGGCTAATTAATGCATGAAAAAATGCTCAACATCTTTGGCAATCAGAGAGATGCAAATCAAAGTTACCCTGAAATTTCACCTTACCCCAACTAGAATGGCAACCATTCAAAACACAAACAACAACAAATGCTGGCAAGGATGTGGAGAAGTGTGAACTCTAAAACATTGTTGGTGGGATTGCAAATTAGTGCAACCACTTTGGAAAACAGTATGGAGAATCTCAGAAGAATGGGAACAAATCTTCCATTTGATCCAGCAATACCACTGTTGGGTATCTACCCAAAAGAAAAGAAACCAAACTACCAAACTAATGCATGTGTATCTATGTTCATAGCTGCACAATTCACCATAGCCAAACTATGGAACCAGCCAAGATGTCCATCAACAGATGAATGGATTACAAAACTGTGGGATATGTACACAATGGAATTTTACTCAGCAATTAAGAAACTCAATTACATCGTTTTCAGCGAAATGAATGGAACTGGAGTATATTATGCTAAGTGAGATTAGTCAGTCACAAAAAATAAGAAAGCAGATGCTTTCCCTAATATGTGAAAGCTAAGGAGAAATGGGTAATAGGAGGAACTCTAGATGAAAAAGGAGATCTTATAGAGGAGCAAATAAGCCAACCTAACTGAGGGGATGGGAGGGGGGAAGAAGGAAACTCTAAGGCATATGATGTACTTAAAAAAACATATAGATGTCAACCACTAAGCCAGACATGAGAAGGAGGGTTGGGCAGGGAATGTGGTAAGGATTGGTTAGGAGCTAACTGCGCTATGTATGCATGCTTGTATGTATACACAAGATTTTTTAAATCCCATTACGATGTATGAATACAATGCACCAATAAAAATAAAAATAAAAATAAAATGTGCATAAAAAGAAAAACTCTAACATGGTATGTTACTGCTTGTACATATATCCTTGAAAAGTTGAGAAATATACCATCTTTATAAATTTCTATAAAAATTTCTAGAGAAGAATGTATGCACAGAAAACATGACATGTATGCGCATGGTAGCATATAATATTGCATTCAAAATCAAATAAAACAAATAGGGAATTATCTTTGGTTTCTACTTCTCAATTTATCAAATTAATGCAAACAAAGCATGGATCCTAAACAAAAGATAACATACACTATTATAGGGATCAAATATATGAAAAATAAGCTTCAATAAAAAGGTAGTTTTGATTTGCTTCTCTCTGCTAATAATGTTGATTATTTTTCATACATTTATTGGCCATTTGAATTTCTTCTTTAATGAAGTGTCTATTTAGTTTCACTTGCCCATTTTTTGATTGGATTATTTGTTTTCTTAGTGCTGTGACATGTGTGGCTATAAACAGATACTCCTGCATTAGTCTGGTAGTTTGGTTTTCTTCTTTTGGGTAGACAAAAAGTGGTACCACAGAAGTGGTATTGCTGTATCATATGGTAGGTTGATTCCTATTCTTCTGAGGATCCTCCATATGCTTTTCAAAGTGGTTGCACTATTTTGTAATCCACCAACAATATACTAGAGTTCCCACTTCTCCACACCCTCACCAATATTTGTTGTGGTTTTTATATCTTCTTTGGTGGAATATTGATTGTAGTTCACTTATCCAATTTTTTATTGAGTTATTTGTTTTCTTAGTGGTAAGTTTCTTGAGTTCTCTGTATATCCTAGATATTAGCCCTCTATTGGAAGAATATCTGACAAAAATTTTGTCCTATTCTGTCAGATCTCTGTTGAGGTTTTTGATAGTTTCCTTTGTTGCACAGAACCTCATCAGTTTAATGTACTCCCAAGTATTAATCCTCTTTATTTCTTGTGACTTTGGGTTCTTGTTGAGAAAGCTGTTACCTGTTCCTATGGGCTAACATGTTGGGCTTCTCTCATCTTCAAAGAGCTGCTAGGTCTCTAGTCTAATTTCCAGGTCTTTGATATATATCTTGAATTGACTCTTGTGCAGGGTGAGAAAGTGGGGTTTATGTCCATTTTTCTTCATATGGTTACCCAGTTTTGCCAAGACCATTTGTTGAAGAGGGTATCTTTTTTCCAGAGTATATTTTTGGCCCCATTGTCAAAACTCAATTGACTGTAAGTGTGCAAATTTGTTTTTGAGACTTCTCTCCTGCTCCATTGATTTATGTGTCTGTTATGTGCCAATACCATGCTGATTTTATTACTATGGCTTTGTAGTATAGTTAGAGGTCAGATATTAGATGCCTCATGCATGGTGCTTGTTGCTGAGAATTACTTTGACTATTCTACTTTTTTATTATTGTTGTTCCAAATAAATATCAGAACTTATTTTTCTATGTCCTTGGTGATTTAATGAGTATTCCATTGAACCTGTAGATCAATTTTGGAAGAATAGCCATTTTGATAATTTTTATTCTGCTTATCCAAGAGCATGGAAGTTCTTTTCATCTTCTAAGGTCTTCTTTGATTTCTTTCTTCAATGTTTATAATTTTCTTTGCTGAGCTTTTTATCTTTTTGCTTAGATTTATTCCTAAGTATTTTACTTTCAAAGGGATATCATGAGTGGAAGTGTTTTCTGGATTTTTTTTTTAGTGTATACAGGTTGGCATACTGAAAAGCTTCTGATTTTTTAAGGTTTATTTCTTTGAAATAATCTACAAAAATACTATATGTCATAAACAGATTCATAAGATTTTATAACAATAATACTAATTTTAAAAAGTTTCCTTAATATGTCCTGTATTATTTATCTTAATTAGAAGATGATAAAAGAGAAACATTTTTAAAATAACAGAACATTTAATCACATCAGTTTCCCATCAACCCACTGAAGACATTTTATATGGTTATTATATTGGCCATTTCCACTGGTTAGCAGGTGGCTCCTCCACTAACGGCTCCCACAACCTCCATTGCAGTATTTTTTTAATCAGTTCTGTAAGCCTTTTGGTTGAGTCCGTGGGTCTTCTCAATATAGTATCATGTCATCTGATAGTTTTAATTCTTTTTTATCCTATTTCTCAATTTCTTTTTTTTTTTTTTCTGGTACTAGAGTTCCTGGAAACCCTTCTACCTCCAGGCTAGACTCCCAGACCTATTTTATATTTTTTATTTGGAAACAGGGTCTCTTAAGCCAGTGAGGCTGGCTTTGAACCTGCGTGATCCTCCGCATGGGGATTTCAAGTGTGCACCATCATGCCCGGCTAGGTTTTTCATTTTATTAGAGTATAGTTTTTCAAAGTAATTTCTCATATTTTATTGGAATTCCATGCTGTCAGTGGGAATATCACCTTTTTCATCTCTTATTCAGTAATTTGGGTTAATTCATTTTTCCCTTCTGTTTAGATTGGCTAGTTGTTTATCTAATTTATTTTTCAAGAAACTAGTGTTTGTTTTTTATTTTTCTTTTTTTTACTTCTCTACTTCATTGACTTGTGCTTTTATTTAAATAATTTTCTGTTTTCTTCTGGATTTGGAGTTATACTGTTCTTGTTTTTCAAGGATTTTAAGGTGTGTCATTATGATATTTATTTGATGTTTTCCTGTGAACACTCAGTGCTATGAATTTTCCTCTTAATATTGCTTTCAAAGTGTCCCAGAGATTTTGATAAGTTGTGTCTCAATTTTTGTTTGTTTCTAGGAATTTCTTAATTTCTTCTGTTCTTTCTTCTATGGCCCACTCCTTACTCAGAAGTGTGGTGTAGAGTTTCCATGTGTTTATGTCATTTCTCTAAGTCTTCTTATAATCAATTTCTAATTTCATTCCATTGTTGTCTAAAAACATCCAGGATATTATGGCACATATTTTTAATTTGCTAGTGCTTACTTTGTGGCCCGTAATGTGGTCTCTTTTGAAGACAGTTCCTCAAATATCTAAAAAAAGTGTTAATTCAGCTGTATTTAGTTGGAATATTTTGTATGTGTCTAGTAGGTCCATTTGATTATTTTGTTACTTAGGTCTGAGACATCTTTATTGACCTTTTATTTAGAAGAGCAGTTTAGTGATATTAGAGCAATGTTGAAGTTTTCCAATATTGGACTCCATATGTGGTTTGGGGCATACATGTTGCTTTTCACTATATCCACTTCCTTGATTGTATTTTACCAATAAAAAAATGACCCGCTTTTTCTCTTTTGATATGGGGAGCATAAAATCTAATTTGTTAGATATTATAGTTGCTACTTTTGCTTTTCTTTGGATTCTTTAGCATAGATTACTTTACTCCAGATCTTCACCTTTAATTTCTATCCTTACCTATAAGGCGTGTTTCTTGCAGGAAGCATTTAGATAAATTTTTGTTTTAAGCCATTTTTCCATCTTATGTCTTTTTATTGGGGAGTTAAGGACATAAATATTCAGCACAAATATTAAGAAATGACTCTTAATTCCGGAAACTTTGAGTTTTAACTTCTGTTTAAGGTACTTTTTTTCTTTGTTTAGTTGTTTGTTTGATGGAAATCAGTGTTTCTTATTCTGGCATTTATTTATTAATTATTATTTGTAATTAATCTTTCAATATTTTCTCTAGTGATAGTTTGAAAGACATAAATTCTTTCAGCTTCTGTTTGTTGCAAAAGATTTTTATTTTTCCATTGAATTTGAGAGATATTTTTATGGGTAGAATAGTTTTGACTAAAAATTATTTTCTTTCTGAGTTTGGAATATGCCATTCCTGGATCTACTGGCTTTCATGACATGGCTTTGGATGTCTGGAATGATTGATATTGATTTGCCTTTGAATGTCACTTAGTCTTTTATTTATGTTGCCATTGAGATTCTCTCCTTAAACTCTACATTATTCAATTTGATTTTATGGCTGGTGAACTTTTCTCTGATCTTATCTAAAGGTGGTTCAACCTCTTTTTCTATGGATAATTTTCTAACATTACTTCTCTGAAAAGATTATTGATTCCTTCAGTTTCAGCTTCTTTTCCATTTTATATGCCTATTTTAATTTGGTTAGCTCTTTTAAAAATGATCCAGATCTCTTCAATGTCCAATCCATACTGTTGAATCATTTCTCCTAAATTATATACTATGTGTCCATATTTGGAGTGGTCATCTTTTAAGAGTGAGATTCTATTTTTCATGTAGTATAGTCTACTGTTTATAGTTTGTATTGATGCCTTCACTTTAATTATTGCATCCTTCATTTCCTTCAGAGCTTTTTTCTGATTCCTGTTCAGGATCTCAAAACTTTGTTTATTTGTTTTTTCTTTTCTGTCAGAACTTTCTAAATTCTTTTTGGAAACCCTGAATTATTATTGCTTTCTACTATTAAAGTTCTGATTTATTTTTGCAATCTCTGCAATTCTTTTTTGACAATTTCTGTTATTATGGGGTTGTGGGAGCTCATTGTTTTCTTGATATTTTTCTTTCCATGATTTCAGGTTTTTTATGCTAATATGTTTGTTGCTTTTAATAGCTTTCTCTCACTCTATTGGTGTCAGCTAGTATATACAAGGGAAAGTTGTGTTGAATTCAGTGGTGAAATTTGAGTGAGGAGGAGCTAGAAAAGTTGATGCAAGAATAGGGCAATGTGGCAGATATGGTCTAGTAGAATGAGAATTTGAGTGTAGTAAGGTAATATACAGTAGATATTAGAGATAGTGAATATATAAAAAGATTCTAGTAACCAATGTAGAGTATTTAGGTAAAATGATACAAAATGAATTTAATGCAAGACAAAGAAAAAAGGGGTGGAGAGAAAGATATAAATAGGAAAGAGAGAAAAAGCTTATAAAAGAGTCAGACTTGGCTTTTGCAGTCCTCCTGTGTCTGTGTGGATACTTTCAACTGTTTAAGGTCCACTTTTATATTAGGTCCTCAAGCATGTTCCAAGTGCTCTCATTGGCTCCATAACCTATAGAAACATATCAGTTAGATCCTGGCCTAGTGTCTCTCTCTGTCTCTGAAGTCCCTGAGTGCCACTGCTCTCCTCCTTCTGGGTCTGTGAGTTTTCTACAGGACCTGGCCCTTTGTTTCTCTTTGTGTAGGCAGGCATTGGGTGTCACTGGGGCCAGATCCAGTGTATGCATGCATCTCCATGCTTTCCACAGACCCTGAGCCTGTGTTTCTTTCTTTCCTTGCCTATGTAGGTGGTAGGTGCTGCTGAGACCATACACAGCATATGCTTGGGGGGTTAAATTCTACACAGATAGGTCTAAGTTGGTCTGACTGCTCCCTAGAAACTATTATTGGGTGACCTTTGGTCATCTCTAGAGGCCCTATTAGGACATAGACCTCTTTCCCTGAGTGTCTGTACTGTGTCCAAAAGGAAACTCCACCCTTATCTTCACCAGAGTGAACCCAAAAATATTTGACCCTGTGAATCTTTACAGATGTATAAGATAGTCTCCTGTAGAGACAACTAGTTTACTTATAGAGTTGTTGAACACTGCTCTGGATCTCAGGAGGACAAAGTGAGCTTGGCCGCCATTGTGACAGGTTGAATCTCTGTTAAGCATGGAGCGAGTTGCTGATAGCTTACAATTTCAGTGAGTTGCAGCTACTTACTTTGCTTCAAGGTCTTGGTTTCTTTGCAGGGGTCTCTGGATGCCACAAAGTCAGTGATGGTGTTGATATCTGCAATGAAATCTTTTGGTAGACCACTTATTAGTATATTCTTCAAAATATATTTGCATATATTTTTATTTTCTTTGTGCTTCTCTATTTCCTTAACTCCTTTTTGACCCTTATATCTATAGAATATATTTTTGTGTGTATCTACTGATTCTTATGTGTATGAGACAGAAAAAAAGATTGTGAGAAGGACAGAGAAAGAGAGAGAGAAAGAGGTTTGAGGGACAAAGAGAAAATAACATTTTTAAACAAAAATATTTTATGACACCAAAATAGAACTTTGATTTATGCACTACATATTGATTTTTAAAAGTTATATCATCACTATCATAACTAAAAAATAAACATTAACAAAGAGATTTGTGTTTGCATTCTTAAATAACAATGTGTTAGTTGTTTATATTTTAAAAGAAATTGGATTTTGCTAGACATGATGAAATAATAATTTTTTGCCACTAGGAATTGTAACCAGAGACACTTTACCTTTGTGCTATACCTCTAGCTCTTTTATTTTAATTTTTATGTTTGGAACAGAATATTGCTAAGTTGTTGAGGCTGGCCTTGAACCTATGATTCTCTTGTATCAAGAGCTTCCATAATTGATTTTTATTAGCTATTATTGCATGATAATCACTTCAGTTATTTTAGAAATTCATTAAAAATATATAATGAGATGGACATGGTGGCACAAACTTGGAATCTCAGTACTTCGGAGGCTGAGACAAGAGGATTACAGGTTTATGGCCAGCCTCAACTACCTAGTGAGGCTCTTCACAACTTAGTGAGACCCTGTTTCAAAATATAAAATAAAAAATAGGGATAAGGGTTCAATCCCTGGATCCACAGAAACACGCACACACACACACACACACACACACACACACACACACACACCAAAAAAATCTATAATGTAACTATAATGTATTGTGAATAACCATAATTTATATTTTATAAAAATATGTGTCTGAAACAAAATTTAAAGACATTACAGGTAAAATGAACATATAAATAAATATTGCACATAGTTCTTAAGGTAAATTTCAAAAAGAATATTTATATAGCATGCAACGGAAGTCAAACAGATACTACTTGGTGATATATATTTTGAGAAAAAAAGAAAAAGCAGAAATATTGTCTTCATTTGAAAATAAGGTGTATCTATCTTTGAAATATTTCCAACTGTTCTATTTATTGAAAAAAATAAAAAAAATTAAAGAGAAGACATAAGGCTGTTTGTGATGGCAAACAATTGTAATTTCAGAAGGCTGAGGCAGGAAATTCATAGATTAAAAGCCAACCTCAACAATTTAATGAGGTTGTCAGAAACTTACTGAAATAGTGTTTCACTAAAAATATAGGTCAAGCCAGGCATGGTGGTGCACTCTTGTATTCCCTGCATTTGGGAGGCTGAGACTGGAGGATTGTGGTTCACAGACAGACTAAGCTACTTAGTGAGGCCCTCCACAACTTAGTGAGACTCTGTTTCAAAACAAAGAATAAAAAACAGGGCAGAGAGTGTAGCTCAGAGGGGAATGACCCTGAGTTCCATTCCTAGACCAGCAAAAAAACCAATATATGTCAGGAGAAAGAGAGAAATGAGAGAGAGAGAGAGAGAGAGAGAGAGAGAGAGAGAGAGAGAGAGAGAGAGAGAGGACGAACATAAGTAAGGCTTTGGTTAAAACACCATGTAATCCCATGTAACACTTTAAATCTAAGTCTAATATTCCATTTTGTTAGGCATATACAAACATTCAATAACTAAATAATATTGATATATTTTCATTTCTTTTCTGTGTGTGTGTGTGTGTGTGTGTGTGTGTGTGTGTGTGTGTGTGTATGTGGTATTGGGGGACACTGTGAGCTACACAATTGTTTTATTTTGAAACAGAGTCTTGTAATGTTTCTGAGGCTGGCCTTGAATCTATGATTCTCCTGCCTCTGCCTCCCAAGTACTGAAATTGCAGATATGTGCCACCAAAATCTTTCTGACAAAATCTTACATTGTAAATCTGGTTGCTTTGATTTTTACAACTATAATAGTTAAAAGAGGAAAGTGAGTATATTTTGTAGTAAATCTAGGACTAATAGTTGTTTGTTTCTCAATATGAGGTTTTTTTGTATTTAAATATTAAATACAAGTATATTTGTTAACTTAAAATGATATATGGAAATTAACAGAAAATGAACTGGAACAAAATCCACAAGTTGGAAGAATATTATTTTAACATGAACTCAGTCAATAAGTGATTTAAGATATTTCTAACTTTTATGATATGGCAAAATGCATGTATTCAGGTCAAAGTTCTTTATCACTGTCCATTCCATGATGTCTGAGAAAATTATTATACTATTCTTAGAAGCAAATATAAGGATATAATTATATGTGCTCTATTTTACAAACTATAAATAAAAACCAAAATTGGAAGATTGTCATCATATATGGATGAATACAAAATTGCTACAGAATTTTACTGAAGTCACCATGTTTATACTGATGGGCTTCACAGATGATTTTGATCTACAAGTCTTCCTATTTTTTCTATTTCTGGCAATTTATCTTTCTACCCTGATAAGAAATTTAGGACTTGTTGTTTTGGTCATTGAGAATACTTGGATCCTGTTCTTCTGTGTACCCCACAAAATTAGGTATGTTTTCTCTGCTATTCCTCCTCTTTTTGGCATTTCTTGTTTTAATGGTAGCACGAACCAGCTTCTCTTTGTCTACTTCATGGGCTCAATTGAGATAATCACTCTGTTCATAGTTTTATTCTGTCTGTGATTCTGAGGATGTATTCTTTTGAAGGGAGGAGAAAAGTTTGTTTTTGTTTTTTACCTGTGGCTTCCACCTGACTGGAGTGGCCATTTATCATGGCACAATACTCTTCATGTATGTGAGGCCAAGATTCAACTACTCCTTAGAGTATAACATGTTAGTGTTTATATTTTACACCACCATGATTCCCAGGTTGAATGCCATCATCTTCAGTTTGAGGAACAAAGATGTAAAAGAAGAATGACTATTAAAGAAATAATGTTTTATAAATAAGGTGTATATTAAGTTTGGATTGACCTAACATAATATTGAGGCCACTTCTCTGCAGTCAAAGAACTGGAAAATAAAATGTCATTATTTCAGTGACATATGTCACTAGAATATTCCAAATAAAACATTGGTAGCTCTCCAACACAGCACTGATCATATATAAACAGTACCCTAAACCATATAAGATAGGCACAGAAAAAAACAAATACTGTATGACCTCACGTATATTTGAGACATAAAAACTTTTTATTTTTGTATTTTTAAAAGCAGAGGTTAAAATAATAATTGCCTGTGGTTGAGAAACAGAGCATGGTAGTGAAAACACGGGGAGTTCCTTGTCAAAGCATGTAAAGTCTCAACTAGAAAATGGAGATAGTTGGATTTGAGATAGTAGAATAACTATAGTCAATAATGAATTTTTAAAAATTTTTATTGGTGCATTGTAGTCATACATCATAATGGGATACAAAATGGTGGAGACATACATGCACATATCACCCGAGAGAGGCTTTTCAATGTATAATCACAAAAATGTTAAATGAAGTGATAGATATGTTAATGAACTTCATTTAACATGGTACACATCCATCAAAACATTGTACTCCATAAATGTAATATAATTATTATATGTTACTAAAACAACACATTCAAAAAATCAAGCAAGAAAGAAAAAAGAAAAGAAACAACTTGCTGAAATATGTAAGTGTGTTTATAGCTGCAAAAGTAGTCTAATATTGGAAAATCTTATAATGCAGGATATTTTGTTTGTATTTGTGTGTGGTACTGGGAATTGAACCCATGAAATTGAGCACCAAAAACCAAATTTTATTTTTACTTTGAAACATGCTCCTACTGATTTGCAGAGGGCAGCACTAAGTGGCTGAGGCTGGCCTCGTGTCTGTGATCGTCCTGTCTCAGCCTCCCAAATACTGAGATTACACTCATACACTGCTACACCTGGTATGATGGGCTTGATGTTGAATTTCACTGCTCCTTTCTTTGTATTCAACCTCTACCTTACATTTGTTGTCATTTCACAAATTATACCCAGTTGTCAAAGCCTACAAAAAAAGGTGCAATCCTACTGACCTTAACTCATGTGGCTTCTGCATTATCTACTTTGCTTAACTGATTTTTGTCCCAAAATGTACTTCCTTAAAGAGTCATTAGGAGTAGACATTCACTTTACATTCAAAGATACATTCCTCCTTCCCCATAAAACCAAAATTTTCTATTATAACATTGATATTAAAACACCTTTGCCTCAAAGAGTTGAACCTGAAATATATGTGTATGATATCCAAAATAATAATTTTTCAGACATAGGTTTCTGACCTACCCTGACTGGTTATGCAAAGAGATCCTAAACATGTCTAGTGAAATAAGCAAATATTCATATGCAATATATGAATATTTGAAAATTCAAATATTGAGATAAGAAAGGAAAGTGTGGATAAGATTTTTATTTTACAAAAATCACACAATCCTAAGTGATCAGAGCTTAAAATTTACTTTTATGCTAATGGTATTTTGAAGAGACTTTGCTAGAAGAACTGAATAATATAATCACACATTGTATCCAAATAGTCATCTCTTAACAGTTCAGTGTTTGCAGCATTTCAGTTATTATTATTTTTTACTTATACAGTTTAAATCAAAGAATTGATTCAAACAAGGCATATTCAAGTCCACTGACTGGTTTATTGCCTTCACTTACTGCTCTTTCGGTGTTTTCTCCAGCATGCTGACCCGCATGCTGGAGAGCCTGAAAATGAAACTCCAGCCCCTTTTGGGGACCCCAACCTTTAAAAAGATTTTGTATTGGTATCTTTCTCATCAGTGTTACCAGGGCAATGGGCTAGTTACTTATTCCTTAGCCAGGTGATGCCTTTTTGTGTCCAGACAGTACACTTACTAAGTGCAAAGGCCAATAATCTACCTGGCCTTGGCTCTATTGTATTGGACAGTATTAGCTGCTCATCAACTAGGATGCTTTGAAGCTATACACAAAGTTTACCTTTCCTATGCGCAAGCCAGATCCAAGAGGAAAGGAGGTAAACAGAGGCACTGGTTGCCTCTATTGTAGTTTTAGAGCTAAAGGCTTCAGTTGACTCTAAGGCTTTTACTATAGGTTAATGATTAGAATGAAGGGCAAAGACAGAGAAGAACTCTGCACTGTAATCACTGCAGCCCCCTCCCTGCCTGAGTGCTTGCACAGCAGCTAAGCTCTGACTATATTTTACACTTTGGAAATTATCAAAGCAATTTTCCAATACCAGCACATTAATACATTTTGATGCCTCTTCCCAAAAATGACACACTAAAGCTTAGTTAGAATAGCATAGAATATTTGAATGTTTTTGAATATCCAGTATTTAGTATTAACAAATTTAATATATTGTTAACAACAGATAATATTTTAGAGCTTTTTTATTTTAATCAAGAGTTCAGCACTTTGAAAGAAAAAATATAACTTGATATATTCTTATTTTCTGGGTTTTAATCCATTTTTTGTTTTCTGAATCTTGCTACTAATGAGTGGATATGAGAAGTCAAGATTTAAAAACTTGAAGTGATGCCCAAGATGGTGACAGCCAAAAAGGACACACATTTATCAGAGAAGCCCTGAATACCAGATTTTGGTTTAATATCTGATTGGGACAACTTAAGGAGACATTTCCAGCTGTGACTTCCTATCTAGAATACAGGAGAGAGAGTAGATAATGGTAGAATTAGAAGCAAGATGACAAGGAGGAGCCCGCCATGCAAGAAAAATGATTTTTGGAAGAACATCCCAGAAGGGATTAGAGAAAAGACCGCTTCAGCTGCGCATTCTGGGGACTCTTAGCAATATACCTTGTAAGAAAAACGATCCGGGGATGGTGGAGGGAGCTCAGCAGCACTGGGCAGGAAGCTGAGCCACACATCCTGGGGAGCACAGCGTGCCTAGCTGCTGCTCTCCTCTGTGCTGCGCTGGAGTTCTTTTGCTCTCGGAACAGAAGATCCTGCTTTATGCACTGAGGCTGTGGGCCTCTGCTCTGGGAGGGGGGATAAAATTGATTGCTGTTAAGTGCTTGATCCCACAACCTCTTCAAAACACACATACTGTCTTCTCTTATTAAAAAGAAAAATACTGGAGAGGGACCAAGATGGCGGCAGCTGCAGCCAGGATTCAGGAGATGTAGACAAATCCTATCCAGTTCACCCGGAATTTTTTGAAAAAAAAATCCCCACGAAGGGGGACTGCTCCTGCTGCACATGCATAAGAATGCTGAATATCATCATGTAAGGAAGGAGCTCAGCAGAAAACCAGGAGGAAGCTGGTGGCGGCAGTGGTGGCGGTGGAGGTGGAGGCTAGTATTTGGGAGAGGCAGAGATCTGATCCAACTCTCCCTGATCTTCTGAAGAAATTGCCCCAAAGGTAGAATGCTACCATCATGCATGCTCAGGAATTCTAGACAACATGCAGTGTGGGAAAAGGGTTTGGGAGAGAATTGAGATGGTGGAGGCAACAGCAATGGCAGCGGCCAGTATTCAGGAGAGGCAGAAATCTGATTCAATCCACCTTGATCTTTTGAAGAAATTGCTCCAAAGGTAGAATGCTACCACCATACATGCTTGGTAATTTGGGACAATATGCTGTCTGAATAAGGTGCTGAGGCAGCAGCAGCAGTAGTCAGTATTTGGTAGAGGCAGAGATTCAATCCAATCCACCTCATAATTTTAAAGAAATATCCTCAAAGGTATACTGCTACTGCCAAACGTGCTTGGGGATTCTGGAAAATTAACTGTGTGGGACAGGTTCAGGAGAGAACCAAGATGACAGTGGTGGCAGTGGTGGTGGTGGTGGTGGTGACCAGAATTTGGAGGGGCAGACATATCCAGTCAAGTCCACCTTGAAATTTTGAGAAATCTCCCCCAAAGTAGACTGCTCTTATCACACATGCTCGGGAATTCTGGAAAACATGTTAAGAGGTAAAAGGGTTGGGGGGTTTCAGAGGGAGCCCCACATAGCCGGGATGGGCAGCCATGCTGCATGTTTTGGGAGTCATAGGCCCTCATGGCCACCATGATTCTCTGCACAGAGCAGGAGGCCAGGGTACACGTGGAGCAGCAGATCCTGATCTCCGAAGTAAAGCTGTGGACCTCTGCCTTTGGAGGAAAGACAAAATTCATTGCCACTGGGTATTTGGGGTCACAGCTTTCGCAAAAGACATGTACTCTCTCTTATATTAAAAACAAAAATTGAAGAATGCCAGGCATGGTGGTGCACACCTGTAATCCCTGCGCTTGGGAGGCTGAGACAGGAGGATCACGCAGGTTCGAGGCCAGCCTCGCTGGCTTAAGAGACCCTGTTTCCAAACAAAAATATATATAAAAAAATAGGCCTCTGGGAGTAGAGACCAGAGATAGAAGGGTTTCCAGGAACCCCAGTACCACCAAAAGAAAAAAAAAAAAAAAAGGAAGAAAAAAGGCAATATCTGTAGACAACCTGCTCATAGTGACAGAGTCCAGAGCCCAATGCACAGCAAGACAGCAAGGCCGGTGCCAGGGCTTCTGAAGCCAATATAGGAGTCTGCCGGGCAGCTAGGCCAGTGCCAGGGCCAGCAAGGCTGGGAAGTGGACTCTGCCATGGCCCAAGGCCAGGGCTGGGGCCTCTGAGGACGGAATCAGAGCCTCTCGAGGGGTGAGGCCGGTGTCCGGGCCAGTGAGGCCGGGATCAGGGCCTGCTATGAGGTAAGGCCAGTGCTGGGGCCTCTGAGGCCGGAATCAGATTCTGCCATGATGCAAGGTCGGTGCTAGAGCCAGTGAGGCCTGGATCAGAGTCTGCCGGGTGGCCAGGCCAGTGATGGGGCCTTCAAGAGTGGGATCGAAAATTTCAATGCAGCATACACAGAGAAATATCAAAGAAAATAAAAAACCAGATGCTTTCCCTAATATGCAAACCTAGGAAGAAATGGGTAATAGGAAGAAATCTAGTGGAAGAAAGGGCCCTATGGAGGAGCAGTTAAAGTGGCCAATCAGAGGGGAAGATGGAATCTCTTTAAAACACATAATGTACGTAAACAAACGTATCAAAGTTAATCACTAAATCAAGCATGAAATTGAGGGAAATGGAGGGTGCGAGATGGGGATTGGATAAAGGCTAATTGAACAATGTGTACTTGGATAGCCTCACAAGTCTTGTATTCCATTGTGATTTTGACTACAATGTACCAATAAAAATATATTAAAAAAAACTTGAAGGGAGTCAAAAACAGACAAACAAAAAACCAAAAACACATGAAAACCTTTTCTAAAATAAAGAAAACATAAAGTCCTTTTGTTAAATTGGTTTGAAAACTCCAGAAAGAATCCTGTATTAGTCAGTGTTCTCCAGTGCCTGGGGAGGAGGATTAGGTTATGTGTGGTGTGTTGTGGTGTGGTGTGGTGTGTGTGTGTGTGTGTGTGTGTGTGTGTGTGTGTATGTGTGTGTGTATGTGTGTGTGTGCAAATATTTTGCTCAGGCAAATATGGAGGTTTAAAATCCCTAAATCTTCAGTGTGGTCAGCTAGTTGTAAACAAATAAATAAATAAAAATATAACAAAACTTCACATGTGTTTTTTCATAATGCTGCTCATAGTTGTTATAGTAACAAGATTGCCTTTGGGCTTGAACTGGAAATCAGCCATCCTGAGTTTCCAACTAGCTGACCACACTGCAGTGAATTGGGAGACTTTGTCACAACTTAGTGAGATCCTGTTTCAAAATAAAGAATAAAAGTATGGTTGTGCCTATAGCTTGAAGGTAGAATGCCCCTGGGTTTAATCCCCAGTCCCTGGTTTTAATCCCCAGTTACACACACACACACACACACACACACACACACACACACATAAAAGTTAACAACTAAGCCAGGCATGGTGGTGCACAATTGTAATCCCAGCATTTGGAAGGCTGAGACTTGAGGGTCACAGTTTGTGGACAGCCTCAGCTACTTAGTAAGGCTCTTTGCAACTCAGTGAGACCGATTTCAAAATAAGAATAAAAAGTAGAGCTGAGTGTGCACCACACACACAAAAAAAATGTTAACAACTAAAGCAACTCATAATGATTAGTAACTTAAATGTTAACAAAATAAACAATATTTGTAGTTAGACATAAATTGTAGTATTCAAGAGTAATATTAGCCAGTGATTATTAGAAGAAGCTGGTGTGGTGGAGCATTCCTGTAGTCTAAGTACTTGTGAAGCTGAGACAAGAGGACTGAAGGTTTGAGGCAAGTGCAAAGTAACTTAGCAAAATCTTGGTGAAAAATAAAAATAAAAAGGGCTGGGTGTTGCTTAGTGGTAGAATGCCCCTGTGTTCAATCTGCAGAAACCACACACACACACACACACACACACACACACACACACACACACACACACAACTAGTTAGAAGAGAAAGTAAATCTTTTCTTCAGATTTCCATGTTAGTAGGCAATATATTATCTATGTGTGAATTCAATTTTTTTAATTAGCTCATAATAAAACACTCCTGAGAGAAGAGATTTTGTTATATTATTTTTTACAGTTAGTTTTATTTTAATATACACACATATAGAAAATGTATTGCAGGCTTGAGGGCACATAAGTTGCTACAAATAATACATTCTATAAACTGATAATTTCATAATTATACTTCCAATTGAACTATTAATGCAGTGAACTAGATTCCATCAGGAAGAGAAAGTCATTTGAGTTATACATACTGTGTGTGTGTGTGTGTGTGTGTGTGTGTGTGTGTGTGTGGTACCGGGGAGGAACCCTAGGGCTTTTCTACCTCAGGGCTATACTCCCAGACGTATTTTATATTTTATTTGGAAACAGGGTCTCACTAAGTTGCTGAGAGCCTCACTAAGTAGCTGAGGCTGGCTTCGAACCTGTGCGATCCTCCTGTCTCAGCCTCCCAAGTGCTGGGATTAAAAATGTGCACCACTATGCCCGGCGAGTTATACATACTGTTGTAAGGAAAGGAAATCTATATACCCTCAAGCCTTTGGAAAAGGTAGAATTATCTGGAAAACATGTCAATATCAGGAAAAAATATTTTCATAGAACTTTTGAAAGAATAAAAGCAGGCTACATAAAAAATATTGAAATGACTGTCAAAAAGGGAAATATTTTGGCTGTTATATGCATTATAAAATAAAAAAATAGAGCATGTGAATTACTTCTCTAACTGAATATAATGAGAATAACATTTTAAAAATACATACATATATATATATACACACATATATACACACATACACTCAATGTGCATGTATGTGTAATTGTGAATTGCACACAGAGCTGTTCAACTACTGAGCTACACCTCATCCCTATTTCACTTTTAATTTTGAAGCAGGGTCTTGCTACATTTACACATACTGGAGTGATAATTGTTTAGATTAATTTTTTTAAGTATGTTATCTTTGGTTATCAATCTAAGATCACACGTAAGTGTACTTTTTCTATCAGATGTATTTTTTTCTAAAAATTTAGTTACTGTATCACACAGCAAATACTATAACTGAATCACCAAAAAAATCTATGTTATCTCAGTTTGAGTCGTTTATTTAATTCTTTGGCAATATATAATATATTTATCTTATGTTTATGTGTACTTTAATATAATTCCATTAGGATTAATTTAATACATTTTTAAAAGCTGACTTTGATCTCTGCTAATCCCACAGTCTTCTGTTTTGCTGCACTGAGTGTTATTGTCTATAAAGCAGCCCATCTCTCCTCCCAATGCCTCCTGTTCCTCATAGATATTCTTCACATTTAATATCCTCAAGCAGCTCTCAGTGAGCACATTTAATTCACGTCTTGGTAATTGATGTACTTTAAATTAAATAAGTAAACTTTTTAAAGATTATACATTTTGTCATAGTTTATGCTTTTATATAATTTAATTATATACAGATTTCCAAAAAAATTGAGAGGTTATATTCTCAGGAAAAGAATACTGGATTTTAGAATGTTTTAAAGTTATCAATTCAGAGAATCATAGATGATTAGTATTATAACTTAGGACTATGTCCTGTCTAATTAAATTTAATTCCCACTGAGGTATCATTTTTTGACCAAAGTTTATTTGTGAAATCCTTTTAGCATTATATATTATAATTACAGACACATTAACTTGTTTAGGAAAAAGTAATTTTGATACATTTTGTCCTAGAAACGAATTGGTGTGTTTTCTCAAAGAGGACTCCCTGTGGACTTTAAGCGCTTGAAGGGCTGGTATAAGAGTCTGAATGCATGGTGTTCACAACATTTAATTACTGAGCAATGCATTTTCAGAGGTAAGAGAGGGGCTTCTTCTTTAAAGAATACATTTCAGAAATTTTTGAAACTGCGATATATGCCTTATTATTTAAGAGACAATTCTATTAAATTCAATGTCATAATGCAAGTTGAATCATATGCTTTTCAGGTAATACAGCAGAGAAAAAATTAATTCCATACATATTATGATAAATAGAGCTGTAACTTATAAATGCACTTTATTTTTTATGAAAAATAAGAGAATAGGTTAATGGAACTAAAGTACTATCGTCATAATCGTCATTATTACTGTCATTGTTATTATTATCATTATTGACATTCAAAATCTGACTGCCCAAATTCTAGGCAAGCATACTAACACTGAATTACACCCTTCCCACTAAGAATTATGCTTATAATTAGGAAAATTATTAAATGAAGAGAAAACTAGGTGTCCAAATGGTACCCAGTTTTCTCATGTTTAAAAGTACACTGCAGCATACATTTTGCAGGTTGATATGTAAATTGAATAAAATAATATATGAACATTTAAAAAAATTTAAACCCCTGTTGTGGCTTTATAACATATGGTGCCTTTTATATCTCTTTCTTTTTTTGCAGTACTGGGTATGGAACCCAGGAGCATTCTAACTCCAAACTATACCCCCGGCCCTATTTTTTATTCTTTATATTGAAACAGGGACTCACTGAATTGCAAAGGACCTCACTAAGTAGCTGAGGCTGCTCTCAAACCCGGATCCTTCTTATCTCAGCCTATCAAATGCTGGGATGACAAGCATGTTCCATCATGCTCAGTTATAATATGTAAAGCTTAAACAGAAAATAGCTTCTCATTTGGGTTCTTTTTATTATTCAATGATTTATTAAAACATTAATTTTAATTACTTATTATTGTGAATATTAAATAACACATACAGCACTCTATAATGATCCATTTATGTAGCTGAACAAATTATGTGTAGATATCACCAGCTGCTAAATATAAGATTTTAACATAAAGTTTTAGAGTTCAAATGTAATTGTATTTATCTATTTATTTAGTCCTGAGATTGATTCCAGAGGCATTCTACCTCCATGTTACAACTTCAGCCAAATTTTATTTCTTCTTTGGAAACAGGATCTCACTAGGTTGCTGAGTACCTTTCTAAGTTGATCCTCTTGTCTAAGCCTCCCAAGTACTGAGATTATAAACCTAATTTATAATTATAAACCTAATTTATAAACCTAATTTAGAATCTAATTTTTTTTTGCGGGTTTGGGGATGGAACCCAGGGGGCATTTGACCTCCAAGCTACACCCCCTGACCTATTTTTTATTCTTTTTATTTTGAAACCGGGTCTCACTAAATTGCAGAGGGCCTCACTAAGTAGCTGAGGCTGTCTGCGAACCGCGATCCTCCGGTCTCAGCCTCCCAAATGCTGGGATTACAAGTATGCACCACCATGCCCGGTTTATAATCTAATTCTTAATCTTCTATTGTAGCCTTCTCTTAGACACTAGGGAAGGAAACGTTAGAATTTCAATATAGCTGGTATTTCTCATGAAGTAGACAGCATGTACTGTGCAATGAAATGTTTTACATTTAACAGACAGGCTTGTTATTTTCAGTGTTATTCTTCCTATTTGAATATACCCCATCTCTACTGTTTTGCAACATTCTTGTATATATTTTAGTAAATATTTTAAGATAGAAGAGAGGAAAGAAGAATAGACAGAAAGTAGAAATACTTTAAGCAAATATACACTTGTCTGAGTACACAAAGTTACAGTGATACATATTTTCACAATTTATTCATGACTTTATAAGCTACTATAATAATGGGACTAGTCAAACAAAATTATACACTAAAATATGTGTGTAATTTTTGTTTATTCAAAGTTTCCGGATTTACATATATACTGGACTTATATATTTTAATTTAGAATTCTTTAAGAAATAAACACTTATTCTGTTGTTCTGTATTTGCTATGTAGTCCCTATATATTAGGGAAAATCTTCTGCATGAATCTTTGAGAACACTGAAGAATCATTCTCTTTCTAAAAGTAGTATTTTTAAATCTGTGTTTATCTTGTTTTTGATGTGTGGTCATTTAACAAAGGGAAATCTTTTTTTTTTAATCAATGTATTGTAATTTTACATTGTATCAGAGTAAAGAGTATCTGAAAAAAATTCATGCACAAAAATTGGCAAAATCTTTAATACTATGAATAAATTCATTTCTTATCATTCTTTTCAGTTTCTACCTATCTATGATAGTTTTCACTCTTTTAAAAACTTTTGATCTATGTCATATTGGTTGAAAAATAAAGTCACTGTGCACAAATCAACCATCCCCAAATATAGTGAAGCAGTTCTTCTGTTTCAAAACTAAGCCTGAAAACCTCAGACAGGTGATTTTTAAATCTATTCTCATTTTCTAATATTTTTTTTTTCTTTTGGAGCATTTACTTCTTTTTCTTCATACTTACTAAAGGAAAAAATAATGACAGTATCAGGAAACAGTTCAGATATCAAGTACTGCTTTGTGACAGATACAATGAGTTTTTTCTCCCCCACCCCTTTCTCTTTCTCTTTCCCTTCTACCTGCCTTCCTTCCTTCCTTTCTACCTTTAATTTTTTTCTTTTGTTCTTTATATATTGTTTCTGGGCATTGGACACAGAGGCTTTCTCCCTCTGAGTTAAATCCCTATTTTTTCTTTTTTATTGTTATTTTAAAATAGGATCTCAATAAGTTACTAATGTCTCACTAAGTTGCTGAGACTGGCCTCAAGCCTTCAGTCTTCCGTCTCTGCCCCTCAAGTACTGGGAATCCTGGCAATTTTATTGTTTTATCATTTATTTTACAAAGATAGTATTAGCTCTTATTGATGAGCTTTATTTTACTGTTACTTCAAAACTTCATAAGCAACTAATAATAGATTAAATGAAGAATCATGTTTTGTTTGAACAGAAATGTGCTTCTTTCCAAGAATTTTTCAAGTATTGCAAATTGCAAAACCTCTGTCATTATTAGTTAGGAATTAAAAATTAATAATGGTAAGTCAATTACAGCCGGCCAAAATTGGCAATATATAATATACATATATATTTATTCCTATATATAAATACATACACACACATATATATGTATATATACATATATACATAGAGTAGATAGATGATAGATAGATTAAAAAATAACACTTTGTACTTTTTTGTTTGTAGTGTAAGTGTATTTATGCCCAGAATAAAAGCTCATAATCTTTCTTTCTTTTCTTTTTTTTATTTTTTTTGGTGGTACTGGGGGTGGAACCCAGAGGCTTTCTACCTCCGGGCTATACTCCCAGACCTTTTTTATATTTTTCTTGGAAACAGGGTCTCACTAAGTTGCTGAGAGCCTCACTCAGCAGCTGAGGCTGGCTTCGAACCCATGAGATCCTCCTGTCTCAGCCTCCCAAGCTCGGGGATTACAAGGATGCACCACCACGCCCGGCTGCTCATAATCTCCTTAATGAAGCAAGACATTTAATAAAGAGGGGGTGTGAAATGGCTTCCTTTGAAAATGCTGCCCCATGGCACCATTTTAAAATGTTAAGTCTAAAATGTAAAAATGTCAGTTCTAAATTAAAATCTTTTTAAGTCATCTGAAAGTGTCTTATGTCAACAACTTTGGCATTGTTTTTCAAATTTAAATTTACCTGAGATAAATGTGGTTTTAATATATAACAAATATGAAACATTGAGAAAAGGGGCTTCACGGACTTTATGGTGAATCTGGGACCACTGCTCAGCAGTGTGCTTTTCATTGTAACAATTTTGGATTTAATTATACCTATGTTTATTAACTTTTTAGAACTTTTTGAAAAAATGGTAGAAAAGTCATCAAAATTAACTGGAAAATAAAATCACTTTAGTTGCAGGATTTTTTTTTTACCATGACATAATTAGTCTACAAATAAATAACATTATTTCTTTCTTTTCTTTATACAGTGAAATTCATCTACTTGGATCAAATTTCTCATCATTTCCTGTGTCATTACTACCCTGGAAATAAGTATGCCTTAAAAAGGAAGTGAATATATAATTAGGTGGATTCTATTTACATAGATTATTTCTTTTTTATCTCTCCATATTAACTAAAATGAAAATACTGCCATCATCTACAGATGTTTACAAAATTCAACTCAAGAATATGTCAGCAGTCAACGTGTTTATACTGATGGGCTTCACAGATGATGTTGACCTTCAAGTCTTCCTATTTTTGCTATTTCTATCGATCTATCTTTTTACTCTTGTAGGAAATTTGGGTTTGGTTTTACTGGTAATCGAGGATTCTAGGCTCCACAACCCCATGTACTATTTTCTGAGTGTCTTATCATTCTTGGATGCCTGCTACTCCACAGTTGTCACCCCAAAAATGTTAGTCAATTTCTTGACAGAGGATAAATCCATTTCATTTTTAGGATGTGCAATGCAGATGCTTCTCTTTGTTACTTTAGGGACTACAGAATGCTTCCTCTTGGCTGCAATGGCTTACGATCGCTATGTGGCCATCTACAACCCACTTCTATACTCAGTGAGCATGTCACCCAGGGTCTATGTGCCATTGATAGTGGCTTCCTATGTTGGTGGTATTCTGCATGCAACTATACACACAGTGGCCACATTCAGCCTGTCTTTCTGTGGATCCAACAAAATTAGACATGTTTTCTGTGATATCCCTCCTCTCCTCGCAATTTCTTGCTCTGACACTCGCACAAACCAGCTTCTGCTTTTCTACTTCGTGGGAATTATTGAAGTAGTTACTATCTTGATTGTCCTGATTTCTTATGGTTTCATTCTGTTGGCCATTCTCAAGATGCATTCTGCTGAAGGGAGGAAAAAAGTGTTTTCTACCTGTGGCTCTCACCTAACTGGAGTGTCCATTTATCATGGGACAATCCTCTTCAGTTATATGAGACCTGATTCCAACTATGCTTCGAACCATGACATGATAGTGTCTATATTTTACACCATTGTGATTCCCATGCTGAATCCCGTCATCTACAGCTTGAGAAATAAAGATGTAAAAGAGGCAATGAAAAAAGTGTTTAGAGAAATTGGTTCATGATTAATGAATATTTTTTAATTGAGTAAACTAAAAAGTGGTGAATTTCAGGTCAGTTCAAATCTCTATGATTAGAAAATAGTAAGAAAAATATTCTGTTTTTAGATTATTTTGCTCCATATCCTAGAATATTTACAAATAAAGAAGTAATAAGCCCACCAGTGTAACATTTCTCAAAATTATACAAATTGTGTTTTATATGTGTCCATTTTATCAAGAAATACACATTAAACATTATTTGATGTCTTTTGTTGTTAATAGCTGTGTAATTGCTTTTCACTTACCCAAGCTATAAGCCATTTCTTCAAGATTCAATGGTTTTAAATATTCTCATTTTGTCTATAGCAAATATTCAGAATTCATTGTAGAATTAATTTTCCATTCTATGTTTAACACCAAAAAATTCCCATATTTCCCCCAAAACATGTTCTCACTCACAGAGATCCATCCAAACAAAAAACACTGCATTTTGTGGTGTTTCTGTGTTTCACTACATAGGAAACTTTGTTTCATGATTAAATTCTTGCCATTTTCAATCACAGAGATTGATTGAACCGTACTAAAACTTTTAAAAATATAATACTTGATGTGATTACCTACTGAGAAGGTTTTTATGGCTCTGAAAAACAAAAACGAAACAAGTAATTGAAGCAATAACCATTAATATTTAATGGCATTAGCATCTCGAAAGTTAGCCTAATTTAGTAGATTCCTTTGATTCTAAATATTGCTCTTTCGCTAACTCTACCTTTTTCCTTGATTTCACCTTGCATTGTTATCTTTATCAAAATTTATACTCAAGGAACAAGCTCATAGAATAAAAATAATCCAATTATACCTCTATTACATCTGCTTATACTTCTTAAAAACTCTGTTTAATTTACTTATGTCTTGATATTTGTGTGTTTGAAAAATTGAGTAGAAATTCACTTTTATTTCAATTAAACACTGTCTTTTTTTCTGCAAGCAGATTTCTCCTATGAATGCACTAGAAGAATTCAATCATAATATTTAAGAGTTAAATTTGAATGTTGAGTTTAAAGTTGATGCAATAATTTGAAGACATCAATTTTAAATTGAAAGAGTATATACTTAAAATCTCTCTCTCTCTTTCTCTCTCTCTCTCTCTTCTCTCTTTCTCTCTCTCTCTCTCTCTCTCTCTCTCTCTCTCTACACACACACACACACACACACACACACACACACACACACACACCTTTAAAAAATTCAAAATAGCTCTGCAGTTTCAGGAATCATTTTTCTCCTTGGAGTTTATACCATTTAAATTAGTGTTACAATTGTTAATTTATGAGTTTAGTAAAGCTGGTCCTGTGATATTTTTGTTCTGTTTCTCTTTCAAATTAATAAAAATAATCATTGATAGTAAAGGAAGTAAGCAGTATATAAAATATAATATCATATGCCCAAAATACCTGGATAATATATTCTACAAATTCATGAGGATTTGATGTCAAGTTTGCGTGCATTAAAAGTCCACCATACTTTGTTTATTCCTAGTAAATTAGAACCTTCTTAGTGTACATAAGCAGTTTCCTAAGCTTGTTGCTTTCCCAGGTTTTTGCTCTATAGTTCTCAGGTATTGATGTGGTTCTACCTACAGGACTCCACTAGACATTGCCCCAGCAGAGACTCTGTCACAGCTCCAGCACTGTGTCCTTTCTGCTCTTGGGTGGTGAGACTGTATAAATGGAAGACCACACCTCCAGAGCTCTTACACTCTGCATAAGGGACCGTAGTGCTGCCAGTGTCTGCTTTGGGATGATGTCTGCATATCATGCAAAAACATCCTTAAACCAAGACAGATGATTCTCTTCCTGTCAACACATGGTAATGAATTTCCATAAAGTCATTTGTTCAGGTAAGGGGAGAGAAGACAGTAAGATAGGACTGTGGACTATGGATATTTTAGGGCACTTCATAAAATTCTCTTGGGATTTCAGAGACTGCTCAGGCACAATCGTATACATACATACAATACAATGGAGTGTGTGGGCACACCTAACTTCACTGGTTAGTGGATTAGAAAATGCCCATTTTTCCAATATTTGGGAGGCGGCAGAGACAGGTTCACAGACAGCCTCAGGTACTTAGTGAGACCTTCTGAAATTTAGTGAGACCTGGTTTCAAAATAAAAAAAATGAAAATAGGGCTGGGGTATAGCTCAGAGTTAAATAGCCCCTGGGTTCCATCCCCAGTACTGCAAAAAATAAATAAATAAATAAATAAATAAATAAATAAATAAATAAGAACATAAAGGAAAAAGACAAGAAAAGAAAAAGAAAATGCCCATTTTCATTTTTTGGGAATGTATCTCAGTAGTAAAGGGCTTGCCTAGCATGTGCAAAGTCTGTGGATTTGATATCCAGTAATGTAAACAAACAAATTCCTCATGGGCAGCTGGGTTCACATGAAAACTTCAGGATTCCATGCTAAACACTCAAATATCTACTACAACACTGTAGTAATCTATGATCTCTTTCTCTCTAAAGATTAGATAGCCACGGGTCTTCTCCCATATCTGAAGGTTTTGTACATGTGGGGCCTGGCAAAGGCTTCAAACAGCATCCTTATCTGCCAGTGACCCTTGAAGTACTGGGATCTGCTCGAGAGGCTCATGTCTCATTGTAGCTTGCATGCTGAAGTTTCTCTTGATCTGGATCCCAGTAGAAATTAATTTTTCTTCAAAAGAAGAAATGCAAAAATAAAAATGTTCAACATCATTAGTAATCAGCAAAAAGCAAATAAAAACAAAACAAGATGTCATTCACCTTCAGTTAGAATGGCAGTCATCAATAATGCAAACAACAGTAAATGCTGGTGAGGAGGATATGGGGAAGCAGAAACTCTTACTATACTGTTGGTGACAATATAAACTTGTGGTGTACAGTCACTATAGATATCAGTATGTAAATTTCTCAGAAGACCACAAATATGACCCAGACTTACCACTCCTCAGTATCCTTCCAAATAAAATGAAGTCAGAATACTATAATGTTACATGCAAACTCATATTTATAGCAGCACAATGCACAATAGCCAAATTGTGGAACAAAATAAGTTGTCTGATAACAGAGAGTAGATAAAGAAAATGTGATATATACATACAATAAAATTTTACTCAGCTATACAGAACAAAATCAAGTCACTTACAGAAAAATGTTTGACACTATTGATTATTATGAGAGATTAACCAATGAGATTAATAAATCTCAGATAGTCAAGGATCACATGTTTTCTCGCATATGTGAAAGCTATAAAGAAAATAGGAAACAAACAAAAACTAAGGCTGGATGCTTCGATTGCAATCAGACCACAAGGTACTAAGATCAAACAATCATGTCACACACAATTTGTCTTTCCACAATGTCATGAGTTTTATTCAACCCTTTGAGTTTAAAGCATATGGGAACTTATCAAGAAATTGTTTATGTAAGGTTAAGCTAAGTTCAGCTGCTGCGTGGCTGCTCCACCAAAGCCAAATAGTAATGACTGAGCATCAAACAATATACTTTATACTAGCAAATCTAAAAGTTTATGTTAAATAAGTGTGCTGAAATACATAAATTCTATATATTTAGAGAACATCAACTGATTAGCAAAATAATAACAATACAAACAAACAAAGAGTAAGCAATAATGAACTAAGTTTAGGAATGAAAGAGGAGATTCAGGAGTTGGCCCATGTACCCAGCAGGTTGGGGTCAGCAAGAAGAGCAGGACCAGAGCAAGTCTCTGGATGGGAGTTATAGACACAGGCAGACTGTTGTACTTATAGGACTTTATCGACATTGTCCAGTGTCTTTGGCAAGTTCATCCAGGCTTACTGAATCCTGCAAAATTACTATCAGAAGTTCAAATGTGTTAAAGATATAAGTTCACCAGAGGTGAGAAGGAATTTTATGATCCAAGAGTCAGTTAACTGTATCACTGATATGCTGGTCTGATCCCTTTGCTGACATGTACAAACAAGTTTTTGTAGCTATATTCTGGCATGTCTAATTGAGCTATTTATGGGTTTCTGAAATTATCTGAGCTCTATGCTAGCAAGTTTAAAGAAGTGGTTTATGAGTTCTTGAAAATCGCCTTATATCCTATAATCTTTAAAATGGACTATTAGGCACGGGGCACGCCAGCCAGGGCCCGGGTCGCAGGACTCCGGCCCCGGGCCGGAACACGCCTAGCACGCCAGACCCCTGGAGAAACCGGGCCCTGTACCCTGGGACCTGGGCGGGGGTCAGGCGGGGCACGCCAGCCGGTGTCCGGCTCGCGAGACTCTGGGCCCCAGGGCGGAATGCATGTAGCATGCCAGACCACTGGAGAAACCGGGCCCAGTAAGATGCTGGGTTCTGGGCGGGGGTCGCGCGGGGCATGCCAGCCAGGGCCCAGGTCGCGGGACTCTGGGCCCTGGGCCAAATTGCTCTTAGCACGCCAGACCCCTGGAGAAACCTGGCTCAGTACCCTGGGTTCTAGGTGGGGGTCGTGCGGAGCACGCCAGCCGGGCCCGGGTCGCAGGACCCTGGGCCCTAGGCAGAGTAGTGCGGAACACTCTGGACCCATGGGGAAACAAACCGGGTTACAGTGCTACTGAGTGAGTGCCTGATCCCACTATCTCCTCAAACCACATATACTTTCTTCTCTTATTAAAAAAAAAAAAGGAACAGAAAAAGGAAAAGAAAAATATCGGAGAGGAGTTAAGAAAGCCCTTATGGATGCCAGGACACTGGAGATGCAGACAAAACTTATCTAAATACACTGGAACTTATGGAAAAATTCCCCGTGAAGGAGGACTGCTATTTCTCTATATTGTTAAGAATCTCGGACATCACCTGTAAGGAGAGAGTTTAGAGGAGACCAAGGAGAAAGGCGGTGTTGAAAGAGGTCTCCGCGATGGTGGTGGAGACTTGTATTCAGGAGAAGCAGAAACCGGATCCTACCAACCTTATTTTTTTGGAGAAATTACACCAAATGTCAAATGCTACCGTCACGCATGCTTAGGAACACTGGACAACATTCAGAGTGGAAAAAGAGCCTGGGAAGAATTTGAAATGGTGGAGGCAGTGGCAATGGCAGTGGCCAGTATTCAGGGGAGGCAAACATCTGATACATTACACCTGAAAGCTTTGAAATAATAACCACAGAGACAGTGATCGGAGCCTGCTGAGGGGTTAGACGGGTGCTGGGGCCAGTGGCCGACATCGGAGCTTGCTGTGAGGCAAGGCCACTACTGAGACCTCTGTGGCCGGGATTGGAGCCTGCCGAGGGGTTATACTGATGCTGGGGCCAGAGAGGCCAGCACTGGAACCTGCCGTGAGGCAAGGCCAATACTGGGGCCTCCGAGGCCAGGATAAGAGCCTGCCAAGGGGTTAGGCCGGTGCTGGGGCCAGCGAGGCCAGCATCCGAGCCTGCCGTGAGGCAAGGCCAGTACTGGGGCCTCCGAGGCCAGGATAAGAGCCTGCCGAGGGGTTAGGCCGGTGCTCAGGCCAGCGAGGCTGGCAAGGCCAGTGCTGGGGCCTCCGAGGCCGGGTCCGGAGCCTGCAGAGGGGTTAGGCCAGAGGTGGGCCAGTGAGGCCAGCATCGGAGCTTGCCTTGAGGCAAGGTCGGTACTGGGGCCTCCGAGGCCAGGATAACAGCCTGCCAAAGGGTTAGACCAGTACTGGGACCAGCGAGGCCGGCATCAGAGCGTGCCGTGAGGCAAGACTGGTGCTGAGGCCTCCGAGGCCATCATCGGAGCCTGCCTTGAGGCAAGGCCAGTACTGGGGCCTCCGAGGCCAGGATAAGAGCGTGCCGAGGGGTTAGGCTGGTGCTGGGGCAATCGAGGCCGGCATCGGAGCCTGCCATGAAGCAAGCCCGGTACTGGGGCCTCCAAGGCCAGGAAAAGACCCTACCGAGGGGTTAGGCCAGTGCTGGGGCCAGCGAGGCCGGTTTCAGAGCCTGATATGAGGCAAGGCGCGTAATGGGGCCTCCGAGACAAGGGAAGAGCCTGCCAAGAGGTTAGCCCGGAGCTGGGACCAGTGATGCCGGCATCAGAGCCTGCCATGAGGCAAGGCCAGTACTGAGATCTCTGAGGCCGGCATAACAGCCTGCCTTGAGGCAAGGCCGGTAGTGCAGCCTCCGAGGCCAGGATAAGAGCCTGCCAAGGGGTTAGGCCTGTGTTGGGGCCAGCGAGGCCAGCATCGGAGCCTTCCATGAGGCAAGGTGGGTGCTGGGGCCTTCGAGGCCGGAATTGGAGCCTGCCGAGGGGTTAGGCCGGAGCTGGGACAGTGAGGCCAGCATCGGAGCCTGCCTTGAGGCAATGTCTGTACTGGGGCCTCCGAGTCCAGGATAAGAGCCTGCTGAGGGGTTAGGACGGTGCTGAGGCCAGCGAGGCCGGCATCAGAGCCTTACATGAGGCAAAGCCGGTACTGGGGCCTCTGAGTCCAGGATAACAGCCTGCCAAAGGGTTAGACAAGTCCTGGGGCCAGGGAGGCCGGCATCAGAGCGTGCCGTGAGGCAAGGCTGGTGCCGAGGCCTTCGAGGCTGGTATAGGAGCCTGCCTTGAGGCAAGGCTGGTAGGGGGGCCTCCGAAGCCAGGATAAGAGCCTGCCGAGGTGTTAGGCCGGTGCTGGGGCCAGTGAGGCCGGCATCGAAGCCTGCCATGTGGCAAGGCCAGTACTGGGGCCTCCGAGGCCAGGATAAGAGCCTGCCGAGGGGTTAGGCCGGTGCTGGGGGCAGCGAGGCCGGCATCTGAGCTTGCTGTGAGGCAAGGCCGGTACTGGGGCCTCCGAGGCCAGCATAAGAGCCTGCCGAAGGGTTAGACCAGTCCTGGGACCAGCGAGGCCGGCATCAGAGCGTGCTGTGAGGCAAGGCTGGTGCTGAGGCCTCCGAGGCCGGAATCAGAGCCTGCCTTGAAGCAAGGCCAGTACTGGGGCCTACAAGGCCAGGATAAGAGCCTGCCGAGGGGTTAGGCCGGTGCTGGGGGCAGCGAGGCCGGCATTGGAGCATACCGTGAGGCAAGGCCGTTACTGGGGCCTCCAAGGCCAGGATAACAGACTGCCGAAGGGTTAGACCAGTCCTGGGGCCATCGAGGCCAGCATTGGAGCCTGCCATGAGGCGAGGCCAGCATCGGAGCTTGCCTTGAGGAATGGCCAGTGCTGGGGCCTCCAAGGCCGGGATCAGAACCTGCTGAGGGGTTAGGCCGGTGCTGGGGCCAGCGAGGCCGGCATCAGAGCCTGCCGTGAGGCAAGGCCGGTACTGGGGCCTCCGAGGCCAGGATAACAGCCTGCCAAAGAGTTAAAGCAGTGCTGGGGCCAGCGAGGCCAGCTTTGGAGACTGCCGTGAGGCGAGGCCAGCATCGGAGCTTGCCGTGAGGCATGGCCAGTGCTGGGGCCTCCGAGGCCGGGATCAGAACCTGCTGAAGGGTTAGGCTGGTGCTGGAGCCAGCGAGGCTGGCATCAGAGCCTGCCGTGTGGCAAGGCCTGTACTGGGGCCTCTGAGGCCAGGATAAGAGCCTACCGAGGGGTTAGGCTGGTGCTGGGGCAAACAAGGCCGGCATCTGAGCTTGCTGTGATGCAAGGCCGGTACTGGGGCCTCCGAGGCCAGGATAAGAGCCTGCCGAAGGGTTAGACCAGTCCTGGGGCCAGCGAGGCCAGCATTGGAGCGTGCCGTGAGGCAAGGCTGGTGCTGAGGCCTTCGAGGCCGGAATCGGAGCATGCCTTGGGGCAAGACCGGTACTGGGGCCTCCAAGGCCAGGATAAGAGCCTGCCGAGGGGTTAGGCCGGTGCTGGGGGCAGCAATGCCGGCATTGGAGCCTGCCGAGAGGCAAGGCCGGTACTGGGGCTTCCGAGGCCAGCATAATAGCCTGCCGAAGGTTTAGACCAGTCCTGGGGCCATCGAGGCCAGCATTGGAGCCTGCCGTGAGGCGAGGCCAGCATCGGAACTTGCCGTGAGGAATGGCCAGTGCTGGGGCCTCCAAGGCCGGGATCAGAACCTGCTGAGGGGTTAGGCCGGTGCTGGGGCCAGCGAGGCTGGCATCAGGGCCTGCCGTGAGGCAAGGCTGGTACTGGGGCCTCTGAGGCCAGGATAAGAGCCTGCCGAGGGGTTAGGCCGGTGCTGGGGCCAGCTAGTCCGGCATAGGTGCCTGCCTTGAGGCAAGGCCGGTAGTGGGGCCTACGAGGCCAGGATAAGAGCCTGCCGAGGGGTTAGGCTGGTGCTGGGGCCAGCGTGGCCAGCATCAGAGCCTTACATGAGGCAAAGCCGGTACTGGGGCCTCCGAGGCCAGGATAACAGCCTGCCAAAGGGTTAGACAATCCTGGGGCCAGGGTGGCCGGCATCAGAGCGTGCCGTGAGGCAAGGCTGGTGCCGAGGCCTTCGAGGCTGGTATAGGAGCCTGCCTTGAGGCAAGGCTGGTACTGGGGCCTCCAAAGCCAGGATAAGAGCCTGCCGAGGGGTTAGGCCGGTGCTGGGGCCAGCGAGGCCGGCATCGGAGCCTGCCATAAGGCAAGGCGGGTGCTGGGGCCTCCAAGGCGGGATTGGAGCCTGCCAAGGGGTTAGGCCGGAGCTGGGCCAGTGAGGCCAGCATCGGAGCCTGCCTTGAGGCAAGGTGGGTACTGGGCCCTCCGAGTCCAGGATAAGAGCCTGCCGAGGGGTTAGGCCGGTGCTGGGGCCAACAAGTCCGGCATCAGAGCCTTCCGTGAGGCAAAGCAGGTACTGGGGTCTCTGAGGCCAGGATAACAGCCTGCCGAAGGTTTCGACCAATCCTGGGGCCAGGGAGGCCGGCATCAGAGCGTGCCGTAAGGCAAGGCTGGTGCGGAGGCCTCCGAGGCCGGGATCAGAACCTGCCGAGGGGTTAGGCCGGTGCTGGGGCCAGCGAGGCTGGTATAGGTGCCTGCCTTGAGGCAATGCCGGTACTGGGGCCTCCAAGGCCAGGATAAGAACCTGCCGAGGGGTTAGGCCTGTGCTGATGCCAGCGAGGTCGGCATCGGAGCATGCCGTGAGGCAAGGCGAGTGCTCGGGCCTACGAGTCCGGGATTGAAGCCTGCCGAAGGGTTAGGCCAGAGCTGGGCCAGTGAGGCCAGCATCGGAGCCTGCCTTGAGGCAATGTCGGTACTGGGGCCTCCGAGTCCAGGATAAGAGCCTGCTGAGGGGTTAGGCCGGTGCTGGGGCCAGCGAGGCCGGCATCAGAGCCTTACATGAGGCAAAGCCTGTACTGGGGCCTCCGAGTCCAGGATAACAGCCTGCCAAAGGGTTAGACAAGTCCTGGGGCCAGGGAGGCCGGCATCAGAGCGTGCCGTGAGGCAAGGCTGGTGCCGAGGCCTTCGAGGCTGGTATAGGAGCCTGCCTTGAGGCAAGGCTGGTACTGGGGCCTCCGAAGCCAGGATAAGACCCTGCCGAGGGGTTAGGCCGGTGCTGGGGGCAGCGAGGCCGGCATCTGAGCTTGCTGTGAGGCAAGGCCGGTACTGGGGCCTCCGAGGCCAGCATAAGAGCCTGCCGAAGGGTTAGACCAGTCCTGGGGCCAGCGAGGTCGGCATCAGGGCGTGCCGTGAGGCAAGGCTCGTGCTGAGGCCTCCGAGGCCGGAATCAGAGCCTGCCTTGAAGCAAGGCCGGTACTGGGGCCTACAAGGCCAGGATAAGAGCCTGCCGAGGGGTTAGGCCAGTGCTGTGGCCACGGGGCCAGCATCAGAGCCTGCCGTGAGGCAAGGCCGGTACTGGGGCCTCCGAGGCCAGGATAACAGACTGCCGAAAGGTTAGACCAGTCCTGGGCCCATCAAGGCCAGCATCGGAGACTGCCGTGAGGCGAGGCCAGCATCGGAGTTTGCCGTGAGGAATGGCCAGTGCTGGGGCCTCCAAGGCCAGGATCAGAACCTGCTGAGGGGTTAGGCCGGTGCTGGAGCCAGCGAGGCTGGCATCAGAGCCTGCCGTGAGGCAAGGCCGGTACTGGGGCCTCTGAGGCCAGGATAAGAGCCTACCGAGGGGTTAGGCTGGTGCTGGGGCAAACGAGGCCGGCATCTGAGCTTGCTGTGAGGCAAGGCCGGTACTGGGGCCTCCGAGGCCAGGATAAGAGTCTGCCGAAGGGTTAGACCAGTCCTGGGGCCAGCGAGGCCAGCATCGGAGCGTGCCGTGAGGCAAGGCTGGTGCTGAGGCCTTCGAGGCCGGAATCGGAGCCTGCCTTGGGGCAAGACCGGTACTGGGGCCTCCAAGGCCAGGATAAGAGCCTGCCGAGGGGTTAGGCCGGTGCTGGGGGCAGCGATGCCGGCATTGGAGCCTGCCGTGAGGCAAGGCCGGTACTGGGGCTTCCGAGGCCAGCATAACAGCCTGCCGAAGGTTTAGACCAGTCCTGGGGCCATCGAGGCCAGCATTGGAGCCTGCCGTGAGGCGAGGCCAGCATCGGAGCTTGCTGTGAGGCATGGCCAGTGCTGGGGCCTCCAAGGCTGGGATCAGAACCTGCTGAGGGGTTAGGCCGGTGCTGGGGCCAGCGAGGCTGGCATCAGGGCCTGCCATGAGGCAAGGCTGGTACTGGGGCCTCTGAGGCCAGGATAAGAGCCTGCCGAGGGTTTAGGCCGATGCTGGGGCCAGCGAATCCGGCATAGGAGCCTGCCTTGAGGCAAGGCCGGTAGTGGGGCCTCCGAGGCCAGGATAAGAGCCTGCTGAGGGGTTAGGCCGGTGCTGGGGCCAACAAGTCCGGCATCAGAGCCTTCTGTGAGGCAAAGCCGGTACTGGGGCCTCTGAGGCCAGGATAACATCCTGCCGAAGGGTTAGACCAATCCTGGGGCCAGGGAGGCCGGCATCAGAGCATGTCGTAAGGCAAGGCTGGTGCGGAGGCCTCCGAGGCCGGGATCAGAACCTGCCGAGGGGTTAGGCCGGTGCTGGGGCCAGCGAGGCCAGCATAGGTGCCTGCCTTGAGGCAATGCCGGTACTGGGGCCTCCAAGGCCAGGATAAGAGCCTGCCGAGGGGTTAGGCCTGTGCTGAGGCCAGCGAGGCCGGCATCGGAGCCTGCCGTGAGGCAAGGCGAGTGCTGGGGCCTACGCGTCCCGGATTGGAGCCTGCGGAAGGGTTAGGCCGGAGCTGGGACAGTGAGGCCAGCATTGGAGCCTGCCTTGAGGCAAGGTCGGTACTGGGGCCTCCGAGTCCAGGATAAGAGCCTGCTGAGTGGTTAGGCCGGTGCTGGGGCCAGCGAGGCCGGCATCAGAGCCTTCCGTGAGGCAAAGCTGGTACTGGGGCCTCCGAGTCCAGGATAACAGCCTGCCAAAGGGTTAGACCAGTCCTGGGGCCAGCGAGGTCGGCATCAGCGTGCCGTGAGGCAAGGCCGGTGCGGAGGCCTCCGAGGCCGGCATAGGAGCCTTCCTTGAGGCAAGGCCGGTACTGGGGCCAGTGAGGCCAGGATAAGAGCCTGCCGTGAGGCAAGGCCGGTACTGGGGCCTCTGAGGCCAGGATAACAGCTTGCCGAGGGGTTAGGCTGGTGCTGGGGCCAGCGAGGCCGGCATCGGAGCCTGCCGTGAGGCAAGGCTGGTACTCGGGCCTCCGAAACCAGGATAACAACCTGCCGAAGGGTTAAAGCAGTGCTGGGGCCAGCGAGGCCAGAATCGGAGCCTGCTGTGAGGCGAGGCCAGCATTGGAGCCTGCTGTGATGATGGCCAGTGCTGGGGCCTCCAAGGATGGGATCAGAACCTGCTGAGGGGTTAGGCCGGTGCTGGGGCCAGCGAGGCCGGCATCAGAGTCTGCCGTGAGGCAAGGCTGGTACTGGGGCCTCCGAGGCCAGGATAAGAGCCTGCCGAGGGGTTAGGCCGGTTCTGGGGCCAGCGAGGCCGGCGTAGGAGCCTGCCTTGAGGCAAGGCCGGTAGTGGGGCCTCCGAGGCCAGGATAAGAGCCTGCCGAAGGGTTAGGCCGGTGCTGGGGCCAGCGAGGCCGGCATCGGAGCTTGCTGTGAGGCAAGGCCGGTACTGGGGCCTCCGAGGCCAGGATAAGAGCCTGCCGAAGGGTTAGACCAGTCCTGGGGCCAGCGAGGCCAGCATTGGAGCGTGCCGTGAGGAAAGGCTGGTGCTGAGGCCTTCGAGGCCGGAATCGGTGCCTGCCTTAGGGCAAGGCCGGTACTGGGGCTTCCGAGGCCAGGATAACAGCCTGCCGAAGGGTTAGACCAGACCTGGGGCCATCGAGGCCAGCATTGGAGCCTGCCGTGAGGCGAGGCCAGCATCGGAGCTTGCCGTGAGGAATGGCCAGTGCTGGGGCCTCCAAGGCCGGGATCAGAACCTGCTGAGGGGTTAGGCCAGTGCTGGAGCCAGCAAGGCCGGCATCGGAGCCTGCCGTGTGACAAGGCCTGTACTGGGGCCTCCGAGGCCAGGATAAGAGCCTGCCGAGTGGTTAGGCCAGTGTTGGGGCCAGTGAGGCTGGCATCGGAGCCTGCCGTGAGGCATGGCCAGTCCTGGGGCCTCCGAGGCCCGGATAAGAGCCTGCCAAGGGGTTAGACTGGAGCTGGGGCCAGTGAGGCCTGCATCAGAGCCTACCGTGAGCCAAGGCCGGTGCTGGGTCCTCCGAGGCCAGGATCAGAGCCTGCCGAGGGGTTAGGCCGGTTTTGGGTCCAGTGAGGTCGGTATCGGAGCCTGCCGTGAGGCAAGGCCGGTACTGGGGCCTCCGATGCAGTATAACAGCCTGCCGAAATGTTAAAGCAGTGCTGGGGCCAGCGAGGCCAGCATCGGAGCCTGCTGTGAGGCGAGGTCAGCATTGGAGCCTGCCGTGAGGATGGCCAGTGCTGGGGCCTCCAAGGCCGGGATCGGAACGTGCTGAGGGGTTAGGCCAGTGCTGGGGCCAGCGAGGCTGGCATTAGAGCCTTCCGTGAGGCAAGGCAGGTACTGGGTCCTCTGAGGCCAGGATAACAGCCTGCCGAGGGGTTAGGCTGGAGCTGGGGCCAGTGATGCCAGCATCGAAGCCTGCCGTGAAGCAAGGCCGGTGCTGAGGTCCGAGGCTGGCATAGGAGCCTGCCTTGAGGCAAGGCCAATACTGGGGCCTCCGAGGCCAGGATAAGAGTCTGGCGAGGGGTTAGGCCGGTTCTGGGGCCAGCGAGGCCGGCATCGGAACCTGCTGTGAGGTAAGGCTGGTACTGTGGCCTCCGACGCCAGGATAACAGCCTGCCAAAATGTTAAAGCAGTGCTGGGGCCAGCGAGGCCAGCATCGGAGCCTGCCGTGAAGCAAGGCCAGCATTGGAGCCTGCCGTGAGGATGGCCAGTGCTGGGGCCTCCAAGGCCGGGATCGGAATGTGCTGAGGGGTTAGGCCGGTGCTGGGGCCAGCGAGGCCGGCATCAGAGCCTGCCGTGTGGCAAGGCCGGTACTGGGGCCTCCGAGGCCAGGATAAGAGCCTGCCGAGGGGTTATGCTGGTGCTGGGGCCAGCGAGGATGGCATCAGAGCCTTCAATGAGGCTAGGCTGGTGCTGGGGCCTCCGAGGTCAGGATAGGAACCTGGGGAGTGGTTTTGCCGGTGCTGGGGCCAGCGAGGCTGGCATCGGAGCCTGTCGTGAGGCAAGGCCGGTCCTGGGGCCATTTATGTCCTTTTAAATAGATATACTGATGAAAGATTGAAAAAAATAAGAAAACAGTGTGTTTTGGTGGTTCTCACACTGGGAATATAAATAGCGAGAAACACTGCTTCTTAGCAAGACTTAGAAAAGCAGTATGAAATCAACAGAAGAAAGACCATAGGAAAGTGGTATAATTCAATTCAGTACAGCAGCAGAAGACTGTAAAAAGCTCTACATATCTCATCTGGTCAATGAAAAACAAAGGTGAGTGTCATTTTGGCAAGCTGTACTGGGGCTGGGGGCTGCCAGGATCTGTGACTCTCAAAGATCAAGTCCAGCAAATAAAAGCAGAGGCTACTAGCCAGCCATGATAGAGTGTGCTTCTGATCCCAGCATTTTGTAGGCTGAGACAGGAGGATCATGGGTTCAAGGACAGCCTCTGGTACTATTTAGTGAGGCCCTTTGCAACTCAGTGAGACCTGTTTTAAAATAAAGAATAAAATGTAGGGCTGGGGGTGTAGGTTGGAGGTAGAATACCCCTGGGTTCCATTCTCAACACACACAACACACACCCACACACACACACACACACACACACACACACACACACACGGAAAAAGCAGAAGCTTATAGAGCCAGTGATTGTAGAAAATCAAAATAAAAAATCAAACACAATTGCTTTATTCTCTCCACATTCAAAGATCTCAAGATGATGACTCCCCAGACTACCCAGCCACACCATCAACAAATTTCCATGACTACAGCTAAATTTGGACAAAGAAATTACAAGTCCTTCCTGCAGAAACTCCATTGGCTACATCATTCCTCATCAAGACCATGATGAGGTCTTTAGATGGCTGAATCTAAAGACTAATTATCCAAATAGCCTAGTGAACTCCTCTGGCAGTAGTTGGACTTGCTCCTTCCTGTAGGACACTAGATGCACTCATCTAGACGATAAGTTTACAAACCAAGTGGGACCCTGTAGAGCCACAGTGACTTGCATGGCAAGAATAGACTAGTGGTGTCTGTGAGTTTGTAAATCATTCTTGTGGAGGTGAAAGTAAAGGCTATCGTCTAAAAATGTAAAATAGCAAACATTACCTAAAGATACTTGAGTGGGCAGTTCCTAGCATCAGCAGTTTGCTGTTGTCTTGAAGAGTCTCTAGCAATCACCATAGGGACCCCAGGAGTGATGTCTGTGAGAAGACATAACTCAGTGTACTGTGCCACAGGTTCAGAAGGGTATAAATTAGTGCTATAGACCAGCAGCACTACAAACACCAAGGCAAGAAACCAGTTAGGCCTCAGATGATCTCAACCGCAGAGTAATAATAATATATCTGGGACTAAATTACTGAGCCATCTAAGCTCCAGGCTTAGAACAATACAATCTCTCTCACAGCTGAAGCCCTGAAAAAAGAAAGGCCAAGGGCCATCAGGGGTTAGCATGATTGAAGCTACAAGATAAAAATACAACACTCTCTTCCCCAGCAGAGTCTGTACCTAGCAACCACAGATGCCATTTCCTAACAGTGCTGCATGTGATAACAAGCAGATGAGCAGCAGTGTCCCTGGTCCATCAAAGTTCACCTAGCAGAGCTGCAAGCTCAGAACACAGTAATTTCTGACTCTACTAAACTTATGCCCAGTGACCACAAAAACTAAAGGTCAGTGGTATTCAGTGTTTTATAAGTTCACAATCAGCAGATCATTGGTGATGTATGTGGGGCATTATATCCAAATCAGCAGGCCTCAGGCTGTGAACAGAACATCATGGTTGCTGACTTTGATCAGTTTGGGCCTAGAGAGCATGGTAGCCTATCCAATTAGATAATTTATATTAAATAAATATATTTAATAATTAAATATATTAATTTTAATATATTTTTATTGGTGCATTGTAGTCAAACATCACAATGGAAAACAAGATTTGTGAGCATATCCAAGCACACATCAACCAATTAGCCCTTATCCAATCCTCATCCCACTCCCTCCCACTCCTTTAATCCCATGCTTGATTTAGTGATTAACTTTGATATATTTGTTTAAGTACATCATGTGTTTTAAAGAGATTCCATCTTCCCCCATCCCATCCTCTGATTGGTCACTTTAATTGCTCCTCCATAGGGCCCTTTCTTTCACTAGATTTCCTCCTATTACCCATTTCTTCCTAGTTTTTGTATATTAGGGAAAGCATCTGATTTTTCATATTCTGTGATATTTCTATGTGTATGCTGCATCACAAGTTCCGATCCCACTCTTGAAGGCTCCAGCACTAGCCTGGCCACCCAGCAGACTCTGGCCTTGCTGGCTTCAGCACCAGCCTTGCCTAATGGCAGTCTCTGATCACAGCCTCAGAGGCCCCAGAACCTGCTTTGCCTTAAGGGCAGCTCCTATCCTGGACTCGCTGGCTCCAGCTATGACCTCACCACATGGCAGGCACTGATCCTCGCCTTGCTGACTCTAGCACTGGCCGTACCTCACAGCAGGCTCCAATCCCGGCCTCGTTTGCTCTGGCACCAGCCTCAACCTTTGGTAGGCTCCGATCCCAGCCTCCGAGGCCCTGGCACCAGCCATGCTTCATGGTAGGCTCCAATCCCGGCCTCACTGGCACCGGCACTGGCCTCACCCCTCGGCAGGCTCCAATACCGGCTTCGGAGGCCCCAGCACTAGCCTTGCCTCACAGCAGGCTCCGATCCCAGCCTCGCTGGCTGGCCCCGGCACCTGTCTCACCCCTGGGCAGGCTCCATTCCCCACCTCAGAGGCCCCAGCACCAGCCTTGCCTCATAGCAGGCTCCGATCCCAGCCTTGCTGGCCCCAGCACTGGCCTCATCAATTAGCAGGCTCTGATCCCAGCCTCAGAAACCCCATCACTGGCCTTGCCTCATGGCAGGGGCCTCAGCACTGGCCTTGCCTAACAGCAGGCTCCATTCCTGGCCTCAGTGGCCCCAGCACTGGCCTCACCCTTCAGCAGGCTCTGATCCCAGCTTCGAAGGCCCCAGCACGGGCCTTGCCTCATGGCATGCTCTAATCCCGGCCTTGCTGGCCCCGGCACCTGCCTAGCCACCCAACAGGCTTCTATCCTGGCCTCAGAGGCCCCAGCACCAGTCTTGCTGTCTTGCTGTGCATTGGGCTCTGGTCTCTGTCAATATGAGCATGTCATCTACAGATGTTCCCTTTTTTCTCCCTTTTTCTTTCTTTCTTTTTTTTTTAGGTGGTACTGGGGTTCCTGGAAATATATATATATATATTAGGAAACAGGGTCTCTTAAGCCAATAGAGGCTGGCCTCGAACCTGCGCGATCCTCCTGTCTCTGCCTCACAAGCACAGGGATTACAAGTGTATGCCACCACACCTGGAGTTCTTCAATTTTTTTTTTTAAATATGAGAGAGCAGTACACATCTTTTGAGAAAGCTAGCACCCCAAATACCTAGTGGCAATGAATTTTTTTTTCCCTTTAAAGGCAGAGATCCACAGCTTCACTTCAGAGAGCAGGCTCTGCAGCAACATGTGCACTCTGGCCTCCTGCTCTGCGCAGAGGAGCATGATGGCCATGAGGGCTGATGTCTCCCAGAACAGTGTGGCAGCCCATCCTAGCTATGCAGGACTCCCTCTGAAAACCCCCAAACCCTTTTACCACTTATCATGTTGTCCAGAATTCCTGAGCATGTGTGTCAGGAGCAGTCTACTTCTGGGGAGATTTCCTCAAAAGGTCAAGGTAAACCAGACTGAATCTGTCTGCCCCTCCAAATTCTGGTCACCAGTACCACCACTGCCACCACTCCCATCTCGATTCTCTCCTGAACACCTTTCCCACACAGTTTCTTTTCCAGAATTCCCAAGCATGTGCAGCAGTAGCAGTATACCTTTGAGGATGTTTCTTTAAAATTATGAGGTGGATTGGATTGAATCTCTGCCTCTACCAAATACTGACCACCGCTGCCACTGCCACATCCATCTCGGTTCTCTTCCGAGCACCTTATTCACACAGCATGTTGTCCCAAATTCCCTAGTGTGTGCAGTGGTAGCATTCTACCTTTGGGGTGATTTCTTCAAAAGATCAAGGTGTATTGAATCAGATCTCTGCTTGTCCTGAATACTGGCCATTGCCGCTGCCTCCACCATCTCAATTCTTTCCTAAACACTTTTCCCACACTGCATGTTGTACAGAATTCCTGAGCATGTGCGGCGGTAGCATTCTCCCTTTGGGGCAATTTCTTCAGAAGATCAGGGTGGGTTGGATCAGATCTCTGCCTCTCCCAAATACTAGCCTCCACAGCCACGGCTGCTGCCACTGCCACCACCGCCTTCCTCCTGGTTCTCCACTGAGCTCCTTCCTTACATGGTATGATGTCCAGAATTCCTAAGCATGTGCAGCAGGAGCCCTACCATTTTTGGGGATTTTTTTTCCAAAAGTTCCAGGTGAATTGGATAGGATTTGTCTGCATCTCTTGAATCCTGGCTGCTGCCACAGCCATCTTGCCCCCTCTACAATATTTTTTTTTTAATAAAGAAGACAGTATGTGTGTTTTGAAGAGGTTGTGGGATTGAACACTCAGCATCAATGAATTTTATCTCCCCTCCAAGAGCAGAGGCCGACAGCCTCACTGTGTAGAGCAGGATCTGCTGTTCCAAGTGCAACAAGAACTCCAGTGCAGCACAGAGGAGCATGGCAGCCAGGCGCACTGAGTTTCCCAGGATGTGCAGCTGGGCTTCCCTCTTGGTGCTGCTGGGCTCACTCCAGCATGTCTGGATCATTTTTCTTCCAAGGTATGTTGTTAAGAGTCCCCAGCATGCGTGGCTGAAGTGGTCTTTTCTCTAATCTATTCTGGGATGTTCTTCCAAAATCACTTTTCTTGCATGGCGGAAGCCTCCTTGTCATCTTGCTTCTAATTCTGCTGTTATCTACTCTCTCTCTCTCTCCTGTATTCTAGATAGGAAGTCACAGCTGTAAAAGTCTCCTGAAATTGTCCCAATCAGATATTAAACCAAAATCTGGTGTCCAGGGCTTCTCTGAGGAAATAATTTTCTTTTCGGCAGCTGTGGTAGCCAATCTGACCGCAACCACCGCCATCTTGACTGTCAATACATGATATGGAGTCAATACATGAATTGAAGACCTCACTAGAAACCACCTCTGGCTGACTAGACCACATAGAAAATAGTTTCATGCTTAGAAGACAGTGTATTAAAACCTGACCACATAGTCAACAATATAAAAAAGTCAAAATGACCAGGACATCCAAAAAATGTGGGATAACATGAAATAACATAAATTATGAATAACAGGCAATTGAAAAAGATCTAGAAACAAAATTAAATGTATTAGAAACCTCTTCAGAGAAACGTTATCGGAACATTTTTTGAATATGGAAAAAACTTGGACATGAACACAAAGGAGACGTTCAGAACACCAACAAGACAAGATCAAAGAACCTCTTCATACCACATAGTAAAATGACTAACATAGAGGCCAAATTTTTTTTTAAAAAAACATCAAGAACAAAAGTATGATTAACATTCAGGGGCAAAACTATAAGAATCACACTGGACTTCTCGACTCAAGTCATGAAACCAGGAGGGATTGATACAAGGTACTTCAAACACTGGAAGAAAATAACTTCCAAACATGATTGCTATGTCCAGCAAAAATGTATTTCAAAATTGACATAGAAATAAAAACATTCCAATATAATCAAAAACAGAAATAATTCATGTCTAATAAGCTAGCACTAGAGAAAGTACTTAAAGATATAAAACACAAAGAAGAAAAAAATATAATTATGAGAACTAGAGAAGCGTTGAATTTCAAAAGATGGACAACTAGGTGAAGGAAAATAATATGTCAAACATAAACTAGAACACAAAACAACAGGATACAAAAATAGAGAAAATCAACAGAATTTTTTTTAGGTACATACAACCTACCTAAATTGAACCAAGAGGATATAGAAAACCTAAATCAACCAATAGCACACAATGAGATCGAAACAGCAGTACAAGGCGTTCTGTGAAATAAAAGCCAAGGTCCAGGTGTATTCTCAGCTGAATTTCTCCAAACCAGAAACAAGACAAGGATGCCCACTATCATCTCTCCTCTACAATATAGTATTAAAGACTCTTGCCAAAAAGAAAAGTCAAGATAATGATATTAAGAAAATTCAAATAAGAACTAATATTATCTCTTCATAAATAACATGATTCTATATTTAGAAGACCCCCAAACACTAAACCAAAAGAGTCCTAGAGCTGGCTAGCAAAGTCAGCAAAGTAGTGGGATAAAAAAAAAACTAATCTAAAAAATCAGTAGTTTTCTATATGCTGACAATTAATCTATTAAGAAATCTGGAAAAAATTTACTTACAATAATCTCAAAAGCAGTTAAATACCTAGGAATAAATCTAACCAAGGAGGTAAAAGATCTCTATAATGAAAACTATAAAGCACTATAGAAATCTAAGTTGATCGTAGAATATGACAAGATTTCCAATGTTCTTGGGTAGGCAGAATAAATATTGTTAAAATGAACATTCTACCAAAAATTATTTACAGAGTAAATGTACTCCCTATCAAAATATAAATATCATTCTACACAGACCTAAAAACACTAATTCTAAATTTTGTCTAGATAAACGAATGACCAAGAATAGCTTAAGCAATTCTCAGCAATAAGAACAATTCAGAAGGCATCACAATTTTAGACTTGAAGCCGGGCGTGGTGGCACACACTGGTAATCCCCGTGCTTGGGAGGCGTAGACAGGAGGATCGCACTGGTTTGGAGCCAGCCTTGCTGTTTTAAGAGACCCTGTTTCCATATAATAAAGTTAAAAAATAGGTCTGGGAGTGTAGCCCGTGGGAGTGTATCCCGGAGGTAGAAGGGCTTCCAGGAACCCCAGTACCACCATAAATAAATAATAAATAAATAAATAAATAAATAAATAAATAAATAAATAAATAAATATTTAGACTTGAAATCATACTACAGAGCTAGAATAAGAAAAAATAATCATAGTATTACTGACACCAAATGGACACATAGACCAAAGGAAAAAAATAGAAAATATAGGAGAAAACTGACACACTTTTTTTTTTTTCAGGTTTGGAGATGGAACCCAGGGGCATTTGACCTCTGAGGTACACCCTCTGCCCTATTGTTTATTTTTTATTTTGAAACAGGGTCTCACTAAGTTGCAGAGGGCCTCACTAAATAGCTGAGGCTGTCCGCGAACCGTGATCCTCTAATTTCAGCCTCCCGAATGCTGAGATTACAAGCGTGCGCCACCACGCCCGGCTGAAAATTGACACACTTAAAGTCAATTGATTTTTTTTTTTTTTTTTTTTTTGGTGATACTGGGGTTCCTGGAAACCCTTCTACCTCCAGGCCACACTCCCAGACCTATTTTATGTTTTTATTTGGAAACAGGGTCTCAAGCCAACGAGGCTGCCATTGAACCTGCATGATCCTTCTGTCTCTGCCTCCCAAGAGCGGGGATTACAAGCATGTGCCACCACGCCCAGCTCAATTGATTTTTTGAAAATAGTGACAAATACACATACTGGAAAAACACAGCCTTTTAAACAAATCATGATGAAAAAACTGGTATCTTTTTAAGAAAGATTAGGACACAGGCACATAGAGAGGAAGGAACATGTGAAAACAGGATGAAAGCTGTCAAGTACAAATCACAGAAAGATGCTCCAGAAGAAATCAGTCTGCCAACACTTTAGTTTTCATATCTAGCCTCCATGAAGAAAAATGAATTTATGTTGTTTAAGTCACTATTCTATGATAGTTTGATATAGCATATGTAGCAAACTTACACAATCAGTATCAGCATACATATATATTTGTATATATGTGAATGTATATGTGCATGAAGTTAATAGGAACCAGATAATAATTTTACATGTGTAAAAATTGCATAGACTATGGAATATGATTTTATTTTAAAGTGTGAAATAACTGGTCATCAGGGAGATGCAAATCAAAACTACACTGAGATTCCATCTAACCCCAGTCAGAGTGGCAAGCATAAAAAAAATCAAACAACAACAAATGCTGGCAAGGATGTGGGGAAAGAGGAACTCTTTTACACTGTTGGTGGGAATGCAAACTAGTTCAACCACTATGGAGATTGTGTGGAGATTTCTAAGAAAAGTGGGAATAGATCCACCATATGATCCAGCTATACCACTCCTGGGTATCTTTCCAAATTCAGAGAACTACAGCAACATATGCATACCTATGTTCATAGCAGCACAATTTGTAATAGCCAAAATATGGAACCAACCCAGATCACCATCAACAGATGAATGAATAGCAAATCTGTGGGAAATACACACAATGGAATTCTATTCAGCCATAAAGAAGAACAAAATTATATCATTTGCAAGAAGATGGAAAGCCCTGGAGAACATTATGTTAAGTGAGATCAGCCAAGCACAGAAGGAGAAGGTCCATATGTTTCCTCTAATATGCCCAAACTAGGAAACACAAAGAATAACAGTGGGACTCCAGATAATGGAGGGGAAATACCAGCAAAGTTTGAATAGAAAGATAGGAGAGGAGGAAGGCTGATCTTGATTAATGAGGGTCTACATCTGAACATGTGTAAAATTATGAATAAGACATGGTTAACCTGGACAACCATTGGTGGGAGGGGGGAAGGGAAAACGGGGGCGGGGGGAGAGGGCACCAAATATAGTTTAAATGTATACTATTTATGTTCAATTAAAAAATTGTTAAAAGAAAAAAAAGTGTGAAATAAGAATAGAAAATGATATTGATATGCATAATTAAAATATAACCAACAAATTAAAAATTAAGGAATGACATGTTTCAGAAAAATTAAAAATAAAACTTTATTTTAGCTAAGTAATGATTTAAATTTTGATGTCAAATTAAAACCTGGTAAAAATGAACAGAAAGTACAAATAAATTAAATACAAATGATTTTATCAAAATGTGTGATTAAAAGACATTAAAACTAAATCTTTTTCATTTTAATGGTTAGTGTGAAAATATCATTGTATCCAAACACCACTTTTTCTTAAAAAACTTTTTCATTGCCTCTTTTACATCTTTGTTCCTTAAACTATAGATGACAGGATTCAGCATGGGAATCACAATGGTGTAAAATATAGACACTATCATGTCATGCTCCAAAGCATAGCTGGAACTTGGTCTCAAATACATGAAGAGGCTTGTTCCTAGAAAAATAGACACTCCAGTTAGATGAGAGCCACAGGTAGAGAACACTTTTCTCCTCCCTTCAGTGGAAGGCATCCTCAGAATGGCCAACAGGATGAAAGCATAGGAGATCAGTACAATCAGGATGGTGATTATCTCGATGGAGCTCACAAAGAGAAAGAGAAGAAGCTCGTTTATGTGAGTATCAGAACAAGATATTGTGAGAAGAGGAGGTATATCACAAAATATATGTTTAATTTCATTGGTTCCACAGAAGGACAAGCTAAAAGTGGCCACTGTCTCAATAATAGCATGCAATATTCCTCCAACACAGGAAGCTGCGATGAGTGGTAAGTAGACCCTGGGTGACATGCTCACTGAATACAGAAGTGGGTTGTAGATGGCGACATAGCGATCGTAAGCCATTGCAGCCAAGAGGAAGCATTCCGTGGTTCCAAAAGTAACAGCAAGAAATAACTGTGTTGCACATGCTTGGAATGAAATTGATTTGCTTTTTGACATAAAATTTGCTAACATATTTGGGGTAATATCTGAAGAAAAGCAGGCATCCAGGGAAGACAACACACTCAGGAAATAGTACATCGGATTGTGCAGCCTAGAATCTCCAATGACCAGTACAATCAGGCCTAGATTTCCCATGAGAGTAAAAAGGTAAATCGCTAGGAAGAGGAAGAAGAGAATGATCTGCAGTTCCCTATTGTCTGTGAAGCCCCTGAGAACAAACATGGTAACTTCAGTGACATTCTTCATGTTGAAATCTCATAAAACAGACTTGAACACACTCAGGAGATCTTAGTTCATATTACTATGAAAATAATAAACAGTATTATGAGTCAGAAAAATGTGAACTATAACTTAAATATTTGTGAATAATAATTATATATAATACAGTGAATCATTGAGACATATTTATATATTCACATAGCACAATTTGATCTATGTCTTTCCCATTTTATCCTCTTAGCCTCCCCTCCTTATTATTCTGGATTCACTGACTCATTACCTTTCTTTATCCTCCTGGTCTCTCTTTTCTTCTCATAGCATCCTTTTTTCTCTTTTTCCCCTTTTTTCTCTCTAGCTTTTCTTTCTTTCTTTTTTTTTTTTTTTTGTGGTACTGGGGGTGGAACCCAGAGGCTTTCTACCCCCGGGCTATACTCCCAGACCTTTTTTTTTTTTTTTACGTTTTATTTGGAAACAGGGTCTCACTAAGTTGCTGAAAGCCTCACTAAGTAGCCGAGGCTGCCTTCGAACCCGTGCAATCCTCCTGTCTCAGCTTCCCAAGCGTGGGGATTACAAGCGTGCGCCAGCCACCACGCCCTGCCTTCTTTCTAGCTTTTCTATATGAGAAAAAGTAATGGCACTTGACTTTTTGAATTTGGTTAATTTTGCTTAACATAATGCTTTCTACCTATATATCGTATGTATTTTTAGTACTATATAATTTTCAAACAGTGGGTAAGGAAAATATGACAAGATGTTGAGTCCAGGTTTGGTGACATTTATTCAAAATCAAGAAAATGTGCTTGGGACATTGTTGTAAATATTTCTGTGGTAAATGCACACACACACACACACACACACACACACACACACAATTTCTTTAATGCACATTTCCTCTAGATTGGAGTTGCTGAGTTAGAGCTACAATGAAGTCCAATCTCAGAAGAAGAAAAAAAAAGGTATAGAATTTTTACCCAGTGAGTAAATCAAACCATTTCTCAAATTATCAAAACAACTAGTCAATTTACCACTGAGTCCTAGTAGCTGTTTTTCATATTTAATTACATTAAAACTTCAAGGGAATAACTTATAAAGCATCCTTTTTTACATCCAAACATGTGAGATAGTATATAAATTAAAAAAAAAAAAATCACAGAACCTGGGCATGGTGGCTCAAACTTGTAATCCCAGCATTTGGGAGGCTGAGACAGGAGGACTGTGGTACTTGGACAACCTCAGCTACTTAGTGAGGCACTTTGCAACTCACTTTGGCCCTGTTTCAAAATAAAGAATAACAATGGGGCTGGGGGTGTAGCTCGGAGGTAGAGTGCCAGTGGGTTCCATCTCCAGAACCAGCTAAACTACTGGCCACTTTTATTACTGTTGGAATCTAAATTTTTAATATTCTATGTCTACTCCTTCAAATTTCTGATGAAATTAGTAGAATTATTCTGAAAAATCAGTTGAATTTTTTATCCAGATTTACCAATGCAAATTACACTTCAGTTTAGATAAATGTTATTCTCATTTGTAAGAGAAAGAAAGAGGCTTTGGATTAAAAATATTGATGTAATAAATTTTTTCCCATCGCATTGATCTGATAGTTTTAGAAATGAAATAAGCTCAGCCTTCACTGTTCACCAACATATTACACTAATTTTGTATGAGTGTCACCATCTCACCACTCCCCTGTCATTGTCTCCAGATACTACAAAGAATGCCACACAGCAGCCATCTTCCAAGATAAAGTAAGGATTATCTAGAATTGTCAATATAAAAACATCTTTATAATGTTAGAAAGATTAGAAAAGTTACTTTCAAGTGAAATTGACTTCTTTTTTTTCCAGTCTCCCCTCTTATTTTCTTTGCTTCATTTATTTTTTATTTCTTTTTTCCCTTTTCATTTATTTTTATTTATTCCTTGAAATTATAATGTTAAAGAAAACCATTCTCTTCCCCAAGGAGTGTTTTCATCTTTTAATTCTAACAAGACAATATCCTTGGAATCAGATGATATTCTCCTAAATGAGATTGTTAATTTTAAATAACAACCCCAGCAGTAAAAATGAAATGAAGAGCAGAGAATCTCTTACCACATATATTTGTACCATATTTTGCCTGTGTTTATTTTCTCCTTTTATTGAGAGCTAAAACCTCTGCAGTTCATTAAATTGCTTTCTTCATATGTCAAAACTATCATGGCCACTGCTATTTTAAATTACATATACCCAAACAACGCAAAGGAAAACTGTATGATTCATCATGAAATAGAAATAGAAATTCAATTTAAAACCACCAAGATTAATGACTTTCATCCTATAGGTTCATAAGAGTCTAAAAGCCCCTGAGTTCTACCCATAGTACCACACACAAAAAGCCTATATTATAAAATAATCACAAATAAGGTAAAGGCATTAATCAAAGCCTGGAACAAGTAAATACAAAAATATTACTTAAGATAATAGATAACATATTAAAAATTAATAAAAAATGAACAACATATTATATAGAAAACTTACAAATAAATTTATGGCCTATATATAATATATAAATATGTATTTATATATAAATATATAAAATATATAAATATGTATTTATATTTATATAAATATTAGTATCTATAATTATATATTTTATTTATATATAATATATAAATTATATGTTATATTTATATAAATAAATTTATATAATATGTTATATTCCTATAGCAATGATATGAATGAAATAAATGATATAAATGATATAAATAAAAAATGACATAAAATTATCTTATAATTACATGAAAAATGAGAAGGACTAAGTTTATGAATAAAAAATGCTTGTGAGTGCATGGAGTAAACCAAATTTCTGTTGTGGAGTAAACCAAATTTCTGTTCTGTTTCTTGTGAGTGCATGGAGTAAACCAAATTTCAGTTCTGTTGATATCAGTATTAAAATTATAATTGGAGAAAAATGTATAACTATTTAATAAATCTACAAATCTAACAAAATTAGATAAAAAGATACAATCAAATGAGTTAGCATGGACAAGTAGAAGATTATTCATTTTAGTGAAAATATTCATTTGTAGAATAATAGATTCAGTATTATATCCCACAAAGGTATTTATAAAATATGCAAATTATGCTTTAATTAGTTAGAGTACACAAATTAAACAATGAAGACCTGCATATGAAGAACAAATTATAGAAAAAGTTAACTTTTTGTAGAAGAGAGAATATGATAGTATTAGGATCAGATTTAATAGGATAAAGAAGTAGTATAAGGTTTTAATTTTATAAAACATGAGTTTATATGTCAAAAATCATATATATAGTTATATATGATAATATATATAATTATATATAATATATAGATAATATGTAGAATATATTATAATATATCATATATAACATATATTATTTATGATATATATTATATCATATATAATATAATTATTTATAATATATAATTATATATAATTTATTTGAATTATATGAATTATATATAGTTATATGAATTATATAATATATACTTATATGAATTATATATATAATTATATGATAGATAATTATATGAATTATATGAATTATATATAATATATAATACATATATATTATATGAATTATATGAATTATATATATATGAATTATATATATGATTTATACTCAGTTTAATATTTATTATTTTTTTTAATTTTGAAAGCATATCACCCCATTAATGTTAGCACTCTTAAGATTAACAGAATCTCCTTGGCTTAATATATACTTAACACGATTTTCTAATATAATCTTACAATAAATTTTTATAACACAATCACTATCATAACCAAAGTCTTTAAAAACTGTCTTACTACATTTAATAATTTATTATTGGCAATATATATGAACTTATGGCAAAATATAAAATGCACTACATTAAAAAGTAAAATAAATGACATTAAGTAAAATCATACTCATAATCATTTTTATTTAAATAATTTATAAAAGTAAAATTTACATGCCATAAAACTAAACCATTTTAAAAGAAACAGTTTAGTAGCAATTATAACACTGATAACATTTGTGAAACTATCTTCTTCAAACATTAACAAAAAAATGAAAGATCTCTGTATCTCTTGTAATTACAATAAACCCATCATGAGGTCCTGTTCTTATGATGACCTTATCTACCTTTAATTTTCTCCAAAAATAAACTACTTTCAAATATGAACATATAAATTCAGTGATTAAATTTTAAACAAATGGAGTTTTGAGTGCAATATTCTAAATCTAGCTATATAGAAAAATTTAGTTAAATTTTCATAAAGCTAAATTTATTCATTTTTTGTTTGTGCTTATCTTTTTGTCTTCTGTCCCATATTTAATAATGAATTGCAAAATATGATGATATGGTGATTTACCCCTCTGTTTTCTTCTAAGAATTTTAGATATTAAACTTTCATTTTTAAGATTTTGATCAAGTTTGAGTCGATTTTCCATATATATTATGAAGAAGGTGGTCCAAGTTTATTATCTTGCAAGTGAATGTACAATCATCTCTCAGTACTGCAAATTAATGTTTTGAACAATATTTAGTATAATCACAAGGATATGATGTAACTTTCTTTGATTTAGCAAAATTTCCATTTGTACGTGATATTAGAATCTGGTATACTTATGATTAATATTTTTAATCTTTTCCTGACAATATAAATTGATATAACTAATATTAAAATATTTGTGCAGGCCAGGTATGGTGGCACACATTTGTAATCCCAGTACCTGTAATGTTGAGATGTAAGATCTGGGTTTAAGGCCAGCCTCAGCTATTTAGTGAGGCCCTTTGCAACTTAGGGAGACCCTGTTGCAAAATAAATAATAGAAATTAGGGCTATGGATGTAGCTTGAAGGTAGAATGCCCCTGGGTTCAACCCTCAGCACCAAATAAATAAATAAATAAATAAATAAATAAATAAATATGCAACATATAGTGGATGTGAAATTAGTAATACCACATGCATGGCCTGATATATAGTATATGAATAGCTATATATATTATTGTATGTGAAGAAAATAAAATATAAAATATGTCAACTGCATTATTGATTTTAAAAGAGAATCATTCAGAAGCTACCAAACCTCATCTTGTTTACATGCATCAAGCAAGTATATATCAAAATCATTATATCCCAATAATTTACTGCTAAATAGGATGAAAAGAGCCGATCCAAAATGATATGAACCCCACAGATATACTCATGTAAATTTTCAAGTCATATTACAATAAGTTAATATTTATATTTAATGTATATTTAATAACATGTACATATGTTATACTGAGTTTGATTCAGTCCGTATGAGAACATATCCAAAGGTTTCTGAGTTATAAAAACCAAACAACTGATTCTTGAGGATTTAATAATATTGAATCAAATTCCATTTGTTTACTTTTTAGTGTGTTGCACTGAGTTGAACCCAGGAGCATTATACTTAGAAGATACTCCTCTATCGATATGTTAATTTTTCATTTTAAAAGAGGATCTCACCAAGTTACAGAAGGTTTCATTAAATTGTTGAGACCACCTCAAAACTGTAATCCTCCTGTATCAGCATCCCAAATACTGGGACTTCAGGTGTGCTCCACTACATCCAGCTTACAATCATCTTTAGAAATTAATGTAAAACTACATCTATAAGCACAACTTTACCAAAAAGGTAGAAAATTCCAATTAACTTGGGTTCAAATTTGCAGCACTAAGTTCACAACAGTGAAGAAAAAGAAAATAAAGCCATTTTTCAACACTTGTTGAAGAAATTCACACTATTATTTTACCACTGTGGCAATTCTCATAGCTTCTAAGCCAGAGGCAAGATTCCATCTCAAATTTCTCTTACAGTGCAGGTAATGCTCAGTGTCTTACACTGTTTTTTGTTAGATCCTAGCTTCATATTGCAAGTTAAATCCACACATCCCAACCATGAAATAAAATGTTGGAAGAAAATGAAACATAATTATTGATATGTTTATGTTCTAGAAACTGCTGAGACTATAGAAATATTAGGACTAAATAATAACCCGAAGTGGCTTTTAGGTTACATGGGTAGTATATTAAAATAGCTATTTTTAAAAACACTCAATTATCGTTCCTGTCTTCCCATGCTGTGTAAGTTCTCATACTGAAAATTTTGTATTTAATTTATTTATTTATTTATTTTTTTGGTGGTACTAGTGTTCCTGGAAGCCCTTCTACCTCCGGTCTACACTCCCAGACCTATTTTTTATATACTTTTATTTGGAAACAGGGTCTCTTAAGCCAGCATGGCTGGCTTCGAACCTGCGTGATCCTCCTGTCTCCGCTTCCCAAGCGCTGGGATTACAAGCGTGTGCCACCATGCCCGGTGGAAAAATTTGTATTTTATATTAAACCATTTCTTATTTAACAAAAGAAAATTAGAAGCTACCTGACAGCTGAATAGGCTTAATATGTATTCTTTCAATTTGTAGGTCCCTGATTTTTCACAAATTAAAATGATGATTTCTTCCATGGGAAATAAAAACATACACTCTATTTGAGGTAGTTTTATTTATTACTACTTGTATAATACCAATACTTTTTATTTTGTTTTCTAGGAAGTATTGGTTTTTCAATACTTTGGCACAACTTTATATAAATCAGATATTGAATAATATTTTTATTACCTATTCAATTGATAAGAATTAAAGAGTTTTATACTGTTTGTGTAAAAGCTCAATTATTTAGAGAAAGAATTGATGCTGATTTTTTAGATCTCCTATGATAGTCTTCAAATCACCCAAAAATATTTCTTACCATTGAAACAGCAAATTCAGATTGAATTAAGCTATAAATATGTCTCATTTAGAATGTTTATATCCATATACTTGTTTGCTGATAGAACCCACAGGATATGCCCCTAGGGGAATTTTACCCAATTATTTTGTGGTATGAAATGCAATCATAATTATTTACTTCATAATAAAAGAGATAATGATTCTTTAAAAAAAACACTGCATGTTGATATTCATGAAACAAATGAGATTATTTGGTGTCTGATTAAAATGATGGATTACAATATATATAGATCTAAACATCTTCATGTGAGCGATGAAATCTAAAGATATAAAACTTTGTAGCATGGCTTGAATAAAATTATAATATCACTTTTCTGAAGCCTAGTTTTCTTACACTTACAATATAAACTATTTTGTATTTTAAGTAAAAAATGATTGAATATGATAATAATGTAAAATATTTTTTGCAGTACCTAGAGGATGAGTTATCAGTGATTCTGATATCTCACATTTTTACTTTGTTGAAATTATAAACTAGTGTGTTAGGACTTAATACAGTGTAATTTTTAAGCTTAATAGATAAATAAAGCTTAATGCTTTATTATCCAAAGTAAACAGACAAATACAAAAATAACATAAGTGTGGAAGAAGTAAAATCTTAAAATTTAGGCTTCATACATCAGGTATGAAGCCTATTTATATGAAATTATATATAATGTATACACACAATGCATCCAATAAACACACACAAGCATAAAAACAGGTGCGAAAGATTATAATAGAGAAATTTAATATTGATAGATCAGGAAGGCACAAAAGAAAAAAAATTTGAATATATATATATTTATATATATATATATATTTTGTGTGTGTGTGTGGTACTGGGGTTCCTGGAAGCCCTTCTACCTCCGGGCTACACTCACAGACCTATTTTATATTTTGAAACAGAGTCTCTTAAGCCAGAGAGGCTAGCTTCGAAACTGCACGATCCTTCTGTCTCTGCCTCCCAAGCGCAGAGATTACAAGCGTGCGCCACCACACCCGGCTTGAATATTTTTGATAATAGAAAGCTTGAAGTTTACAGATAGTGATAATTTTTAATTTTGTAGATCACCAATTTGAAGAGTGCAATAGACCGGCTTGGTCGGAGCACTTAGGGACTCTGCCAGGGTGTTGGGACTGATTTCTCGAAAGGTGGGCAAGGCTTCGGTTGTAGTTCTGCAGAGACTTCTCTACAGCGATTTTTCCCTTTTTATGAAATAAACTCCTTTAAGTTTCTGTTTACAACGCTAAAAGCGGAGATTTCCTCTCCGGGAAAAATCTGAAATGACTGACATGGACAATTGCCTCCTCTCGCGTGCAACTGACCACTTTATTTTAGAAACAAGATTTTTTTATATATCCCTATTTCCCAATGATTCCCTAGTAGAAAAGTGTAAACACCAAAAAACAATAGTGAAATATACATGTAAATCACCAACCCTAAACAAGACAAAAGTAAGGCCTGTGACATCACAGGTCTTTTGTGATTGAAATCAGTCCCATGACCCTGCAGGTGGGTCTTATGATTCAAGTCAGCCCCTTTGGCCTTCCCTTGACCTTGTAGCTGCCAGGCTTTTAGAGGCTTTTATTCCAGAAGAAAAAAAGTCACACCTAAAATCACTTGAAAAATTCGGTTTTTAGAGTTTTCTTTAACCCTTTAGGAATCTTCTATTCCTAGGGCTTAGTCCAATGTCCTTCTCTAGCAACCTCCTTTGAGCTGGATGGGGATGAAGTCGGAGGTTCCAGCTTTCATACATGTAGTTGGCATAGAGAAATCCGTGTTGTGTACATCTATGATGATTTTAGAGGATTGCGATGAATGTCTGCCGGATTTTGTCTGCAATACCATCTGGTATCTGAATGTGTCACCCTATTAAACACTTAAAATGTATTTTAGCAGACAGGGCCCAAAAAACAACATGAAGCTTTTAGATTTAACTGTCAGGTGTACTCCTTTAGCCTCTATCATCCTCTTTTAACCACCAAAACATACCTGCATATTTATTATATCTGTCTTTTGTTTTTAATATTTATTTATTTATTTTTTATTTTTTTTAATTTATTTTTTATTGGTGCAATGTATTCATACATCATAGTGGTATAAAGAAAATACTTTTGTAGACATACATGCACATCTCGCCCAGTTAGCCCCTATAACGATCCCCACCCCATTCCCTCCCCATCCCTCCTTCCCACGCTTGGCTTACTGGTTGACATCTAGTATTATAGCAATTTATACAATATTAACATTGATAATCTCACATAACAGTTTCATTTGTCTGGTACCAAACTTTTGATGACTTAAAGATAACATTTCAATATTTCTTTTTGCTTTCTTTCTTACCAGAGAATATTTTTTTCTTTTTTTTTTTTAGGTGAAACTATCATAAATTTATTTATTTATTTTTCAGAAAAAATCTATCCTGATATGGAATATGGACTCTAGATACCCAAAACAGTCTCAAAGAAGAACAAAGCTAGAAGATGTATATTTTCTGATTTCAAACCATATAAAGCTACAATAATTGAAACAGTGTAGTACTGTTCTAAAGGCAGATATATAAACCATTGGAGCTAAATAAAAGCCTAGAGATAAATTCTTCCATACATTGTCAAGTTATTTTTGACAAGGTTTCCATGAACTTTTGGTGGAGGAAATACTAGTCTTTTAACTAAATATTGTTGAAAAATAATAATAAATGAAAAAGAATAAAATTGGACCCTTACCTAACACATATACAAATATTAACTCAAAATAGATAAAAGACCTAAATATAAATCTTAATACTATAAGCTTTTAGAAGAAAATCTGGGTCATAAAACCTCACAACATTGAAATTGGAAGTGATTTCTTGGATATGATTTCAATGGCACAGGCAACAAAAGAGTAAATAAACTCCCTAAAAAGTAAAAAAAAAAATATTGTATATCCAAAGACAATGTAAACAGAGTTAAAAGTTACTGATCCTCTTCCAAGAGTTCCTCCTATGACCCATTTCTCCCTAACTCACATATTAGGGAAAGCATCTGATTTCTTATTTTTTGTGCCTGACTAATCTCACTTAGCATAATGTCCTCCAGTTCCATCCATTTCCCTGAAAATGATGTAATTGAGTTTTTTTTGATGGCTGAGTAAAATTCCATTGTGTACATATCCCATAGTTTTGTAATCCATTCATCTGTTGATGGACATCTTGGCTGGTTCCATAGTTTGGCTATGGTGAATTGTGCAGCTATGAACATAGATACACATGCATTAGTTTGGTAGTTTGGTTTCTTTTCTTTTGGGTAGATACCCAACAGTGGTATTGCTGGATCAAATGGAAGATTTGTTCCCATTCTTCTGAGGATTCTCCATACTGTTTTCCAAAGTGGTTGCACTAATTTGCAATCCTACCAACAATGTCTTAGAGTTCCCACTTCTCCACATCCTCGCCAGCATCTGTTGTTGTTTGTGTTTTGAATGATGGCCATTCTAGTTGGAGTTAGGTGAAATCTCAGGGTAGTTTTGATTTGCATCTCTCTGATTGCCAGTGATGTTGAGCATTTTTTCATGCATTTATTGGCCATTTGAATTTCTTCTTTTGTGAAGTGTCTATTTAGTTCATTTGCCCATTTTGTTATTGGATGCTTTGTTTTCTTAGTGTTGAGTTTCTTGAGTTCTCTGTATATTCTAGATATTAGTCCTCTATCAGTGGTGTAGGTGGCAAAAATCTTCTCCCATTCTGTTGGCTCTCGATTGAGGTTCTTGATAGTTTCCTTTGCTGAACAGAAGCTCTTCAGTTTCATGCAATCCCATGTATTGATTCTCCTTTTAATTTGTTGTGCCTTTGGGGTCTTGTTGAGGAAATGTTTGTCTGTGCCTATGTGTTGTAGTGTTGGACCTATGCCCTCTTCAAGGAGCTTCAAGGTCTCTGGTTTGATTTCCAAGTCTTTGATCCATCGTGAGTTGACTTTTGTACAGGGTGAAAAAGTGGGATTAACATCCAATTTTCTGCATATGGTTAACCAGTTTTGCCAACACCATTTGTTGAAGAGGCTATCTTTTTTCCAGTGTATGTTTTTGGCCCCTTTGTCAAAAATCAATTGGCTGAAAGTGTGTGGACTTGTTTCTGGGTCTTCTATTCTGCTCCATTGGTCTATATATCTGTTCTTTTGCCAGTACCATGCTGTTTTTATTACAATGGCTTTGTAGTATAGTTTAAAGTCAGATATTGTGATTCCTCCTGCGTGGTTTTTGTTGCTGAGAACTACCTTGGCTATTCTGGGCTTTTTGTTATTCCAGATAAATTTAAGGACTGATTTTTCTATGTCTGTGAGGAATGATCTTGGTAGTTTAATGGGCATTGCATTAAATCTTTAGATCACTTTTGGGAGGATGGCCATTTTAATGATATTAATTCTGCCAATCCATGAACATGGAAGGTCTTTCCATCTTCTAAGATCTTCTTCGATTTCTTTTTTCAGTGTTTTATAATTTTCTTTGTAGAGATCTTTTACTTCCTTGGTCAAGTTTATTCCTAGGTATTTTATTTTTTTGTGGGAGATCCTGAGTGGAAGTGTTTTCTGAATTTCTTTTTCAGTGGATTTATGGTTGGTGTACAGGAAAGCTTCTGATTTTTTAAGATTGATTTTGTATCCAGATACCTTGCTGAATTTGTTGATCAGTTCTATAAGCCTTTTGGTTGAGTTTGTTGGGTTTTCTAAATATAGTATCATGTCATCTGCAAATAGTGAAAGCTTAAGTTCTTCTTTTCCTATTTGTACTCCTTTGATTTCCTTTTCTTGCCTTATTGCTCTGGCTAGAGTCTCTAGTACTATATTGAAGAGAAGTGGTGATAGTGGACATCCTTGTCTCGTTCCAGTTTTTAGGGGAAATTCTTGAAGTTTTTCCCCATTTAATATGATGTTGGCAGTGGGCTTATTGTAGATTGCCTTAATAATGTTGAGATATGTTCCTTCTATTCCAATTCTCTGCAGTGTTTTTATCATAAATGGATGTTGAATTTTATCAAATGCTTTTTCAGCATCTATTGAGATGATCATGTGGTTTTTGTCTTTGATTCTGTTTATATGATGAATTACATGGATTGTTTTTCGTATATTGAACCAGCCTTGCATCCCTGGGATGAACCCTACCTGGTCATGGTGAATGATTTTCTTGATGTGGTTTTGAATGCGTGTTGCTAGTATTTTGTTTAATAGTTTTGCATCCAAGTTCATCAGAGATATAGGCCTGTAGTTTTCCTTCCTTGAACTGTCTTTATTCGGTCTGGGTATTAGTGTGATGTTGGCTTCATAGAATGTATTTGGGAGAGTCCCAGTTTTTTCTATTTCCCGAAATAGTTTGAGTAGTATTGGGATTAGTTCTCCTATAAAGGTTTTATAGAATTCACTTGGGAAACCATCTGGTCCTGGGCTTTTCTTTGATGGTAAGCTCTTTATTGCTATTTCAATCTCTTTGATTGTTATTGGTTGTTTTAAATGTTCTATATCTTCTTGACTCAGTTTAGGAAGGTTGTATTTATCTAGGAAGTTGTTGATTTCCTCCAGATTTTCCATTTTGTTGGAGTATATTTTTTCAAAGTAGTTTCTGATAATCATCTGGATTTCTACGCTGTCAGTAGTAATGTCTCCTTTTTCATCCCTTATCTTCATAATTTGGGTTGATTCTCTCTTTTTTTTAGTTAGGTTGGCTAGTGGTTTATCAATCTTGTTAATTTTTTCAAGAAACCAGCTTTTAGTTTTGTTGATTTTCTGTATTGTTTTTTTATTCTCTATTTCGTTAATTTCTGCTCTAATTTTAATAATTTCCCGTCTTCTGCTGGCTTTGGGGTTCAATTGTTCCTGCTTTTCAAGGGCTTTGAGGTGTGTCATAAGACTATTTATTTGAAGATTTTCTGTTTTTCTTATGTGAGCACTCAGTGCTATAAATTTTCCTCTTAATACTGCCTTCAAAGTGTCCCAGAGGTTTTGATATGTTGTTTCTTTATTTTCATTTGTTTCTAGAAATTTCTTGATTTCACCTCTTACATCTTCTATGACCCATTCTTCATTCAGAAGTGTGGTGTTCAGTCTCCACATGTTTATGTTGTTTCTCTGGGTCTTCTTATAGTTGATTTCTAGTTTCATTCCATTATGATCTGAAATGACACAGGGAAGTATGTAACATTTTTTAAATTTGCTAGTGCTCATTTTGTGTCCCAGGATGTGATCTATTTTGGAGAAGGTTCCATGAGCAGCTGAGAAAAATGTAAACTCTGCTGTAGTTGGGTGAAATATTCTATATGTGTCCAAAAGGTCCATTTGGTTAATGGTGTTCTTTAGTTCTGAGACATCTTTACTGACCCTTTGTTTGGAAGATCGGTCTAGTATTGTGAGAGGTGTGTTGAAGTCTCCCAGTATTATTGTGTTGGGATTTATGTGTGGCTTCATGTCACAAAGAGTTTGATTTATGAAAGTAGCTGCCCCTATGTTTGGGGCATAGATGTTGATTATTGTTATTTCCTCTTGCTGGACTATTCCTTTTACCAGTAAAATGTGACCTTCTTTGTCTCTTCTAATAAGTTTGGGTTTGAAGCCTAACTTGTCTGATATCATAGTTGCTACTCCTGCTTGTCTTTGAGTACCATTAGCATGGATTACCTTGCTCCAGCCCTTTACCTTGAGTTTGTTCCTATCTTTACTTGTGAGGTGTGTTTCTTGTAAGCAGCAGATGGATGGATTCTGGCTTTTAATCCATTTTGCCACTTTATGTCTTTTTATTGGGGAGTTGAGGCCGTTTACATTCAGTGTGATTATAGAGAGATAATTTTTAATTCCCAACATGTTAAGATCTTATTTCTGTTTGAGATACTGTTTATTCTTCTTTGCTTAGTTGTCTGCTGGATGGGAATTCTTGTTTCTTGGGTTCTGGCGTGAATTACCCATTTCCTCTTTGCAGTTAATCTCCTTGAGTATTTTCTCTAGCACTGATTTTGAAGACATAAATTCCTTCAGTTGCTGTTTGTCATGGAAGCTTCTTATTTCCCCATCTAATTTGATGGATAGTTTTGCTGGGTAGGAAATTTTTGGCTGGAAGTTGTTTTCTTTCAGAGTTTGGAATATGTTACTCCAAGCCCTTCTGGCTTTCATAACTTGGTTTGGGAAGTCTGGAGTGATTCTAATTGGTTTGCCTCTGTATGTCACATGGCCTTTTGTTTTTGTTGCCTTTAAGATTCTCTCCTTGGATTCCACATTAGTAATTTTGACAATTATGTGGCGTGGGGATCCTCTTCTCTGATCCTGTCTAAAGGGAGTTCTATAAGTTTCCTGGACCTGTGTATCGACCTCTTGCTCTATGTTTGGAAAATTTTCTGCTATTACTTCCTTGAAGAGATTGTTGATCCCTTTGGTTTCACCTTCTTTTCCCTCCTCTATTCCAATTATTCTTAGGTTAGCTCTCTTGAAATGGGCCCATATTTCTTCAATGTCAGATTCCTGCTGTCGGTTTTTTTTTTTCTAAATTAGAAACTATGCGTTCATTTTTAGAATGATCATCTTCAAGAAGCGAGATTCTATTCTCCATGTGGTCTAATCTGTTGTTTATAATTTGAATTGAGGCCTTTACTTCATTAATTGCATCCTTTATCTCTTTTTGACTCTCTCTAAATTCTTTTCGAAAGTCCTCTATTATTTCTAAAGTTATTTTCCTAATTTGATCTTCTAGAGATCTTTGGGTTTCTGTGTTATCAGGTTCTGATGTTGTGGTGTTGTTGGCATTCACTGCTCCATTGTTATTTCTCTTTCCCATGATTTTGGAAGTTTGTGCCTTCTCTGGGTTCTTCCCTGAGTCACTACGAGTTCACTTAAGATGCTCTGGATCTCTAGTCTATGGTATCTCAGTCACCACTACTCCTTTACTGTGTTGTATCACAAAGTCTCAGACCCAGGGAGTCAATCAAGGCTGCTTAGACCGTGGGGGGTGCCAAGTTGGGCGTTCTCCAGTGGGGAGTTGTGACTATGGTATGATATCTCTGCCACTGCCACTCCCCCACTGGGCTGCACTGCTAAAATCTCCGACCCAGGGAGACTATCTGCGCAAGTCCCTGGGAGTGCAGTACTGGGATTTCTCCCCTAGGGGCCGCAATTTGACTCACGGTTGTTGAGTGCGCTGATGGAGCTGTAGTGAACTCTGTGGATTCACTGCTGCCGCCACTGGCAATATGGCACCACTGCCACACCCTCAGCCGTGATGCGGCGTATTTCTTCTCTGGTTTTGAACTCTGCTCTGAGTCCTTGCCAGTTGTGCTGCGCCCAGCCCTTGGGAGCTTTAGATGTTCCCTGAACCAACAAAACTGCTGACTGCCACCCGGCTGTTCAGCACCTGCTCACCTCGGCTCGCTGTCCACCCCTCCTCTCAGGCTCCTGGTGGCTGGTTGAGTGGGTTGGTCTAGGGCCGTCTGGTGAACTCGCCGCTGCCGCCAGCAGTAAGACGCTGCTTCTGCATCCTAGGCCGCGAGGCCAGAGTACCTCCTCTCTGGATTTGAGCTCTGTTTTGAGTCTCCCTCCTCTCTGGAGCCTGGTGTTGCTAGGGGAGATGTAGGCCGCGCCGCTCCAGCCGCTCTGCGCCACGGCTCTGGCTGCTCCGCACCACGGTTCTGGCTGCTCCGGCTGCTCCGGCTGCTCTGCACCGCGGCTCTGGCTGCTCTGCACCGTGGGTCTGGCCACTCCGGCCGCTGCTGCCATTCCGCGATGCGGCTCTGGCTGCTCCGGCTGTTCTGGCCGCTCCGCTCCGGCTGCTCTGGCCACTCCGCTCAGCTGTTCTGGCCACTCTGCTCCGGCTGCTCCGGCCGCTCCACTCCGCAGCTCCGGCCACTCCGCGCTGCCGCTCCAGCCAATCCGCGCTGCAGCTCTGACTGCTCCGGCTGTTCTGGCCGCTCCGCTTGGCTGCTCTGGCCGCTCTGCTCAGCTGCTCGGAACCGCGACTCCAGCTGCTCTGTACCGCGGGTCTGGCCACTCTGGCTGCTCCAACCGTTCTGCGCCGCGGCTCTGGCTGCTCCGACTGCTCAGGCCGCTCCGCTCCCTGTTTTTAATATTTAAAATAACTATTTTAACCAGGTGGTGCCTTGTCTCCAGGCAGTGCTATTACTAGGTGCAAAGGTCAAGATTCCTCCTAGCCCTCAGCTCTATTTTAATGATTAGAATGAAGGTCAAAGATAGGGAGTAACTTCGCATCCCCTCCCCTACCTAAATTCTTTCACAGCACCTCGATTATAACTTAGAGTAAGGCAGAGAAAGTCTGAGGGCTCAGACATTTTTTACCAGAAAATTTACCCCAAAGTTATGGTTTTTGAGCTCGTTTTGTGCCATTGGAGCCATGAGTATAGAATCATTACCAAAAGAACAATAGCATATATAAAAAATATCTAAAAGCAAAGGGTACTCTGGCCAGGAACAAAGCTCCCTCTGGGCGCTTACTTTAAGCATAGCCAAGTCATGTGCGCAAGCTCATGGGCTCAGATGCAGAGGAAGAGGATGCACCAAAGAGTAGTGAGTGAAATGATTTGCATAATTATGCATATATTAATAAACATAAATATATAGAAATGTTGACTATGACGACAATTTAAAAATAATATCAGACCTATAAAGACCATCTAGAGACTCGAACATGAGAACATAATAAAGTGTAATGTTGGGGTGGGATTTAGATTGACCATAGAGAATGTAGGGTTTCCTTCCATAAAGAAGTGTTATACCAGTCCAATTCCTAATGAAGTGATAAAATATGAAACTAAGTGTGTGTGTGTATTATATTGGTGATTAAACCCAGGGAAAATCTAACCCTGAGATACATTTCTAGCTTTTTTAATTTTGTTTATTTTGTTTTGAAACAGGGTCTTGCTATATTGCAGAAAATCTTATGTTGCTGAGGCTATTCTTGAATGTGTGATCCTGTCTTAGCCTCCCACGTACTGGGATTACAGAGATCCACCAACGTGCCCAGCTAAAAATGAAAATTCTTAAAAAGTGAACCATATTTAAAAATGAACAAACAATATTGCCTGATCCATGAATAATCATGCTGCTATTAAAAATGAGAAATTAAATAATGAAAATTGAATGAAATTGAAACAAGATAGCTGATTTTTTAAAACTGTATTTATAATCTCAGAATATCTGTTAAAAATAATAGAAAACTATAAAATATTCAACAACATACTAGTAAGATAAATGAAAAAATACATTAAAATGTTTATTTACTAAGATCAAGTAAGATAAATCATCAAAAGAAGAAAGGACAAACACTCTAGGGTCATCTAAATAAATGCAGCAAAGACATTTGACAAAATCAAATAGTCCTTTATGATTAAAAATACTGAACAAGGTATGTGTAAAATAACTGAACTTCAACATAATAAGAGCCATTGTTAATAAGCCAACAGCTAACATGTCAAGTAGGAAAAGCTGAAAGATTTCTTACCTTTGAAACAAGACAAGAATGCTCACTTTCAGCTTTTTTTTTTTTTTTTTCTTTTAGTATTGTGGATGAAACCCAGGGGCATTCTACCTCCATGCTACACCCCCTGCCCTATTTTTTATTCTTTACTTTGAAACAGGGTCTCATTGAGTTGCAAAGGGCCTCACTAAGTAGCCGAGGCTGTCTTCCAGCCAGGATCCTCTGGTCTAAGCCTCCCAAATACTGAGATTACAAGTGTGTGCCACCACACCTGGAAACACTTTCAGCATTTTTTTTCAACAGGGTACTAGAAGAAGTCACAGAAATCAAGCATGATAAAGAAATAAAAGGCTTCCAAATTGGAAAAGTATGTGTCAAACTCCTACTGTTTACAGAAGACAAGATCTTACATGCAGGTAATCCCCAAAATTTTAACAAGAGCTATAAGTAATAAATTAATTTAGTAACATTTTAGTATAAAAATCCAACACACAAAATTCAATAATATTACTATATGCCAATAGTGAGTTACTTTAGAAATAGAATTCAAGAAAGCAGTAACACTTAAAGCTACACACACACACACAAAAAGCAAATACACAGACAAAACCTAGAAATAATAAGCCACCTTTAATACTTGAATGGCTGAGATGGGAGGATCACAGGGTTGAGACCACCACATGCCAATTTAGCAATACCCTGTATTAAAATTGTTTTTTTAAAAAAAAAGGTCTGAGGGTATAGTTCAGATGTAAAATGTACTTGGGCTAATTTCAAGTCCAACAAATGAAATAAATAAAATAAAATAATGGAGATAATAAGGGATTCATACCCAAATATCACATAATGATATTTAAAGTGCAGAAGAATGAAAATAACCAATAATTATTTAAAACTTACTAAAGTCAGAATAAAAAATAAAGCCACAAAGAAAATAGATGACTAATGCATTAAATATAACTTAAGCAAAAATTATTAATAAAACTTGAAAATAAAATGTATTAGAAATATGACATCTTGACATTTGAATAGTATAAAAAGATAATCCAGGCTGAACATGTTATAACATGCTTGTAATCCCAGTACCTAGGAGGTTTAGACAGGATTATTGCCAGTTTCTTTCTTTCTTTTTCTTTTTTTTTTTATGGTACTGGGTTTTCTGAAAATCCTTCTACCTCCGGGCTACACTCCCAGACCTATTTTTTATATTTTTATTTGGAAATAGGGTCTCTTAAACCAGAGAGTCTGGCTTTGAACCTGCGTGATCCTCCTGTCTCCACCACCCAAGCGCAGGGATTACAAGCATGTGCCACCACATGTGGCATATTGCCAGTTTCAATCCAGCCTCAGCAGTTTAGTGAGGTCCCCTCAACAACTGAGTGAGATCCTATTTTTTAAAAAAGTTAAAAAGGGGCGGGGCTGAAGCAAACATCAGAGGCAAATGCCCCTGAGTTCAATCCCTAGTACCAAAACAAAAGATAAAAAACAAAAAAGAGAGAAATAATCCAGAAAACTAAAACTATAAACAATGAAAAAGTATACATTAAATATTTTTAAATATAATAAGAGACACAATTAAGAAAAAGGGAATCTAAAAATTAGTTTTTAAAATAAAATCAAGTCACAAGAAAGATAAAACTAAGATAAACTGATGGTCGGTTCTAAAAGCCTTTTGGCTGAGTTTTTTGGGTCTTCTAAGTATAGGATCATGTCATTTAGAAATATAGTTTTAGTTCTTCTTTTCCTATTTGTATTCCTATGATTTTCTTGTCTTGCATTTTGCTCTGGCTAGAGTATCAAGTATTATGTTGAAAAGGAGTGGTGATAGTGGGCACCCTTGTCTTGTACCTGTTTTTAGGAAAAATTCATATAGATTTCTCCATTTAATATGATGTTGGCTGTGGGTCTCTTGTATATTGTATTTATGATGTTGAGGTAAGTTCCTTCTATCCCAGTTCTCTGCAGTGCTTTAAGCATGAGTGAGTGTTGGATTTTTTAAAAATGTTTTTCTATGGTTCCTTGAAATGATCATGTTATTTTTGTCCTTAATTCTGTTTGTGTGATGAATTTTTACATTTTTTTTTATATGCTGGACTATACTTTCATCCCTAGGATAAATCAGACTTGGTTGTGGTATATAATTTTTTGATGTGATTTTTTTTTTTTTTGATGGTACTGGGGTTCCTGGAAGCCCTTCTACCTCCGGGCTACACTCCCAGACCTATTTTTTATACTTTTTTATTTGGGAACAGGATCTCCTAAGCCAGCGCGTGTGGGTGGCTTCGAACCTGCGCGATCCTCCTGTCTCCGCCTCCCAAGCGTGGGGATTACAAGCCTGCGCCACCACGCCCGGCTTGATGTGATTTTTAATGCACATTGGTATCTTGTTCTGAAGTTTTGTTTGATATTGGTCTGTAGTCTTATTTTCTTAAACTGTATTTATTTAGTTTTCGTATTAATGAGATGCTGGTTTCAAAGACTATATATGGGAGAGTCCTGTTTCCTTATATTTCATGAAATATATTGAAGAGAATTGGGATTAAATTTTTTATAATGTATTCATATCTATGTTTATAGCTACACAATTCACAATTGCCAAATTATGGAATCAGTAGAAATGTCCATCAACAGATGAATAAATTAAAAAAAAACTATGGGATATATACACAATGAAATTCTACTCAGCTATAAAGATGAACAACATTAAATTATGTTATTTGCAGAGAAACGTGGAGCTGGAGAATATTATGCTAATTGAGATTAATTAGTCACAGGCAAAGGTTAGATTTTTTTTTTTTTTAATATGTGGAAGCTAGAGAGAAATTGGGACACAAGAGGGACTCCAGACAATGGAGGAGAAATCTTAGTGGAGTGAAGGAGGAGACCTAGCTAGGGAGATGGGAGGGGAGAGAAAACATGAAGAGGGAAACACCTCAATGGACATGATGTTCACACAGAAACTATCAAAGCCAATCACTGCGCTGAGCACTGGAAGGCGAGGATGGAGAGGGAATGAGTGGAAACTCAAGAGGGCTCAATGGGACTGTGTGCATGTATGCCTCTATCACCCAGAACATTATAAAAATGTATGATTACAATGCATTAATAATAAAATAAGATAAACTGAGGGAATACAGACAATGAACTGTAATTTTCAAAATGTTAAAAATGCCTGATTTTTACAGCCAGGCGTGGTCGTGCACACTTGTAATCCCAGTGCTTGGGAGGCTGAGACAGGAGGTTCGCACAGGTTTGAAGCCAGACTCGGCTACTTAGTGAGGCTCTCAGCAACTTAGTGAGACCCTGTTTCCAAATAAATTATAAAATACGGCTGAGGGTGTAGCCCTGAGGTAGAATGCCTCTGGGTTCTATCCCCAGTACTGCAACAACAAAAAAAAGCCTGATTTTCTGATTTTCAATTATACAATAAATATTGCAAGGACTTATAAAGTTTGTAGTAAATAACAAAATCAGTAAGATATAAAACTGATTCAAGGAACATTTAAATAGAGATCTATCTAAGCCTGGTGTGGTGGTGCATGCTTGTAATTCTCGCACTTGGGAGGCAGAGACAGGAGGATCACACAGGTTTGAAGCCAGCCTCCCTGGCTTAAGAGACCCTGTTTCCAAATAAAAATATAAAAAAAAATTGGTGTCTCAGAGTGTATCCCAGAGGTAGAAAGGTTTCCAGGAAACCCAGTACCACACACACACACACACACACACACACACACACACACACCAAAAAAAAAAAAAAATAAGAGATCTATAGAGTTTATTAGGAAAGTTATAACACGATGAGAGTTTGTTTCCCTTTCATTATATTAAATAAAATATGTAGAGAAAACTAGATACAGTCTTAATGTAGTGTCATGAATTTTTACGAGCTGAACATAACCCCATAAAGGGGCTAAGACTAAGAACATTACCGACATTCTCAGCAGTTTTCCTTATTCTATCTTCTAGTCATTACTGTTCTTGCAGAAATAGCTCTTCTACCAAGGCAGTGATAAATGTAGGTGTAGGTTTTTAATGTCAGCATTTTGAGTTTTCACAGTAATTCAGGGAAAAAATACCAGTTATGTGTCAGTCATATTAATGTTTTAGAAAAATAGAGTTATGTAATTAAATAATGTTATGGCATAGTTGTATCACCTCAAACGCCTCTTCTTACCAGTTCCCATTTGATCTCTTCCCATTACCTTACAGTTCTGGCAATTGCAAGTGTTTTCCATTGCTACAATTTTGCCTTTTCAAGAATGTCGTATAGCTGCATGTAATATTTTCTGTTCCATTTCTTTGACTTGGAGAGATATACTTGAAATTCATCTTTATATTTGTCTATAATATTTTATCACTATTAATTTCTGAATACTGTTCCAGGTATAAATGTACTGTAACCATCACTAGTTGCTGTTCTTTGGTTTCTTCCTATATATATATATATATATGTAACCAAACACACACACACACACACACACACACACACATATACATATATATATGAAACCAAACACATATACATGAAATAAACCAAATCCATATATATATATATATACACATATATACATACATACATATATATATATATATATATATATATATGTAATCACCTATGTATATATAAATAAATATACATATGCATTTTAGGGTTTTCTTCATTGTCTGTTTAGGACTCGAGACTTGCCAGAGCAATAACAAGGTTATCAAAGGAAATCAAATAGGAAAAGAGGAATTAAAATTATCCTTGTTTGCAGACAATCTGATTCTATATCTAGAAGATCCCAAAAACTCATCCAAAAGACTACTGGAGCAAATTAACCAATTCAAAAAAGTGGCAGGATACAACATCTACCAAAAGAAATTAGTTACTTTTCTATATGCCAACAATGAATTCATGAAGAAAGAAATAAAAAAAAATCCATTCACAATAACCTCAAAACCAACAAAATGCCTAGGAATGTACCTTACCAAACACATAAAAGACCTCTACAATGAAAACTATAAAACATTAATGAAACAAATTAAAGACCTTGGAAGAAGGAAAGATCTCCGTTGCTCATGGATAGGCAGAATAAATATCGTCAAAATGGCCGTTCTGCCAAAAGTGCTTTACAGCTCCAATGCAATTCATATCAAAATACCAACGACATTCTTTGTAGACCTAGAAGAATCAGTCATGAATTTTATATGGAAAAAGAATAGAGCCAGACTAGCCGAAGCACTTTTCAGCAATAGGAACCAAGCAAGAGGCATCACAATCCCTGATTTTAAATTATACTACAAAGCAATAGTAGTTCAAGCAGCATGGTATTGGCACAAAAACAGGCACAAAGACCAATGGAACAGAATAGAAGATACAGAAACAAACCCACACAATATAGTCAATTGATCTTTGACAAAGGGGCCAAATTCATACTCTGGAGAAAGAGAGCCTTTTCAACAAATGGTGCTGGGAGAACTGGCTATCTATCCATAGAAAGATGGAACTAAATCCTTACCTCTCATGGTGCATAGGAATCAACTTGAAATGGATTAAAGACCTGGAAATCAGACCAGAGACTGTGAAGCTATTAGAGGTGGGCATAGGCTCAAACGTCCAGTATATAGGCACAGGCAGTAACTCAATTTAGGGTGTTTTAGGGTTACCAGAGGGACTCCAGATAATGGAGGGGAAACCTCAGTAAAGCCATAAGGAGGGAGAGAGGAGAAGAAGGCTGAGGTTAACTGTTAGAAAAGCTACATTTGAATATATTTATACATGTGAATATAACATAGTTAACCTGGACACTCAGTATTGGGGGAAAGGAAAAGGGGAAGGGGGGAGGGTACCAAGCACTGTGGGAATAGATGCCCTCGTCAACATGATCCACATAATTATGTGAGACTATAGTGTACCAATAAAATAAAAAATAAAAAGTTAATAGGAAGAAAATGAGAAAAAAATTAGTGCTGAATAATATTCCATTGTCTGGATGTACCACCGTTTATTAAATCTATTTACATTCTAAACGGTATCTTGGTTGTGTCTAAGTTTTGGCAATCATGAATAACCCTGCTATAAACATCTACGTGCAGTATTATGTTTGATGCTAGTTTTCATACTCCTTTGGATATATGTAAAAAAGAGTGATTGCTGGATTTTAAGAAAAAACATATTCAACTTAGTAAGAAGTCTTCAAAGTGTATTCAAAGTGCCTGTGAACTTTTGCCTTTCCACCCCAGATGAAAGAGCTCATTTTTTTTCAGAGTCTCACCACATGGAGAGTTCTTATGTCCTGGATATTACATACTTTAATGGTTATATAGTGGTCTCTCTTTGATTCTCATTTGCATTTTCTTGAGAACCTAAAATGTAAAGCATTGCACATCCTCATCTGATATATTTCAATTTGCTTTTGTGAGACATTTGTTAAGGTCACTCACTTTACTTTTACTTAATTTTGTATTTTATAGCTAAGTTTAGCAGTCCCTTGCATATTTTTGATAGAAGTTCTTATCAGCTACGTCTTTTGCAAATATTCTCATCAGTCTGTGAATTGTTCCTTTATCCATTTGACCATCCACATCTATTTCACAATATTTTGAAGGATTTTTTAAAATGTCGGTAGCTATTTACGAGTCTATGCATTAGTATATGAGGCTACCAAGAACAAAAAAAAAATGTCAGGAAACTAAAACTTTAATGATCTCTAATACCATAATGTCTCATGACATAAAGTATTACAGTTATCTACATATTTTCCTAACTTTCCCAGTAATACTTTCTATTCAGGGTATAACAATTTAATTTTATTATTCAACTCTTACATTAAACTTTCAATCACCTGAAATCTCTTTTCTAATACCTAAAATTATAGCATTTCAAAATTTAGATGCGTATATTTAGTCATATTTATTGAATAATTATATATTCTATCATAAACATGCTTTCCAATTATTTATTATGTACATATTTATAGGATATTGGGAGAATTAAACAGGTTAGATTTCCAAGAAGGGAGAACTAGCTTTCAGAGAAATCTAGGGCCAATAAATAGTACCAAAGCTGACACTATATCCTGGATTGTTGGATTTTTTTAATGAAATAAGTTTTAGCATATAATTCCTTGTTAAAAAATCATTCACTTTTTTACCATGGGGAAAAGTAAATTCATCCTGATACTTCTCTGTCCCTGAAGAGAATTCATGTGTTTTCTATTTGGGACATCCCTGTGGAATTCAAAAAGAGCTCAAAGACCTGGTATAAAAATGAAAGCACTTAATACTTAAAGCATTTTTAAATTTAGTGATACATTCACATTCAAAGGTGAGAAGAAAGATTTTATACTCCCCAGTATGTACTTAGAATCTATAACCTTGAACTTGAAACTAGAGCATATGCCTTGGCATTGATATATAAGAGAGAATTTTACATAAGTGGAGACTTAACTACAAGTCGAATCTTCTGCATTCTAGGGAATGAAGCAAAGAAAATAAGGAGAATCCCTCTATATTTCAGTCAATAGAGATTTAAGTTAGAAATTTACTTTAGTTAACTTCAGAAAAGATAACTGAATGAGGAGAGTAAAGGAATTATTATTTTATAATTTAGAAAAATGATGAAATGGAGAAAAATGAACTTTCAAGCAGCCTTTGTTTACTTGCCATTTTGAGGCTACTTTTTTCTTATTTTTGATACTTAGTATTGAATCAATAAGAATTCTATCTCTGAGATTCACATCTAGAGCTTTTTCTAATTTACTTTTACAGTTTTGAAACAGCACTTCACTAAATTTCTGAGGCCAGATATACATGAATTTAAAGTTTATTTTTAGTTATGAAAATGATCTAAATGTCACTGAGGTTTTAGTTTTTAATTTTTTAAAAAATTTCTTGGTCTCCCTAAGCTCAATTGCTTTACAAAGGAATTAAAATATGAGAATATATGATTACATATCATTTCTAGGAAATAATTTATGGCATATCTCAATGAGTCTGCAATACAGTCCTTTTGAACATGCTTAGGCATAATATCAGGAAAATGTGAATTTGAATCCTGGCTCTGATACTTAGTGTGTGACTTAGTCAAGGTGTCTCTGTTTTCTCATCAATGAAAACATCTGACTTATCTATTTGACAGGTTATTTTCTAGATAGAGCGTATATCCTAACCATAGTAGAATATTAATAATGTGGTAGCTGCTGTTGTATCTTTCCTTCTTGAGAAGGCTTAGTGTTTGTAATACATAATCTGTCTTCAAATATAATAGTTTTGTTTTCTTGTGTGTGTGGTATATGTGTGTCGTGTGTGTGTGTGTGTGTGTGTGTGTGTGTGTGTGTGTATGTAACTGAAGATTAGATACCAGAGTATTCTCTGATCTATAGCCCTGGCTGTATTTTATTATTGATGTTTTCCTGAGTTGCGGAGGGTCTTTCTAGGTTGCTTAGGTTGGCTTTGGACACCTCTCTAAGTTGCTGAGGTGATCCTCCTATCTTAGTCTCCTAATCACTGGGATTGCAGGAATGGACCACCACACTTGGCTTGTGTTTTTCCGACTTTATGAATGGAGGAACTGATTTAAATTTGGTCTTTTGGACTAATTGCTTTTTGTTAAAAATTTCAAGGTCCACAATCTTTAAATTCCATCTATTAAAGTTTAAACAAATCAGTAAACACAAATTTATCAGATCTGATAAATTCTCAAATTAGTCAAGAGAACTGTCTGTGTTGTAAGCATCTTATATAAGGTATCTGAATCTTATATTTTTGTTTATAATGTTTGCAGTTTTCTATAGTGAATTAGATAATTGCTCTAATGAGACATGATTTGAAACAAAACATTTTAATTTATAAGCCACCTTATTTCTCTACAACCAAGGTCAAACATCAATTTAATAAATATTTTCGACAGAAGTATTCAAATCGCAGGAGGGATTAATTAACCATGCTAACAATTATTGTTTATTATTATTATTATTATTATTATTATTATTATTATTGTGTGGTACTGAATTTGAATTCAAGAGTATTCTCTGAGATACACCCCAAATTCTATTTTATTTTTATTTTGAAACAGTCTTGCTAAGTTACCACACACTGGCCTTGAACCTGTGATTCTCCTCTCTCAGCCTCCAATATACTAGAATAACATTTATGTACCACACTGGCCAGAAAAACATACTAATTATTTAAATTATTTAATGGTTTTCCCAGGGAAGAATGAAGTGACAAAGATGCATTTTAAGGTCGAGGATAATAAAAAATATTGGGATATTATGTATAAATCATTAGAATGGCATCTTAATATACATACACATGTATAGATATATTTACATCATGTGTAATATAAGACATTTTAACTAAAATAACACAATTTTAGATTACTATTTGAGGCCCATTAGGTGGTCAATCACAATGTCATGAGGAAAGATTTCATAAATAATTATTTGTTTTGTTATAGTATACTAACCTTAGGAAGTCATATATTATATATTTTACCTTTAATATACATTTAAAATTTTGCAAAACATGATTTTCATAATAAATTTTTCATGTAGTTTAATAAGATGGCACTGAAAATTTTGGTCAATCTTGGTTATTCTTTAGTTGAGAAGGAGTAAATCTGACAAGCTCATTCTGTCATTAAGTGGCGAATCTCAATCTGACATTTGTGTGTGTGGAAGGGGGTTACTGGGAATTAAACTCAGGGGACTTCTACCTCTAAGCCCCACCCCAGCTCTTTTCATTTTTTACTGTAAAACATAATCTTACTAGGTGGCTGAGAGTCTTGCTAAATTGTGGAGGCTGGCCTCAAACATATGATATTCCTATCCCAGCCTCCCAAGTACTAGAATTACAGGTATGTGTCACCACTTCTCACTTGAGATTTGTAATAGGTTTTAGAGTCTAAAATAATTCTGTTTATTTTTCACAGTTGCCTTCTTTCAAAAATATCACAAGAGTAAATATTATAAATATAGATGGAATTTTTGTCATGTTGTAACTCAACATGTCCATATATATTTTGGGAAAATTTTCATTAGTAAAATATCTATCAGTATATTTTACAGGAAATTGCTCATATATTTTTATTTTCACTTACATTGATCTGCTTAATTGCCTGTTAAAATTAGATCTAGAATACACTTTGGTGAATGATATGCTGAAGGAAAAACTAAAGCAAAAATACTGAAATCTGATGTGTGTGTGTGTCTGTGTGTGTGTCTGTGTGTGTGTGTGTGTGTGTGTGTGTCTGTGTGTGTGTGTGTGTGTTTATGTATGTGTGTATTTTACTAGGTATAGAACCCAAGGCCTTGTGCATGCTAGTCAAGCATGCAGCCACTCAACTATATACCCAATCCTCATGCTTGAATTTTGCACTAGATTATGGTGTATTTAATATTTATATGTCAATACCATAAGAATTCTGTCCATATACAGATGTCTTTTCATCATTTTTATTCACTTGTGGCATATATTGTGGTTTTGTTCCTTCAGCAATAGCATCTATGACAACTTTATTACTTATTATCGGGTGATATTTAATGAATAGTAAATTTTTTTCATTTTTTATTTTTTATTTTTTGGTGGTACTGGTGTTCCTGGAAGCCCTTCTACCTCCGGGCTACACTCCCAGACCTATTTTATACTTTTTATTTGGAAACAGGGTCTCTTAAGCCAGCGAGGCTGGCTCCGAGCGCGATCCTCCTGTCTCCGCCTCCCAAGCGCGGGGATTACAAGCGTGCGCTGCCACACCCGGCTAATGAATAGTAATTTTAGAAAGTCCAAAAGAACTTTATTAATTTTATAAATGAACATGAATTGTTTGATAGAAGTACTCAACTATGCCTGTATAATAAGTACATGAATTGAGACATCAAACATGAATAATATAAAAAATTGTTAAAAAAAAAAAAAAAAAAAAACAGGCATGGTGGCGCAGGCTTGTAATCCCAGCATTTGGGAGGTTGAGAACCGAGGATCACGGTTTGTGGACAGCCTCAGCTACTTAGCAAGGCCCTTTGCAACTTAGTGAGACCCTGTTTCAAAATTAAAAAGACTAAAAAAAAAAAAAAAAAAGCATTGGGGGTGTAGCTTGGAGGTACAATACCCCTGGGTCCCATCCCCGGTACAGCAAAAAAAAAAGCAACTAATAAATAATAATAATAATAATAATAATAATAATAATAATAATAATAATAATGTCAAAAAAGACATCAGAAGTTCAAATAGACAAAGGAGTAGAAACCATAGATGATCAAATAAAGAGACCTTGATGGGAGGGTGATGGGAGGGGGGAGAAGGAGTGCACATGATGTTCATTTACAAACATATCATTGTCAATCACTAAGCAAAAATATGAGAAGGAGGGAAGGGGAAGGGGATAGGGGTGGAATTGGGGAAGGGCTGAATGAGTGGTGTGTGCATGTATGCTTGTAACATCTTTTACTCCACTAAGTTATATTGGTGCAAGGAACCAATAAAAAAATTTTAAAAGAAAAAGAATATTCTCATCTTTTCATAAAGTAATTTCCAGCTGATATATATTTAGGTTACTCTTAATTTTTGCACATTTCAAATCATGCTATAAGTAATCTTTTAAAGGGTATATTCTTAAACACCAAAATTCTATGGGACAAACATTAGAAGTAAAATTGTGAGATGTACAAATACCGTTTGACTTTGATAATGTCAAATTATTCTCTAAAGATATTGTATCAATCTGGACTAACATTTATAAAGATGGCAATTTTCTCTATACTAAAAAAGTGAAAAAATTAAATTAAAAGAAATGTTTATTTGCACACTGGAATTATCCACCATAATGAGGTTCAGAGTGATGGAAACGTCACTTTAGATCCTACCTGTCCCCTCTCCTTCTTCTTACATTTTAGTACATGTTATGGAGATCAATGTTAATAATTTTGTATAGGCACACAGCATTTTTGTACTGCTTGTATTTTTCAGTTTTTCTTTGCCTACCAGATATACCTACCTCCAGAAGAAGGCACATCCTTTGCTCTTCCCATCACTGTCCCTTAGGTACTAATGAAATGGGATTATTTTGAAAAGAGAGAACCTAAAATGCTTTGGTCAGAATGGTAGTGAAAAATTGAATTATAAGCCTAATTTATCCAATTTTCTGGTTAAGTGAAAGTATTGATTCAATAATTCTCACCTTGCTTTTTTCTCTTAGACTACAATCAATCTAATGACAGAAATGTGGTTGCTTCCATTTCAAAATATGTAAATATTAAAGAAAGTCTTTTCTTGGGCTCTATGAGGAACCTAGGATGAAAGCTTAATTTTGGTAGATTTTAAGGCAATGTAGTATGAATGTAGGTTAGAAAATAAAGCAAATTAAGTGGATGATTTTTTTTACATGACCAATATACCCAACAAGAGAATAAAATGATTTCTTCAATTTATTTACAGAGTGATGTACCCACTTGAAGCCAGCCTTTGCATCGTTTTCTATACTTTCAATGATAAAGATTTTATTATGCCTTTTTGAGATACATACATGAGGACATAATTGGATTGACTATTTTTGTAGAATATTGCCTTTAGAACTTAACCAAATATTAACCAAGATGTCAGGGATATCATCAGATATGGATTTACACAGGATTGAGGTGGAGAATGTCACCAAAGTCACTGTGTTTGTACTGAGGGGTTTCACAGATGATTTTGACCTGCAAGTCTTCTTATTTTTACTATTTCTAGCAATATATGTTTTCACTCTGATAGGAAATTTTGGATTAGTGTTGTTGGTTATTGGGGATTCCCGTCTCCACAACCCCATGTACTATTTTCTGAGTGTCTTATCATTCTTAGATGCTTGCTATTCTACAGTTATCACTCCCAAAATGTTGATCAATTTTCTGGCAAATAATAAATCCATTTCATTTCTTGGGTGTGCAACACAGATGTTTCTCTTTGTTACTTTTGGCACCACAGAATGCTTTCTTTTGGCTGCAATGGCTTACGATCGCTATGTTGCCATCTACAACCCACTTCTGTATTTGGTGAGCATGTCTCCCAGGATCTATGTGACACTTATCATCGCTTCCTATGCTGGAGGCATTGCCCATGCCACAGTGCATACAGTGGCTACATTTAGCTTGTCCTTTTGCGGATCCAATGAAATTAGGCATGTTTTCTGTGATATCCCTCCTCTCCTCGCTATTTCTTGTTCTGATACTCACACAAACCAGCTTTTTCTCTTCTACTTTGTGGGATCTATTGAGATAGTCACCATCCTGATTGTCCTCATCTCCTATGGTTTCATCCTAATGGCCATTCTGAAGATGCGTTCTGCTGAAGGGAGGAGAAAAGTGTTCTCTACCTGTGGCTCTCACCTGACCGGAGTGTCCATTTATCATGGGACAATCCTCTTCATGTATGTGAGACCAAGTTCTAACTACACCTTGGAGCATGACATGATAGTGTCTATTTTTTACACCATTGTGATTCCCATGTTGAATCCTGTCATCTACAGTTTGAGAAACAAAGATGTAAAAGAGGCAATGAAAAAATTCTTTGAAAAAAATTGGATCTTAAATAAAGTGCATTTTAAAAATTGAGTAATTATTCTGGATAAAATCTTGGTTGTAAATATATATTGTATGATCTGAAACTTAAGAAAAATGCTTGATATTAGTTAAATCATGTTATATGTATAGAATATTTACAAATAACGAATGAATTAGTCTCAAGCAAGTCAGAAATGTTAATACATTGTACCATTTGGATATCTATATATTGAGATAGAGCTCCAAAAGTAATATCAATACCAATACTGATACCCAAGTTCAAACTTATCTGTATTAAGCATTCATTGTATGCATATATTGCTGTTTTTAATCGTTGTATAATTTGATTTTCAATGGCTATATTTAAATTGTTTAAATGATATTTCTCAGGATTCTATGGTTTAAAATGTCCTCATATCATCTATAATGAGTCTTTATTATAAATTTAAGTATTCATTCTTCAATCCATGTTCTGTTAAATGTTATTGCAGTGTCCAACTTCTCATATGCTCAGACATATGTACATGCCAAACCATAGGTCCTTCTATTTCTCTTCAGTCTTTTTCCCTTTCCAAACACATACATGAGTATGTACTTTCTGAAACTTAAAAAATTGAAAGTAATACTTATTGAGAGTATATCTAAGAATTTAAAATATATATGTATTTCTAATATAAAGAAGAGCCTACACATGGCTACTATATTTAGGTACTTCAAGATCTGAAAGCTCGCTTTCTTTTCCTTTCTTTCTTTCTTTTTTTTTTTTTTTTGTAGTACTGGGGTTCCTGGAAACCCTTCTATCTCCAGGTTACACTCCCAGATCTATTTTATACTTTTTTATTTGAAAACAAAGTCTCAAAGCCAGCATGGCTGCCTTCCAACCTGCGCAATCTTTCTGTCTCTGCCTCTCAAGCGCAGGGATTACAAGCATGCTCCACAAGGCCCAGGTGAAAGCTAGCTTTCTTAAATGCCATGATACTTGATCCGAAGTACTGAGTACTGTTGCACATAAACTAATTCCTTGCTCAGTTCCTAGTCTTGCCTTTGTCCTTTTTCTGTGAGGAATTATCTGACATTTGTTATCATTACACAAAGTTTCGACACAAGGGTCAGAAAATAGGAATACTGCCCTTCTATTGAATCTCACACTCATTCTTCATTATTATTATTCTCTTTATATTTTGGTAAGATTTGTTTATATAATGAGGCAGTATGAGCAGACATTTAGTTTTGTTTTGATAAAACTCTGAGTGGTGACTGTACTTTGATTCTAATAGAAATTTTTCATCAAATCCTAGTAATTAAAACAAAGGACCTCTTATGAGATTATTCTAAATGTGCCTTCAAGATTCAAAACGATAGTGTTCAGTACTATGCCCTCAATTTCTTCTGATTCATTGTATATAAAAGAATCATGCATCTCTTGTGGAACAAGCAAATGTTTGCGGCTGAATCCATACTCCAAATTTCACTGAAAAATAAAGAAGTGCAATTTTTAGAGACACAATATTGGCTACATTGTAGACAAAATTTTAAATTATAAAAACCAAGCTATTCAAAGCCATCTTAACATTATTTTTCAGTTTATGATCATTTATGGTCACTTGTATGAAATAAAGTAGATTAGTAGAGTAATGGGATGAAATTGGGGAGGAAGGAGAGGAAGTTCAGGCAAAGAAGCAGACCAAATAATGTTACTTACATATATAAATTTATCACTATTAGCCCCTGTAATGTACAATTAAAATGTGCCGAAACATTATTAGAATATTAAAAATTAATATGTGTAAAGGTTTGAGATGTAGACATGGGTTCTTGTTTTAAGCTAGTTTAGAAAAAATAGCCAGAACTATACTGCTGCAAGCTGAAGTAAATTTTATTATTACGCAGGTGGAAAGAAGGGACAGAATAATCAAACCACTGTATCAGAGGGATGCAGTGGAGTGCCTTGAAAGCTTTTGATCACTGAGCAGTTTTTATAAGAATGTGTTATCTCCTTCCTCCCATCCTGCTTATCCAATAATCTTTCTACTTCCCCCAACCCAATGCAGGCACAGGCCCTCCAATTCTCTCTGTGGGGAAAGTTTTCCTTGTTAGAATTATGATTCAGATGTGTTACTTGGTTAGCAAGGTCAGGGCTTACATTGTACTATCCTTTCTTGTCCTTAAGGAGTTTTTAGCATTTTTCTCTCTCTATCTCCTAGAAATTATTTATTATGTTGAAAACTTGTCTTTAGAGTATGGAGGCTTTGGGCTATATAAATATTTTGTGTGCTTGATAATTAATATAGAGTTCTTTAAACTTTAATCTAAACTACTGTGAGAAGTTAAGTGTTTCTTTGTTTTAACATTCCATATTGCCAGGCTAGGTGGTATACACTTGTAATCCCAGCATTTGGGAGGATGAGACTGGAGGATCACGGTTCACGGACAACCTCAGTTACTTAGTGAGGCCCTTTGCAACTCAGTGAGACCTGGTTTCAAAATAAAGAATAAAAAAATAGAATCATTGGCATATTCTTTTTTAAAGATTTGATTATTATATATATATATATTATTATATACTCATGTAATATGGTAATTATATTACAATATAATTTAAATAAAGATAGGTATTATGTCTGCTAGATCTCACAATTGTATCTCCAAGGCATATTTTTTTTTCTGAAATATAAGATTTATTAAAAATGTTTACAAAAGTCAGGTGTGGTGTAATGTCTGTAATCCCAGTACTTGGGAAGCAGATACAGGAGTATCTGTTGAGAAAACAGCCTCAGCAACGTAGTTAGACCCTGTTTTAAATGAAAAATAAAATAAGGCTGGAGATGTACCTCAGAGGCAAAACACCCCTCGGTTCAATCTTTAGTACCTCGGTTCAATCTTTAGTACCACACAAAAAATATTTACTAAATAATGGTGAGTCAATAAGGCATGGCATTTTTCATTTGCACCTAGATTGTTCAATGGACTCAGATATACTCTTTTCTACTTATTTATCTATATTCTTTCTTTTGCAGATCATCTGCCACCTATGTATTAACCCAACTCTCACTTCCACAGCCACCAGCTCAGCTTTTGTTTCTTTTGAATTTTCTTTTGTGTGCGTTTTTGTGTGCTAGTGGGGATTGAACCCAGGGCATTCCACCTCCAATCTATTGTCTTGCTAAATTGCTAAGAGTCTAGCTAAATTGATGAGACTGATCTTGAATCTCCTATGCTCTTCTCTGAGCCTCCCAAGTATTGGGATGTACCACTATGCCTAGCCTTTCTGAAACCTCTGATGGAGTTTCAGAATGCAGGAAAATAGGGACTCAGCCAGTACATGCTACATCAAAGTATAGCACCTTGGCATGCAGAGAACTTTGAAAAGAAGGCAATCCAAAGGACCTCAGAAGCGAAATCTCTCCAACTTTCTCCCTTTGCTCTTGTTCTTTTGGTTTTCTTTTCCCCCTTCAGGCAGGCCACAAAAACTAAAACTCTTCTCCAAGAGGAGAGGTCATAGAAACTTGAACTTCTTTTCCCCAAAGCACCTCTGAAAGCCTAAAATTACGACTTTGACGTTCTACCACGTTTCTGTGTGCAAGTAGCCAAAAAGAAAATTATTTGACCTACTTTTCATGAACATATGTCATATAACCTCCAAACCCCATTCTCAACCTAGACTCAAAGAAAAAAAAAATTGCTATACAGAGAGGCCAAAGAAAATCGTTAAGAGACAAGTCTTGTTAGGTCCTTCTCCCAATCTATTCTCCATAGGTTACATTCTTTTATTTAATAGCATTTCTACACAACTGTCCATCTGTCCATTCATCATCAGACATAAAGATGGAAATAAATCTACTGATATTTTTGTCTTTATTGCAGCAGTTACTTTTTTCATGTAATACTTTCAATAAGTAGATTTGCATGCTTTCTCCAGTTCAGCTATCTTAGCTAGTTTATTTTTACATCTAGCCAGAAATCCTAGGAGTAATGAAGTAATTTTACTCTCACAATACTAGTAATTTACACACAAATGCTTCTTATTAGATACTAGACAATTATATATACATATATTAATCCTTGTGTTCTTCATAATAACTCTAATAAATGTTTATTTTATTGAAACATAACCCCCTCTAACATAAAGAAAGCTTCCTGCTAACTTGTTTTCCTGAATACTCAATTTCCTCAAACTAAGAATAAAGGCTTAAGAAGGGTTGGCTCCCAGACATGATAGACATCTAGAAAGCTGAGACCGATAGGTTCTCTGGCGCTCTCAATATTCTACATAGGATGCAAAACATGCGACCCTTCTCTTTTTGTGACTGACTAATCTCACTTAACACAATATTCTTCAGGTCCATCAATTTTACTGCAAATGATGTTATGCTCTTCAAGAATACCTCTGTTTGTATATCTCATAATTTTTTGGTCCATCTATTTATACACATCTGGGTTGGTTCTACTTTGCTCTCTCTAATCTTATAAAAGTTTCCTTTACCCTTGAGTTCTCTACAGATTTAAACTTGACTCAGGAAAGCTTCCTCTATCTTCCTCCTGAACTCTGAGTAAAACTTATTTTCCTGACACTTTGATTCAGAGTACTTGTAGAGTACCAGGAAAGCTAGAGCTAGCTTCTTGGCCTCCTGTGGTAATAGCTGTACCAGATTACAGTATTATCTTCTATCATAGATGAGGATTTCATGCATAACAACTTTAGGTAATTTTTTCTGTATCATAATCCTCTTAAGTAAGGTAAGGATTTAGAACAAAGTTTCCTAATTATGGAGTTCCTGCTTTTAAGGTTGCTACATATGAAATGAAATAATTTAGCAATTTTTTAGGTACTAAGAATAGAACCCGGGGCCTTTATACATCCATTCTACACTCCCAGATCTATTTTTTATATTTTATTTGGAAACAGGGTCTCACTAAGTTGCAGAGAGCCTCACTGAGTAGCTGAGGCTGGCTTCAAACCTGTGCAATCCTGTCTCAGCCTTTACAAGCATGTGGCACCACACCTGCTCTTTTTCCAAACTTTTTATATCACCAATTTTATTATTCAGTATCCAAATAAGACTTTAGAAAGTATTGAAAATATTTATTTCCTTATAAAAAAAAGTAAAAAAAATACATTTAATTGTACTGAAGAAGTGGTTTCCACTGGATTTGACAATCTGTTTTATTAATTAAAATGTGTACAGAGTGAGGCATATGGATCTAATATTATTCTTCTACATATGACCACCCATTTTTCCAGCACCATTTGTTGAAAAAGCTTTATTTTCTCCAGCATATATTTTCTGCACCTTTGTAAAAAACCTGAGGATTTGTTTCTTTTATTTTCCATTCCATTATGTTGGTCTGTGTGTCTGTATTTATTTCAATATCAAGCTATTTTTTTGCTATAGAATAAGAATGAAATTAGATTCTTCTCACTCTGCACAAAATTCAACTCAAGATGGATCACAGACCTAGAAATTAGACCAGATACTTTTCTATCACAAGGGCTGCAAGGTAACATGAGCCAAGCACCATATTTATTAAATAATGTTTATTACATTCTAATTACAAGCTAAAACAAATAGTAATTCCCACAAATACAGATTATATAATCATTTATATCAAAGCAAACATAAATCATGATAATTTTATATGACTTTTATATAGGAAAAGAAAAATCTCAAATAGATTAAAAGAAATATATATATTTTAAAGATTCAAAAAAGTTAGTTGGCATTTTTTTTTTTTTTGGTGGTACTGGGGTTCCTAGAAACCCTTCTACATTCGGGCTACACTCCAAGACCCATTTTTATACTTTTTTTATTTGGAAACAGGGTCTCTTAGAACCTGTGATCCTCCTGTCTCCACCTCCCAAGTGCGGGGATTAAAAGCCGTCGTCACCACGCCCAGTGGCATTTTTTAATTCATGGGAGATTGTTATTAGTTTTTAAAAGAGGTTTCTCTTTAAACTCTCAGCATTTAGAATAAACAAATATTATTTTATAAAATAGATTTAAAAATAATTTATGAAATCATAATTTTAAACAAATGTAAAAAATATATATATTTAGGAAACAGGAGTATACTTTCCAATATAACTTTTAAATAGCAGAGAGAAATTCACATTACAATTCCAGAAAATATAGATTAAAATACTTAAAGACAATTTTAATACTACACCTGATCACAAAATATAATTTTATTGTCAATTATTTTCTTTACAAATTTTTAAATTGAATATAGGAATATAAACCATGACACAGTGGCTCCTAGTTGCTGGTAAGCTGAAACAAGAGGATCATAGATTCAAGACAAGCCTTAGAAATTTAGAGAGACCCTGTTTCAAATAAAAAACAAAATAGGGCTCAGGGTTTAACTCAGAGAAAGAAACACCCCTGAGTTCAATTCCCAGTACCAAATAAATAAATACAATAAAAATAAAATAATCAAATATTAAATTTAAAACTTTTTTAAAGAACATTATTAAAGAATTAGAAAAAATGAAGCAGCTAGCTAAAGATTTTTGACATGTCACAGAGAAGTATATTTTAGAAATGTTTCACAGGTGCACACATTGGAAATTTCACATGTAATTTTTTAGCATGGTAAATTTAACAAGGTCCAACACATTGCAACGTGAGAGTCCTGATTTTGTTCATGTACACATTGATTTAAATAAAAAAGAGATTATAAAATATGAATAAACTGAATACAGAAAACTGCAAAGTGGAACTATTCATATATAAAGTCAAATTCTCAGTTATTGATCTAGAACATGCACAAAACTGTCAATAATTGTTAGAGTGTTTCTATTTTCCTTAATAATTTTCTATATTTTCAAAATTGTCTCTTACATTACCATATACTGTTTTCCTATAAATTAGTCATACTTTAACATTTACTTTATTTTAAATCCCGATCAGGAACTATTGATTTCTCCTCTTTTTAGCTGTTTGTGTGTTTGTCAATAAATTAATCAAATTTAACTTTTTCTCTATCCTCCCATTTTTTCTGTGCTGAGGATTAAACCTAGGGCTTTGTACCTTTTGTGCTTGCTAGGCAAACTCTCAACCACTCAGCTACATACCATGTTCCATTAAAAGTAATCTGCTAGTCTCAGCTACTTAGTGAGGCCCTTTGCAACTCAGTGAAACCCTGTTTCAAAGTAAAGAATAAAAAATAGGATTGGGATATAGCTTGGAGGTAGGATATCTCTGAATTTCATTCCCAGTACCACAAAAAAGTAAAATGTAAAACACAAGTAAATATTTTAAAATAGGCACTGTGCATTAAAAATATTACAGAAATAGAAGTATTCTAATGATGAAGGCCAGTATGTATTATTACTCTTTTACATATTTTACACCCATTCTCTGCTCAGATGGATTCTAAAATGTTGTGTATCTTATGGAGTTAGGAAAACTGAGACTGAAACTTTTAGTAATTTATTAAGGATTGCACTACCACAGAAGTAGCAGATCTGGAATCTCAATTCTGGAATGGTTTATTCTGAAACAAGTGCTCCTGCCCACCTTGCTCTATTTCTTCATATTATAAATGGAATGGCCATTAATGATCTTATCATTGTGTCCCCAGATAGCTCTTTTTATAATAAAATTATCTAAAATTGGATGTTTCATCGAATATTGAGTGATATAGGTTTAAGAAATGACAACCATATTCTCTCATTTTGTACCCAAGTGGCGCTTATAACACACTTATTTAGGTTATAGATTTAACACATATTTTATGATTTCCAGTTATAATATGGATTCCTAAAAACATATCGATGGGAATGTCCAAGCTTCAAATGCTTGTAGAGAGACCAGAGAGAGCCAATAGGAAAGAGAGAAAATAAGAGTTAAAATCCTTCACATCCATCACTCTTATGTTGATTGCCTGGAAGCCTCTCTCTTTTGGATAATTTTAGTGATAGCATTTTTCACCTCTTTGTTCCTAAGACTATAAATGAGTGGATTCAGCATGGGGATCACAATAGTGTAAAACACGGAAGCCACTTGGTCCTTTCCCAAGGAATAGGACGTCACTGGTTTTAAGTAAGTAAATGTCATAGTGCCATAGAAGATGGTGACTCCCAGGAGATGGGAGGCGCAAGTAGAGAAGGCTTTTTGTTTTCCCAAAGTGGAATTAATTTTCAGGATAGTAGAGAGAACGGAGGCATAGGACGCAGATATTGTGATAAGGGACACCATCAAGGTGGAACCAGCGAAAATAAATATCACGATTTGGATATTAGATATGTCAGTGCAAGACAAGGCTAAGATTGGTGATGTGTCACAGAAAAAGTGATGGATTGTGTTGGAGCCACAGAAATGCAATGTGCTCATGCAAAGCACATTGACAGAGGAATCCATGAAGCCAATCATATATGAAACAGTGATAAGGGCACAGCAGAGTCTTGGGGACATAATAACTGAGTAGTGTAGAGGGTTACAGATAGCTACGTAGCGATCATAGGCCATCGAGGAGAGAAGGAAGCATTCAGCAGCACCCAAGAACACAAAAAAGTACATCTGAGCGAAGCAACCCACAAAGGAAATGTTCTTGACGGAACCCAGTAAGTTCTGTAAGGTTTTAGGTGTAATGACAGTTGAGTAACTGAGGTCAAGAAATGACAGCTGAGTGAGAAAGAAATACATGGGCGTGTGAAGCTGGAGATCCAGGAGAATTATCAATATCATCCCTACATTCCCCAACACAGTGATCAGGTAGATCAAGAGAAATAGCAGAAAGAGGACCTGTTGGATGGTTTCAGAGTCTGTCAGCCCAGTAAGGATGAAGTCAGGCACATTGGTGCTGTTCCACCTACTCATGGTGTGTTGCTCTAAATGGGAGAGAATTCAAAGTTGATCCTTAGCAAGAACAATCGGAAAGGTTTTATTTATGTGACTGGCTCAGCTTGTATATAATTGATTTAGTGCCTTCATAAATTCATAACAATCACAAAATAGCATTGGAAAGAATCAATGATCAATTATGGAAATAGACACATTGTCATTTGGATATAATACAATGAAGTAATCATAATTAAAGAATTATAATGAACCTGATACTCTTTTAAATGCTTTCCTTATTAACACACTTAAACCCACATGAAAAATGTTATGCTATAGGTACCAACCATTATTAACAACATTTTTTTTGGTGGTGGTATTGGGGGTGGAACTCAGAGGCATTCTACTTCCGTGCTATACTCCCAGACCCATTTTATATTTTATTTGGAAACATGGTCTCACTAAGTTGCTGAGAGCCTCACTAAGTAGCTGAGGCTGGCTTCGAACCTGTGTGATCCTCCTGTCTCAGCCTCCCAAGCGCAGAGATTACAAGCGTGTGCCACCACGCCCGGCTTATTAACAACATATTTTAAGTGAAAAAGGGCACAGAGTTTTTTTTTTATGTAACTTATCTGAATTCAGGGTCATAATACAGTGCTTTTATTTCAGCAAACCCGAGCATTGACAGCAAATTTCAGCAAAAAGTTTAATTAATTTTAGCAAGCCTGAGCAATGACAAGAAATAGTTTTTATATATCATTTGCTCTCCTTTTGATTCCAATATATTTTAACTTTAATTGCAAATAAATATCACATGTGTCTTTAAGTACCTTAGGATTGTTGACTACATATCGTATCAATTTCCAGAATATATAATATAATAATTTCCTAACTTGATCATAGAAAATTCATTTGCATTTTTAAATAGGCATATTGCTTATTCATTTTTATCAACCCTACATTTTTATTTTCACAAAATCCAACATTACATAGAGCAAGATCCAAAGGATTTGTGTATAAATATTCTAAAAGTGGCCTATTCTAATTTTTAAGTAATAAAAAAAATCTCAACTTTTGAAATGAATACTTACTCTGACCCAAAGCTGGTGGAAAACTTCTTCCAGTGTTGTACATCTAGGAGTTTGGCAATTTAAAAGTTTTCACAAAAATACAAAATGAAAAACATTTGAGATAACTATTTCTGTAATATGGCATTGGTTTCCTTGAGAAAATTTGTTTTTATATTTTTGTGCATTCATTTTTTTGTTATTCTGGAGTAAATTAAATCACCCAAGAAATATTATCCGGGTTTTGGTTAAATGGAAGCTTCATCAAGAAGTTCTGTGTGAAGAGAATATCATGGAGCGATAGTGAATTTAAGAGTGGTGTGTGCCTTGCCTCTCACATGGATAACTCCAGGGCATTCATGGTATGCAACTTTGGGTCATCCTCAGGGATCAATTTCCAAGGAAAATGACTTGGCATGATTCCAAGGACAAAAGTTTAAAAATGAAAATAGCAAAGGTTTTGCCTTTTCCCTTAGAAAGCCCTCACTGAGGAGTAAGATCACTTGCTCTTCTTATCTGATGCTCTAATGTATTTTGTTTACTTATTTAATGTTTATTTATTTACTTTTTCATTTATTTATTTATGGTACAGGGGATTGAACTTAGAAGCATTCTAACTCAAAGCTATATTCTAGACCCTTTTTAAATTTTATGTTATTTTTTTATTTCAAATAGAGTCTTCCCAAATTTCTGGTCTTGAACCTGCAACCCTCCTGTTTCAGTCTCCTGATAACTGAGATTACACATATGACCACCGCATCCAGCTTCTAATAAAAAATACATTTATTTTTGCATGTTCACATAGAAATTATATAAATTTATGTTACAATGTTGACATTGTATAGTTATCAAAGCAGGAAAATATAACAAGTATGGAGAAGAAATTTACAGGGAAATACATTATAACTGACACTATTAGGGATGAAAGCGTAAGTTTTCACCAAAAATCAATTTACATTTAAAAGCAGGATTCAATGATGGAAGTAAACATGTTCGCTTAAATAAATGGGATAAACCAAAATTAAAAAAAAAAACATTTAAAACTGGTACACATAACTGTACTTTCTCCCACTTATTTCTCTTAGTGGCATAGTGGTATTTATTTGGCTGTGTATGTGTATATTTTCATTATTATTAGACTGAGTATTCAGCATCTTACCCTCACTTTACGGCTACAATTGTATAATATGTCTTGGCCTATGTTATATCAAGCTTTTATATGCCCCACATGCATTATGTATTGATTAGTGTCCAATCATTAACTGAACTGAGCACTCACCATCTCTTAGGCCCTTTGAGACATCTTAGAAATGATGCAGGCTTAGCTCTCCATTGTGATAGTATCATCTATATAATCCATATACAAAACAAATGCAATGTGTTTTACTATTTTATTGTACTTGATTTTTTAAATTTGATAGAACATGAAGAGAGAAAGATAAAAATCAATCCTGAGGCTAGTAAACATTCTCCAATTGATAGAGTAGTCAAAAGCTCAGACTTTTTGTACATAATTAGCTCAACATTAGCCGTTAAATTGTTTGAATAAAGCTGAAATATTTTGGGGGGCACTGTCTAAGATAAGGAAACAAAGGTACACAAAATCAGAATATATCATAAATATTGCATTGACATAATTAAATCAATTATCCTGTAGATACAAAAATGTTTTCTTAGCTGGGGATGGTGGTGCATATTTTTAATTCCAGCACTTGAGAGGCTGAGACAGGAATATAGCACAAATTTGAAGCTATCCTCAGCTACTTATTTAGTGAGGCTCTCAGCAACTTCGTGAGACCATGTTTCCAAATAAAATATAGAATAGGTCTGGGAGTGCACCCCAGAGTTAGAAAGCCCATGGGTTCCATCCCCAGTACCACAATAAATAAGTAAATAAATAATTAATAAATTAAATAAATTAAAATGTTTCTTTCTAAAAAGTATTCTTCATGCTCTGTAATTTTATTAGAAATGTTGTTGAGGTGAATAAAGAAGCTACTTGTATATGTATTATATCTTTAATGAACTTTTGGAAGGGCAATTTTTATTCATTAAAGTGTTATTTGGTGCAGATACAGGCTAATTTATCACCATGTGACAGACACGTCATTTTGTGTTTTAAGCTAACTGTGAAGCAAAGGGCGACATTCCACATCCATGTTAGTGCAATCGGCATGGTGATAGCAAAATCTCTATGAGCAAGGTTTCCTCGTCCAATTTTCTTCTAAAACGGAGATTCTTTTCAGTCAGGTTAAGAGCTGTTTATGATGACAGAGTAATTTTTTTGCCAGTAATGTGTCAGAGCAGAAGCCTAGGTCTGAGCAGGGATTTTCTGCCACTTGCAGCAATTTAAATAATGATGTAGCTTAATTCCTAGCTGGTCACATATTTCTCTCTCTTTTTAAGGTATTGGTGACTGAATCCAGGGGCATTCTGTCTCTGAACTATAGCCCCGGTCCTATTTTATTTCTCAGTTTGAAAACGGATCAAACTAAGTTACAGAAGGTTTCACTAAGTTTCTGAGGATGACCACGAACCTATGATCCTTCTTGTCTCAGTCTAACAAGTAACTAGAATTACAGGTGCCCACCACTATGTCTGCCTAGTGCATCACACTTTAAAACTGCATTTTTTACATTTTCTTCCTTCTTTTCTTCCTTCCTTTCTTCCTTCTTATTTCCTTTTCCTTCCTTCTTTTCTCTTCCTTTCTTTCTTTCTTCTTTCTTTCTTTCTCTCCATAATTTCTCTATCCTAAATTATTATTATTATTATTATTATTATTATTAGTAGTAGTAGTAGTAGTAGTAGTAGTGGAGGTTGTAGCACTGAGGATTAAATACCAGGGCATTCTATCTGTTGAGCTACATCTTCAGTCATTTTTTTTTTTTAAATAGGCTCTCACAAAGTTGCTGAGCGTTATAGTCTTTATTTTAAAATGTACTAAACACATAATACTATTGAACTAAAACAAGGAATTTTGGCCCATAACTGTTGATACAAACACACTAATAATTAGTTGTAATGTTTTTCTATTAAATGTTTAATGCAAAACATTTACTTTATCCTTACACCGTTTTTTTCTAAACAGTCTTTTCATAGCCTCTTTTACATCCCTGTTCCTCAAGCTATAGATGATGGGATTCAACATAGGAATCACAATACTATAAAATATAGACACTATCATGTCATGCTCCAAAGCATAGCTAGAACTGGGTCTCATGTACATGAAGAGTATTGTCCCATGATAAATGGACACTCCAGTCAGGTGAGAGCCACAGGTAGAGAACACCTTTTTTCTCCCTTCAGCAGAATGCATCTTCAGAATGGCCAACAGGATGAAACCATAGGAGATCAAGACAATCATGAGAGTTACTATCTCAATAGAGCTCACAAAAATGAAGAGAAGAAGCTGGTTTATGTGAGTGTCAGAACAAGAAATGGTGAGAAGAGGAGGTATATCACAAAATATATGTCTAATTTCATTGGATCCACAGAAAGATAGGCTAAAAGTGGCCACTGTATGCAAACCAGCATGCAGAATCCCACCAACATAGGAAGCCACGATGAGTGACACATAGACCTTAGATGACATGCTCACTGAATACAGAAGAGGGTTGTAGATGGCAACGTAGCGGTCATAAGACATTGCAGCCAAGAGGAAGCATTCTGTGGTCCCAAACATAACTGCGAAAAACATCTGTGCTGCGCATCCAAGAAATGAAATGAGTTTCATCTCGGTAATGAAATCTACTAACATTTTAGGAGTAATAGCAGTAGAAAAACAGGCATCCACAAATGATAAAACACTCAGAAAATAGTACATTGGGTTGTGGAGCCGGGAATCCCCGATGACAGATATAATCAAACCTAAGTTTCCCATTAGAGTAAAGAGGTAAATTGCTAGAAACAGGAAGAAGAGAGTGATATTCAGTTCGTTGTTTTCTGTGAAGCCCTTAAGTATAAAAACAGTAACTTCAGTGATATTCATCATGCTAAAATCTCATGGAGCAATTCCTAAGAGGCCCAAAGGAATACATTTTATATCACTATGAAAATAATGTACAATTGTGTAAATCAAGGCAATATTGACTCTATCTTTATGCTAAGTTCATATAAATACACAACCTGCAAGCAGTGGGTCATGAGAGTGGCGAGATTGTGGGTCAGAGTTTGAAGCCACTTATGTTGCATCAAATGTAAGACATAAGTGTGCACACTGGGCTAAAGTTAGGGCCTTTCTCAGAACCATCGGTTCTACTGTTAAAAATTTATCGATGAAGATATAAATTATTAATATTTTGTATATGGTAATATTAGAACAGAAAATGAACAAGTAAAAAATCCTTCTAACATCCCAAACCATGAACTGGTATGTCAGTAGAAAGCTCATATAAAAAGATTAGCAGAATTCTAGCAATTTCAGTAATTATATGCCATTATTTGTTATAATACATTCTGTCTAGAATGAGAACATTACCTGTTTTAAAATATAAATACTGAAACATAAAACATTTTAAGAAAATTGAATCTTTAAAATAATCTTAAATACACAATATGCCAAATAAGGTTGATTCTACACAATAGCAGCTTTCTAAAAAAATCTATTTCCATTAGTCTTACTGGGATAATCTGAATAGATTTATAAATAGTTGAGGGGAAAGACAAATTAAGAAAATTAAATTGCAGCATATGTTTCATTCAAATGTCTTTCTTAAATTGTTGACATTGTATTGATTTAGCTAAAGTGTTGGTCATTTTCATTCCTTTTGGCAAACTAAATTCTTGATATGCTTTTTGTTTTTTGTATTACTTCAAATCTCTGGTGAAAATCAGTAGAATTATTCTGAAAAATATAAAATATGTGATTTAAAAATTTTATGGTCATTTAGAAATGTGTATTTTATTACATAACAACAATGTAACTACTCATTAAGTCACAGAATATTATATAAATCACTGTAATTAAACTAATAAAAATATTTGCAACAAGATATTAAAATTAAAATTTAAGGACAAAATTTAAAAAGAAAGGATAAAAGGATTCTTTCTTTGTTAGATAAATAGTTAAACAAATGAAGTGTGGAAGAGTTACATGTAGAAAAGTTCATGGTATCTATTATTATTCCATAATATACCATTACTTAGAGGACATATTTTATTAGTTATGCATTAATTATGTATATATTTTACATACCTGTGAACTACAGGAAATTTAAGTCTCGAAGGTGTATAATCTCCTTCCTGCAAATGATAACCTATAAATTAATTAGACTCATCACTATAATGTCCACAAGTGACCAAGTATACAAATCAGCTACATGATTATATGTTAGAAAAATGAAGAATAAAAATATATGAATGGTTTTTGTACTGGATAAAATTCAGAAGAAAAAAATTATTATTTTAAATATATAAACTAAATTTGTAGCAATCAAGATAATAAATTGTAAATACTTAAGATTACTTGGGAAAAAAGAACTAACCAAAAGTCTTCTGTGAATATAATGAATCAGATTATGAAAGTACTGAAGCCACTAAGTCTGATGATATGTGCTTATGTACATATGTGTATATATGTATCTATGTATAGATTGCTTTGTATCTAGTATCATAACAGCAAATGCATTTATTATTGAGAAAACATAAAATGTGTTAATTGTATTAGTTGCCTCTACATAGCGTAGAGGAAATGAGAACAAAGATGTTGAATCAGTAATAATTTTATATAAAATAAAATATTATTTAAAATAATGAAGCATACATAATATACTCATAGCTTATTGCAGGTGATGGAAATATGGTATCTTCTATGTCATTTTCTGCTTATGCACATATATACATATTTTTAAACATTTGTGTGTTTGTGTCTTTTTTGCGGTTCAGTAATTCTCCTTCTATTGAGACTACTGAATGCTTGATTAAAGTACGTAAATTCAAGTGAGATACTGGTCAAATCAAAAGTAATGTTTAGTATGATGATATATACCCAATTTATAATTTACTTTAGCCCAAGTTATTTTTAGGCTTTTATTTGTGTAACACAGTGAGATTTCAAGTGATATATTCATACATGTAAATCCCACTCGGTGTATTCCCATTTTTTAAAGGGATCAAAATTCACAAGAGAAAGTTCTAGATCACTCTAATTCTTGTCATCAGTTTAATGATATATTTGATTTAAGATAAGAAATGAAGGAATTCAAAACCAAAAGAAAGTAATCATCCTTCTACATGAGTAAAAATCACGTGTGATGTCAGGGTTTCTCTTCAAAGATTTTCTCCTCATTAAAACAGCTCAACATGCCAGGCATGGTGGTTCATGCTTGTAATCCCAGCATTTGGAAGGCTGAGACCAGAGGATCACGGTTTGCGGACAGCCTCAGCTACTTAGTGAGGTCCTCTGCAACTTAGCGAGACCCTGTTTCAAAATAAAGAATAAAAAATAGGGCATGGGGTGTAGCTTGGAGGTCGATTGAAAATAGCTAAACATATGAATAGTCAAGGAACATGATGTTGCATGGCCAATTACATTATACATATAAAGAAATAAATATACAAAACAATTTTCTTTTATATACCAGTTTGGATTATAATTTTATGAGGACCATGTATTTGGACATTTTTAATCATTTGTTTTAGTGAGCAAATTTTGCAGAACAAAAACATTATATATAAATGATTGAAAAATATGTGATTGGAACCATGGCATTGATTTGTTACAATAGGCAATATATTTGTTTTGTAATATATACACATACATTATTCTATTAGGCTTTAATATAATCAAGTCTGAATTTAAAATTTAAATTATTCTTTTTCCTTTTTCCATTTTTAGGTTTTGAATTATTTAGAAGATATAGTTTTGTAAATTATTTGATTTTTAAAATTACTACAATTACTTTTGCTACATAACAGTGGGCTTAATTGTGCTTTTGGTAAATAAAACAAAAAAATATTATGTTTTAAGGTCCCTTCACTAAATATCTCTTAAATGGCATGTTTTCAATTTTAATGAGTTGATTTACATATATTAATGATACATATTAATGAGGTTCAATGTGATATTTAAATGCACACTTAAATCGTGCACTGAAAAACCCAGCCTTGCTTTCTCCACTTTCCACCTCCCTAATCAAACTCTAATAATCACTCTTAAATATTTAGGTCGTTTTTTAACTTCCTCACCACTAGATGCCAAAGAGGAGTTATATTAAGTATGACTAAGAAAATATTTACCTATATTGAAAGAACTCAGTGTTACAAAGAGAAAATAACTTTGATTCTTTAAAAAATTAACAGTAATAATGTTCAATAGTTCCAGGGATTAGAAAACATGTGAAATGAAATGAGTCAGACTTAGAAAGTCAACGGCAATATGTTTTCTTCCAAATGTGGTATCTGGAGAGACGGAAGGATGGAAAAGACACTCATGATAATAAGGAGCTAGAGAACTGGCTCAGTGATAACATGCTTGCCTAGCATGTGCAAGGCCCTGGGTTTGATACTTTGTACTGCAAAAGCAAAACACAATAATGGTAATAAGGAGCAAAATCAGTTGAATAGTAAAGGGGGACAGAAAGGGTGAGGGAGGAGAGGAGAGATATAAAGAAGCTTCAAAAAGAAAACAAAGCAAATAATATCATCCCCATATGTGAAAGTTTAACTGGCATATTTACAACCATGTAAGGGGGTATTGGAGAATGGGGTGAGAAGAGAACCAAACCAAGATATGTTATGCACAAAATCGGTTGATCATTTTGAATCTATGATGTATAATCATATGGTACCAATAAAACTCTTTAAAAATCCCTATCTACAAAGACCTATAAAGACAGCTTAAGTAGAAGGCAGAAAGTTCCGACTATTTTTGTTTGATGTTGACATACTACATTTGCAATGGAGAAGAAAAATAATAGCCATATTTGAACACTTGCTACAAAAATGGACTTTTATGAGTATTTATTCACTTTTGTAGTAAGTCTCCCTGGTAAGATTTAGAGGCAGTCATCAAACTCATGTCTCATTCATAGTGCACGCATTTTTGACAGTTACACACTACCTCCTGCTAAGCCACAGCTCTCTCCTGCCAGTGACATCACCAGCTCCTCATCTCCAAAGAAGTAACACAAAACGTGATTCTTGATGTATTCTCATTTTAAAAATATTTGATGATGAAACATTGAGAATCAATAGTAGCCCTGAGCAGCTTCTAGATTATATAGCTAGTGAAAGGCATTGAACAGAAATTTTTATTGGTTTTCTCATTCTATCAAATAGATGATCCTCAGTACTTGAGCAAAGGTAGTTTTGCCCTCTTGGTAAATTTCTCATTGTTCATAGGTTGAACGGTCTGACTTATTCCATTCTGAACATAAAAGCATGTATTCTTTTATCTCTACAAACATGAATTCAGTATACTCTTCATTGCTTTCTTGTACATGTTCTTTTTTGATTCTTAGGCAAAAATTATATTAATTCAAATTTTTTTTTCGTGTCTGGGGATGGAACCCAGGGGCATTCGACCTCTGAGCTACCCCCCTGCCCTATTTTTTATTCTTTATTTTGAAACCGGGTCTCACTGAGTTGCAGAGAACCTCACTAAGTAGCTGAGGCTGGCTGCGAACCGCGATCCTCCGGTCTCAGCCTCCCGAATGCTGGGATTACAAGCGTGCGCCACTGCGCCCGGCTATTAATTCAAATTTTGATGAATGGATTCTATTCACCTCTGCAAAAGGCAAAATTTAAAGGGCTTTATACTGTGCATTTAATGGCTAAACTATTTTGTACAAAATCATGTGTATTCAATCTTGATTTTGTGATTTTCTAAAATTTTCTGCAAATGATCTGAAAATTAAGCTTACCTGTGGAACAGCATGTATAAGTTTAATTACATTATGAATATGGTTCACTAAGATGATTTATATCCACTTACTCCACTGATGATGAAACCCACAGGAGAGGCTCCAGTGGGAACATAACATAATTACTTTTGGATCAGAAAGCAATGTGACAATTTGCTAAATAATACTAATGTAACTGGCTCTGGGAAAGGCATTAATGAAGAGAGTTACATGATAAATAGAGTTGTTTAGCCTCTGGTTTAACAATGATAAAATAGAAAAAAATCTTTTAAAATATTTTAATATTAGGAAATCTTAAGAAATGAGTCAGTCTTATGGAATAGCTTAGATACTGGATTGTAATTTATTTCCTCTGCTCTAGTTTCTTCATGTTAGCAATAGAAGTCATTTTACATGTGAACAACCAATAATTGTGATAAAATATAACAACATACAATTACAGGGCTTTTTTGCAAAATCTAGAGATGGATTTACAGTCACTTAAATACATTATACTTTTATTCTCTTCTCACTATGTTTGAAGTGGATCAAGTTTACATTTATAGCTTCTTGAAGGATTATTAGCCAAAATTCTATAAATGTAAAAATATTTAATAGATGTGTAGAAGGCAAAAAAGTATAAAATTCTATAAGACCTCACAAATCATGTAATTTAGTAAATTTTCAATACCCATCTATAATTTACTCATCTAAAACATTACACACATACACACACACACACACACACACACACACACACACACTCCTAGGTCTGAAATATAAAAATTTAATATAGGTAGACCAAAAGGTCACAAAATAATTTCTTTCCATCAGTTTTCCAGATGCTTCTAACGACAAACAAGTTGAGAATAACAAATAGTGAAAACTTATAATTTTATAAATTAGTAAATTCAAGTATAGAATAATAACATATTTACACACTCCTTTATGTATTTTTAATTGATGAATTGTAGTCATACATCTTAATGGGGTACAAGATAGTGGAGGCATACAGAAACAAATCACTTATTTAGTCCTTCTGCTAAACTCTCCTCTCCCCCATTCCCTTCTCCTTCCCTCCTTCTCATGTTTGACTTAGTGACTGACTTTGATATGTTTGTGAATGTACATCGTGATAATCACAATACAATGTTTAAAGTATAGATGACCACATTGAAGGACAATATCTGAACAGCTATGGGGCTCAAGAAACTAAAGGTAGAAAGTGTTCCATAATATGGTTTATAACTGCCTTGTCAGTTTATAGCATAAAAAAATCTAGAAATATAACACTAAGACATGAAGATTTGGGTATACACAAAGCAGATTAAAATTAAATGAAATGGTTATACTATGTCATTCAGAAGTCTACTTGTCAAAGTCAATGACTCTACTCTTAGTTAATTACTTCTGCATGTAAAAGCTTGGTTATAACATCAACAATGATTACTTATATTTTGGAAAATAAATGTGCTGTTATGATAACTGATCAAATTATTTGACAAAGTGATTAATTCAGATAAACTGAGTTGGATAGAAACAAATAAAATTTGCACTAATATATTTTGTTACATATTTACATAAATTTAATTTTAATTATTAGAAAAAGTATACAGACTCACAGAGTTTAACTAAGTGCACTAATAAATGCATATTTATAAAACAAACAAAGAAGGTTTGTATTCTTTGGCCAATTTCTGTGTATCCTCTGTGTACTTTAATCATTAATTTTTTTAATATTTTTACTGGTACATTGTAATCAATCTTTATTTGGAATTTTGAGGGTCAAATTTTTTGAAAAAAAGGAAAGGAAAGGGTACATTTTATGTATTGTGCTTTTCTCCCTTTTTACTTTTTACCCTTTAATCAATTGTGTAAAGGGAGAAATACTCATGGTTTAAGGCTCAGGCAAATCTATTAGGCTTGTGTTTTATGACAAATTTTCTATAAGAATGTAAATATTATGGATGAAAGTTCTAAACATAGCATGGTAAACAAAATTTTAAATTATGAAAAGATAAAATAACAGCTGAAAGGAAAGGAAGATGGAAGGGTGCCTCAAATTGCTGATAATCAATCAACTAGAAAAAATCTACATCTGTGACCCAAACTCAGGTCAAATTTTATCTTGCTGAGGGTGGCCACAAACCTGCAATCCTTCTGTCTCAGTCTTCCATGTACTGGGATGACAAGTGTGCACTACCTCACCCAGAATAAAATTTTTAATGCCTAAATAAGTGGACGATAAATATAATTTGAAATAATATATAAGTATGCAGTAAGAGGTTCTAAGCACTACTTTGTCCAAAGACTAAAACTTTTAGCATTTTCAAATGACTATACTTTTTATGAATTTTTTTGAATCCTGATTCTTTTATAACTTCCAGTGTACAATAACAGAATACCTTTGCAATGTTATTCTCATTTCTTAAAACTAGCAGATGTAAGCCCGGCGTGGTGGCCCACGCTTGTAATCCCCGCGCTTGGGTGTCGGAAAGAAGAGGATCGCACAGGTTTGAAGCCAGACGCGGTGGTTTAAGAGACTCTGTTTCCAAATAAAAATATAAAAAATAGGTGTGGGAGTGTAGCCCGGAGGTAGAAGGGTTTCCAGGAACCCCAGTACCACCAAAAACAAAACAAAACAAAACCTAACAGATATAGAGTTAACATTAGTAAAAAAAAAAAAAAAAAAAAAAAAAACTTCTGTGCCTGCAAAATAATTTTAATAAAATATTAAAACTTTCCAAGTTCTAGACAAAGATGCTACATATAGCTCATTCACTGATTAATGTAAATGTCGAGGAGGACTCTACAGATGTGAATAGTACTGTGGATTCTAATCCTAGTCCACAGACTTTGGTACTGTCTAATCTCTGGTAAATTTTCAAGTCCTTTGAACCGTGGTTTTCTGGCTTGCAAAATGATCCAGTCTTGGAGACTTGAAAGAAGAAGGAAGATTCTGTGTACTCTCCATAAAACAGTTCCTTCCAGGTTTGTGCATATAATGGTAAACCTGCTGGTTCTTCTATATTCATAATGAAAACTGAAAATCTTCCTTCATAATTAAGTAATCCATAGAAAATGATGTTAATTTGTCACAAAGGAAGTTAGATTTTCAGAAGCATAATTTGGTTAATTGAAGGAAATAAACTTCACCACAGTGAACTACTCATTTATGACTGAAGACATACAAGACAGCAGATGTATACACAGTTTTTTTTTTTCAAAGCTTTCCTCATTCAATTCACCAGAAATTTCCAGGAGAGTGGTTGCTATCAACCCTCTTTCATAACACCACTTCACTCCATGAAGGAAAAGTGCAAGAAACGATAATGAATTCCTTTTTGGTGTTTTTTTGTTTGTTTGTTTGTTTCTGCTTGGAAGACAGAAAAGCTTACTTGCATCTGCATAAAACAAACACCGTCATCATTTTCTTATCTCTAATTTGTTCCACTGAAGTCCCATTGTTTCTTCAGATAGGAGATTTTTCTCCTGGGTCCCTTTTTCTTTGTAGACTGAGTATATAAACCTCTGTCTCTAATTATTGAGCCAGTTGGGTCGTTTCTGTGTTCCCACAGTGCACATTAGTGACCTCCTTTTTTTTCCCTTTAATCGGTTTTTTCCATTTTAGTAAAAAAAGACAATATTTCCATCTAAATGAGTGTCTTTGTGTGTGCGCACGTATGCATGTGAGTATGTGTGCATGCATGTTATTAAAAAAATAATGAATGTGTCTTTGAACTCGAGTTGCCTTCAAAATTCTTTCATTCTTCACCCCACAAGTCTCATAGGCATTTAATAATGTACCTGACTGAAGTATCCATAAATATTCCTTAATTGTTTTCTGCCAAAAATTCATATCCACAGAGAAAATATTTTTCTCTTCATTATCCTTTTCATGACGTCTTTGGCCTCTCTGTTTCTTATGCTGTATATCAGAAGGTTTAGAATTGGTAGCAAAAGCGTATAAAACACAGAGAGGATTTTAGCCCGATCCTGTGAGTAGCTAGAGCTGGTTCCCAGATAAGTAAATATCACTGTCCCATAGAAGAGAGTAACTACCGCCAAGTGGGAGGCACATGTGGATAAAGCTTTATATCTGCCTCTGGTTGAGTGTATTTTCAGGACAGTGATAAGAATGCCCAGGTAGGAACTAGCTACTATCAAAAAAGTAGTCACTGATGTTGCTCCGGAAAGGACAAGGAATAAAAGCTCGCTGTAATGGGTGTTGGAACAGGAGAGTTGAAACAGCAAGGGGATATCACAGAAGTAATGGTTGATGACATTAGGCCCACAGAAGGTCAGCCTGAGCAAGCTGCTTAGGTGAATGAGTGAGTTGGCACCGCCCAGCAGATAAGAAGCTGTCACCAGGGAGACACACAACCTGGGGCTCATGAGACCTTTGTAGCGGAGCGGGCGGCAAATGGCCAGGTATCGGTCATATGCCATCGTGGCCAAGAGGAAGCATTCTGTAGTCAGGAACATGCTCACAAAAGAATACTGAAGGAGGCAGCCATGGAAAGAAATGACTCTCTGCCCCACTATGTAGTTCAGCAACATTTTAGGAATAAAGACTGAGGAATAGCAAAAATCCAGAAAAGCCAACTGGCTAAGGAAGAAGTACTTGGGAGAATGAAGCTGGGCACTTGCCAGAATTATTGTGATGATCCAAAAACTGCCCACCACGGTGATGATGTAGATTGAGAGGAGAAGAGCAAAGAGGGCTATGTTTAGTTCGGGGTCATCGGTCAGGCCCAGGAGGATGAATTCTGTTACCAAGCTGATGTTTTTATCAGCCATTCAGGTGGCTCCCCTTGGAGGGACCTGCAGGGGACAAGATGAGAAAGAAAATAACAATAGAGCACAGCTTGGAGAGAGGAATTCAAAAAAAGAGGAACTTTGGAAAAGGGTGTGGCTTTAACTCTTAATGATGAGAATCCACAGCAAAAGCAAATCTTGCAAATGTAAAAGGCTAGTTGAATCAACAGCTTTAGTTGATTCTGGTGACTGGATGCAAACTGGTATTATCCACCAGGTGAGAAATCCTGTAGACACTGAATCCCCTGGAGAGGCCTAATAACATGGTTGCTGGGTTGTAGAATATTCCAGATTTCAGAATATGAGGCAGGAACTTCATCTTTTAAGGAAGAATCTCCTTTAAAAAAGAACAATATGAGAACACCAAAATTGCCCTCCATATATAAGGATTGATTTTTGAGACATTTAGATACGTAGAAATATTAAGTATTAAAACAATATGCATGTGAGTATTATATGGGTGAATACATATGCATTTGTACATGAAATCGAACAACTCTTATAGGGTATCTATTAAAAGAATGAGATTCAGGACTGTCTGGAATATAAAATGAAAACAAACATTCTATCATAATAATATATTATTACTTTTTTTTCGATACTGGTGATTGATTGAAACCAGGGGCATTCTACCTTCAAGCCAAATCCCCAGCTCTCTTTTTTTTTTATTTTTTATTTTGAAACTAATTTGCAGAGGGCCTCATAAGTAGCTGAGGCTGGCCACAAACCTGTGATCCTCCTTTTTCAGCCTCCCAAGTACTAAATAATTTTTCAAAACTAACTTGTTACAGAAAGTCATTCTTTCATTGTCAAACAATAGTTATAATCACATCTTCTGATTTGCTATAGTGTTGATTATCTAGTTATTTGTATCTGTGCCAGAAATTTTTCATACTACTTTGATTTTTTTATAATTATAAAACTGGATAATTTTTTTTTTTTTTTGGTGGTACTGGGGTTCCTGGAAAACCTTCCACCTCAGGCTATAATCCCAGACTTAATTTTATACTTTTTTATTTGGAAAAAGTGTCTCTTAAGGCAGCACGGCTGGCTTCGAACCTGTGCGATCCTCCTGTCTCTGCCTCCCAAGCACGGGGATTACAAGCTTGTGCCACCACGCCTGGTGGATAATTTCTTCTATATGTTATGATTCCTAAAGTCAAATCTTATATTAGAGACAATGCCTATGTTTGCTGCACATTAGACCACATGCAGAAAAAATGTTTTTTAATCCAGAAAAATTTATATAAATATCATCTTCTAGTTTAATCCTAGTTTATGCTTTATCATACAAACATAAACACATGAAATGTATGGCTCTATTATTTAATATATCTGTAAAGCACTAAGTGAAATAATGTTTAAGGGGGACTCTCTGTACTTCATTATATTTAGGAGTACATAAAATGCCACTACTTCTTGAGAGTTTTTAGTAAATGAAATAGCTATAGAACATTTTTCACATTAATTTGATAACTATATTTTCACTAAACATTTATTAATATGATATTTAATAGTAAATAATCTAAATTTATTTTAGGATAATGTTTCTATTACACTGATTAAAGAGTAATAAGGATGTGTTTATATTTCTAGTCTTACTACAAATATGTAAAATAAGCTATTCAAAAACAAAAAATTGAAAACAGTGCTGTAACAGTTTTGATCAAATGCAATTTCTTGAAACAGCCAGAATTTAAAAAGAATGACTGGTTACTTTTTTTACCCAATGTAGCTCATATTTTATGTCAAACTGGGGTTCCCGGAAGCCTTTCTACTTCCGGGATACACTCCCAGACCTATTTTATACTTTTTTATTTTTGGAAGCAGGGTCTCTTAAGCCAGTGCGGCTGGCTTTGAACCTGCGCGATCCTCCCAAGCGCGGGGATTACAAGCGTGTGCCACCACGCCTAGCATAATATGAGAAAAATTTTATGCATGACATTGGACTTTCCAAAAGCAGATTCTCTATTCAAAGTAAAACAAAAGAATAGAGAATGAGAAAACAGTGGGCATCTGTTCATAAACTTGACAAGTGACATTTTGGGTAAGCTAATTCTTAGATATATTATCGTTTGGGGTTTAGCAATATTTATTTAACTTTGATTTTCTTTTTATTTTATTTTATTTTTAAACAAATATTTTATTGAACATAAATGGTATACATTTAAACTATATTTGGTGCCCTCTACCCCCGCACCCCTTTTTTCCCTTCCCCCCTCCCACCAATGGTTGTCCAGGTTAACCATGTCATATTCATAATTTTACACATGTTCAGATGTAGACCCTCATTAATCAAGATCAGCCTTCCTCCTCTCCTGTCTTTCCATTCAAACTTTGCTGATATTTCCCCTCCATTATCTGGAGTCCCACTGGTATCCTCTGTGTTTCCTAGTTTGGGCATATTAGAGGAAACATATGTACCTTCTCCGTCTGTGCTTGGCTGATCTCACTTAACATAATGTTCTCCAGGGCTTTCCATCTTCTTGCAAATGATAAAATTTATTTTTAAATAAAGTGAATTTGTTACTTTACTTATTGGTGCCTTTAATTTCAATAATTTCATAATTGTTCCTTTAATTTTTATAATAGTATAGTAAAATAATAGTAGTTTTCATCTGTATTACCTTTTGTGTTGTGAGTGGGTTCCCCCCCTCCCTGGGAAATGGACTGAATTGAAGATTATGCTAAGCAACATTAGTCAGTCACAAAAAGTGAAGGGTCAGATGTTATCCCTCATATGGGGAATCTAGGAAGAAACTGGGACACAGGAGGGATTCCAGACAAAGGAGGAGAACCCGTAATGGTTTGATGGAGGAGACCTAACTGAGGGGGATGGAGAGGGGGGAAGACTTGAAGAGAGAAACAGCTCAATGGATATAATATACGCCCACAAACTTATCAAAGTGGGTCACTGTGCTGAGCACAAGAAGGTGGGGAGGGAGAAGGAGTGGGATGGGAACTGGGAAAGGGCTCAGGAAGTGATGTGTGTATATGACTCTATCACCTTGAACTTCAGCAAGATGTATGGTTACAATGCACCAATAAAAATTCATTCCAATGCAATACATAAATATCATTCAAAAATTCAGTTCTGGTAACTGCCAAATTTTTTCCTTAGATTTATCAAAATGCAATAGTATGTAGTGGTTGGTCTTAATTTTAAGTTATATCTTTAAATAAATCATTTTTAAAACGTATAAAAATTAAAGTAAAAAACTTTCAATGTAGCGACTTCAAAAAATGTGGAAAAAAACCCACACACTATTTGAAGAAATCCAGTTGCCTTAGGCAGCTGCTGACTTCTGTTTCATTTAGGAAAGGGAAGACATTTCAAGCAGATGCCTTCCCCTCACTTCATATTCACTGCCTCTACTGAGAGTCTCTCTATTTGTGAATCAGAAAAGGCATAAATTATCCGTTAGAGCAAAAAAACAGCACACTTACCTGGTGTTGAGAGGAATTCCTGATGCTTTCCTTTTAATTTCCTGATTGTTGGGTTTATATTTGGGTTTGGGCCTCTGGAGAAGGAATTCCCAGTGCGTGGTGAACACTGGATTTTACTCAAACAACTGTAGATAGGTCTATGGGGATTAGGGTCTCAACGCTCTTTACAAAGTGTATTAATACATATATTTAATGTTTTCTCATATATAAAGACAAATTACCACAGTTGTTTTGGCTTACCTATTTGAAACTCTACCAAAAATAAAAAAAGTAAAAAGAACTGAAATGATAAAATTAATTCTGCTTGGATAGTGTATAATTTAACTATATGCATATATTATCACATTTATATATATATATATATATATATATATATATATATATATATATATATATAATATACCACATATATTATTTTAGAAGACCTAAATTCTATTTGTTCAGGATCATATGATTTTATAAATTTATTATACTGGGTAGTAATTATAAAAATGTGTGTGTGTATATATATATATATATATATATATATATATATATGTTTCAATGTTAAATAATAAGAATAAATGAAAGAAATCTATATGTAGAATTTAAACTGTTTTAAAGAACATACATACTTAGATTTAGTATTAGAAGATATTTATCCAGTTAGAACACTAAGATATATAATAGAATCATCACTTTTGTAATTATATTAGTTGAACCTGGAAGAAATTTTTGGAATAAAGGTAGACAAATAATTGAAGGATAGAATAAAAATATCGGTAGTGGTTATTATAGTGTGAAACAGTGAGCTATAGGTTACACAAACAGAATAATAAGAACTATTAAATCACAATGATATATTGCATTCAAACAAACCAACACAACTGCATAAAAATATGGTGGTGAAAATATCTAGTGATTTTAAGATGGCATAGCTGTGAAGGCAGACTTACAGTAAATACTGCAATTGATTTTGCTACAATGATTGTTTCCTTTTGGAGGGAGTAAATGTGAAGAAAGATTCTAGAAGAAACGACTTCTTAAATGTCTGATGTATTCCAGATCTTCTGTCACCATTGTCTCTAATCGTTCTGTTAATATCTTTTTTTTTAATTTTTTTTATTGGTGCATTATATTCATACAACTTATTGGGGTAAAAAAAAACTTGTGTGTACAAACATGTACTCATCGCTGATTTAACCCCTACCCAAATCCCACCCCATTCCCTCCCCGTCCCTCCCTTCCTTGCTTGGCTTAGTGATTGACTTTGATATGTTTAAGTACATTGTGTGCTTTAGAGATTTTTCTCTTCCCCCCTCCTTTAGGTTGTCTTGTTTGCTCCTCTTTTCTCCCTAACTCTCACATATTAGGGAAAGCATCTGATTTCTTATTTTTTGTGACTGACTAATTTCACTTAGCATAATGTCCTCCAGTTCCATCCATTTCCCTGGAAATGACGTAATTGAGGTTTTTTTTGATGGCTGAGTAAAATTCCATTGTGTACATATCCCACAGTTTTGTAATCCATTCATCTGTTGATGGACATCTTGGCTGCTTGCATCAAACTATGTGATTCATATGGTGCACCTTACATGAAGTAGCCAGGGTATAAGAAACTCTTCCAAGTTTGCACCTAGAAAACTTCAGACTCGGGTAATCTAGCAAAAATGGAACAGTAGAGATGTATAAGAACAAAGATTGAAAATACAGGAATTCTCAGACTTTATAAAATATATCTAAGACCAGTGTAAGCTCTTATAGAGAGCATATATCTTTCTTACACTGAAAAAAATTGTCGTTATTTAATTTAGAGAATTTCAAGAGTGCATTCTATATCACTTTAGAATTTGGATGGGATGGCTATATGTGTCTCTGGTTTAAGAAATTTGGATTTGAATACAGGACATCTTTGACGTAGGACAACTGAAAATTACCATCATAGCTGGCATCAATGAGAACAAACCTCAAATCCTAGGGACATGAATTTTTTGCATGATTTAGGGTCCCTATATAAGTAGTAAACATGACCAAGGTACAAATGCAGTCATAACCAGGCAGTGCCATACACATAGGATGAACAAATAACACACATTTTTTTTCTTTCTTTTACTGGTGATTGAACCCAGGAGTATTATACTGCTGAGCTGCACTCCCAGTCATTTTATTAATTCATTTTGAAAAGTCTTGATAGATTGCTGAGGTGAGTCTTGAACTTGTGATCATCCTGTCTTAGTCTCCCAGGTATCAGTGTTTAAAGGAATGTGCCACCATGTCCAGCTACAAAGACATATTTGGCAGACATTCCCTGACATAAACATCTATCTGCTGGGTTCTGATTCATCCAGATGTAGATATTGAACAATATCCATTTTTAGATATGGGAATAGAATTACAAATGTCTATTCTCAGATCATTTTTCCTGATATTTTATATGCTAGCAGATTAATTGGCATCAGATACTTTATTGATGGAGTTCTCATTTATTTCTACTGATTAATAATATCAAACATTTTAGACCATTTAAGATATGCTTAACTAAGACTCATTCGATTTCAGAGTGTTACTATACTATATATTACATATAAATGATACTACAGCTTTATTTTCTTAACTTTTTATTGGTGCATTGTAGTCACACGTCTTAATGGAGTACAAGATGGTGGAGGCATGTGTGCACACATCACCCAATTAACCCTTATCTAATTTCCACCCTACTCTCTCCCTCTCCCTCCTTCTCATGTTTGGCTTAGTGATTGACTTTGATATGACTGAGAATGTACATCGTGTGCATTAGAGAATTTCCCTCTTTCCTCCTCTCATCCCCTCAGTTACGTCACCTTATTTCCTCATCTATTGTATTCCATTCTTCATATAGAGTTCCTCCTATTACCAATATTTTCCCTAGCTTTTGCATATTAGGGAGAACATCCAATTTCTTATTTTTTGTGTGACTGACTAATCTCACTTAGCATAATTTTCTACAGTTCCAAATGTTTCCCTGTAAATGATGTAATTGTGTTCTTTTATAGATGAGTAAAATTCCATTGTGTACATATCCCATAGTTTTGTAATCCATTTATCTGTTGATGCACATCTTGGCTGGTTCCATAGTTTGGAAATTGCAGCTATGAGCATAGATACACATGCATTAGTTTGGTAGTTTGGTTTTCATTCTTTTGGGTACTTACCCAGAAGTGCTATTGCTGAATTATATGGTAAATTCATTCCCATTCTTGTGAGGATCCTCCATACAATTTTCCAGTGGTTACACTAATTTGTAGTCCCACCAAAAATGTATTAGAGTTCCTATTTCTCCACATCCTCACCAGCATTTGTTGTTTTATGTGTTTTGAATGATTGTCATTCTAGTTGAAATTAATAGAAATCTCAGAATAGTTTTTATTTGTATTCTCTGACTGATAATGATGTTGAGCATTTTTTCATGCATGCTTTGGCCAATTGAATTTCTTCTTTCATGAAGTATCTATTTAGTTACCTGGTCTATTTTTTGATTGGGTTATTTAATTTTTTAGTACTGAGTTTCTTGAGTTCTTTATATTCTATATATTAGTCTTCTATTGGAGGAGTATGTGGCAAAAATCTTCTCTCATTGTGTTTGCTCTCGATTGAGGTTCTTGACAGTCCCCTTTGCTGTACAGAAGTTCTTCTGTTTAATGCAGTCCCACATACTGATCCACCTTTTAGTTTTGTGCCTTTGGGGTCTTGTTGAGAAAGTTTTTATCTGTGCTTATGTATTGCAATGTTGGACCTATGCCCTTTACAAAGATCCTCACGATATCTGGGTTAATTTCCACGCCTTTGATCCATCTTGAATTGACTCTAGTGCAGGGTGAGAAAGTGAGGTTTATTTCCATTTTTCTGTATACAGTTAAAAAGTTTGCCAGCACCATTGTTGAACAGGTTATCTTTTTTTCTAGTGTATGTTTTGGGCCCCATTATTTTTGAGTCTTCTAATCTGCTCCATTGGTCTATGTATCTGTTTTTGTGCCAGTGCCAAGCTGTTTTAATTACTATGGCTTTGTAATATAGTTTAATATCAAGTATTGTGAAGGAGATAGTACCACTGACAGTGTAAAAACTCAGAGGATTATAAAGACTACTTTGAAAAACTTCACTCCAACAAAATGAAAAATCTGAAAGAAAATGACAACTTCTTAGATAAATACAACATTCCTAAGCTGAGCCAGAATATATAGAAAGTTTAAACCAACCAATAGTAATCAAAGAAATTGAAATAGCAATAAAGGGCCCACTATAAAAAACAAAGCCCAGGACCAGATGGTTTCCCCAATGAATTTTATAAAACTTTTATAGAGGAGATAATTCCAATACTCCTTAATCTATTTTATGAAATAGAAACAGGTCTCTCCCAAATACATTCTATGAAGCCAACATCACATTAATACCAAAGCCAAATAAAGACAGCTCAAGGAAGGAAATCTACAAGCCAGTATGACTGATGAACTTGGATGGAAAACTGCTAGGCAAAATACTAGCAAGAGGCATTCAAAACCACATCAAGAAAATCATACACCATGACCAAGTAGGATTTATCCTAGGGATACAAGTCTCTCAACATAAAAAAATCAACCCATGTAATTCATAACATAAACAGAACCAAAGACAAAAATCAATTATCATTTCAATAGATGCTGAAAAATCATTAAACAAAATCCAACATTCATTTATGTTAAAAGCACTGCAGAAAATCAGAATAGAAGGAACATACCTCAACATCATAAAGGCAATCTACAATAGGCCCACAGCCAACATAATAATAAATGGGGAAAAATTGGGAGAATTAGCCCTAAAAACAGAAAAAAGACAAGGATGTTCATTATCACCACTTCTTTTCAATATAGCACTAGCGACTCTAGCCATAGCAATAAGGCAAGAAAAGAAAATCAAAGGAGTAAAAATAGGAAAAGAAGAAATCAAAATTTCACTATTTCCAGATAACTTGATTCTTACTTAGAGGACCCAACAAATTCAACCAAAAGGCTTATGGAACTGATCAACAAATTCATCATAATGTCTGGATACAAAATCAATCTTAAAAAAATCAGAAGCTTTTCTGTATACCAAATATAAATCTACTGAGAAAGAAATCAGAAAATACTTCCATTCAGGATATCCCCCCCACAAAAAAAAACAATTACTTAGGAATGAACTTAACCAAGGAGGTAAAAGACCTCTACAAAGAAAATTATAAAACAATGAAAAAGAAATTGAAGAGGACCTTGGTGGATGGAAAGAGCTTTCGTGTTAATCAATAGGCAGAAATAAATATCAAAATGACCATACTTCCAAAAGTGATTTACAGATTCAACTCAATACCCATTAAATTACCAAGGTCATTCTGCACAAACATAGAAAAAGCAGTCTTTAAGTTCCTTTTGAACAACAAAAAAACAAGATTAGCCAAAGTTGTTCTCAGCAACTCTGGCTTCATTTTGAAAACAGCAATATCTTGTTTGCTAATTCCCCTTTTTTTTAAAATCTGCCATCAGTCTTTCCAGTTGTCATCAGCATTTTAGGGAAACATTTTTTCTCATAAAAACACAGAAGGTTTTTATAGTATAAAATTTTATCTGTTTTTTAGCATGAGTTAAAGGTTAATACTAGAGAAAAAATAAATTTTTTTCTTACAAAATACTATATCTTCTCACACATATATACTTAGAAAAGTGCTATTTTATTAATCTTGTATTGATATTTCCTTCTTTTTTAGGATGTAATGAAAAATTTTGGGGGGTGGTATTGGGGTTCCTGGAAACCCTTCTATCTCCAGCCTATACTCCCAAACCTATTTTATATTTTTTTATTTGGAAACAGGGTCTCTTAAGCCAGCAAGGCTGGCTTTGAACCTCTATGATTCTCCTGTCTCCACCTCCCAAGGGTGGGGATTACAAGCATGCACCATCACACAGAGCTTCAAAATGGAATTTTAAGTAATCCAAATTATGGTGCTAATTTTTATTATCTTGACTGTATAATATTCCACGTTTTCATATTCTATGGTAAAATGTAGTAAATCATCTTAAAGTAATAAAAGAACTAACATTAAATTAGGTTTTTATTATTGTTACTATTTATTTTTATCTTCATATAAATAACACTTTGTTATAAACGCTTCTGTATGAATTTCTTGTATACATAAATGTAAAATATGTATGAGCCTTTAGGGTCAACATTCTAATCATATATTCAATTTCCTTGAAATTTGTTTAGGCCTACATGCAAGTTGTATGCTGTTGTTAAGTGATACTATTATCATTTCATATTAATTTCTATGAATTATTTTTAATATAATATTCATTATAATGTGCTACATTCACTTCTGTTTATGTACATATTGGTGAAGTTTGCTTACATAATTGTGGCTGTTTTTGAGAAGGAAAAATATGTCTAATCTTGCTAACTCTCAAAAAATATGAATTAATATTTATTGAGCCTTTAATGGTTTTGTGGTGTTTAGTCTACTTGTTTCTCATTATTTTAATATTTAAAACAAACTTGAAAAATTTAATATCATTTTATTTAAATGTAAACATATTATCTAGGATATTATATTTTTTCATATAGATTACAGCAGTTTGAAATAAGTATCATGGAATAATCAAAATTCGTGGGGTTGATTTTATGATGATACACTTGTATTAGACACAAAGAAAAGAAAAAAATGGATTTTCAAGTTTCTACTGTTTGGAATACTTTTCAGGTAATATTTGCTTAATATCTAAAAATGATGCTGGGAGATTTTTAAAGAAAAAGGAGGATTAAATCTCATCACAAATGATTCTCTCTTAGAGTTATTTTTTTCTAAACATAAAGAAAACTTTTTCAGAGTAAGCTTATTTTAGGTCAATAATATTTCTTTGTAAAGTAATAATAAATCATTGTGTTTTATTAATAAGTAAAAGTATCTTGTATTATTTGATTTCATGTATAGAACTGGAAATTGAGTCAAGAAATGGAGAGATTTCTAACCACTGGGAATAGAAAGTTACTAAAAGATCCCCAAATTATTTCCCTGAGCATTTTAAATGTGTGCATTTATTTATTATTTATTTGTTTACTTATTTTGCAGTACTGAGTATGGATACTAAGGGCATTCTACCTCTGAGCTCCCCCCCCCCAATCCTGTTTTTGTTTTTGCTTTTGTTTTTTATTCTTTACTTTGAAAAAGAATCTCACTCAGTTGTGGAGAGTTTCTCTAAGTAGCTGAGGCTGGAGATAAACCTGTACTACTCCTGTCTCAGCCTCCCAAGTACTGGGATTACAAGAGTATACCACCATGCTCAGTTAAATGTGTGCATTTATTTTAAATTATAACTCTTTGTAAATAATTCAGGCTACATTTTGAAAGATATATTTGTCCAACTTCTGAGTAAAACAGGTATCAATACTTTTTTTTGCTTTGAACATATTTTAATTTTATGCTCAACAGAGGGGTCAATATAAAAGATATTTTATTATTCATAAATTTTAGTAATGTATTTGAATGTACACATTTCTAAATGTATTTATATGTAGATATAAATAGATATACTTACATTCACTTTTATTCTTATAAAGGGATAAAAATGTCATCAATTGTCTAAGACAACTATCCTAACTCTGATCTAGTTTTGAGGCTAGTTAACACAATTACTTGCCATATTCCCTGTAGCACATTATTCTTTAAGACCTTTCTTTTTTCTTTTTTTTTTGGGGGGGGGTAATTGAATCCAGTTGCATTGTACATCTGAGCTACATCCCCAGCTCTATTTTCTTTTTTATTTTAAAACAGGGTCTCACAAAGTCGCTAAAGACTTTACTAAATTGTCCAAATTAGCCTCAAACCTGCAAATCTCCCATCTCAGGCTCCTAAATACTGAGGTTACAGTTGTGCACCCCCACACCCAGATTATAGCTGTAAAACACACGGCTACAACTGAACAAGCCATAAGGTTCCAGAGGGACTGAAGAGCTCTGCAGTGAAGCTGGTCAAATTATGTTATATGGAGCCAGGCGTGGTGGGCACGCTTGTAATCCCAGCTTTAGGAGGCTGAGACTGGAGGACAGCGGTTCACGACAGCCTCAGCTACTTAGTGAGGCCCTCTGCAACTCAGTGAGACCCTGTTTCAAAAGAAAGAATAAAAAAAAAAAAAAATACTGCAGAGTGTAGCTCGTAGGTCAAAAGCCCCTGGGTTTCATCCCCAGACCTGCAAGAAAAAGAAAAAAAAAAAAAAAAAAAGTTAAATGCATGCATGAATGGGTCAGAATGAAACTTACCACTCTGTAAAATTAATATTCAGCAATAAGAAAAAGTTTACATCATTATACAAAGCACTGGTTTGTGCCCTCCCACTGTGTACAGTGTAGGGCACGGGTGTGCAGTCAACAAGGGACATGTCTCACATCCATGGCTCTTTTCACAGCGTCCTTCACTTCCTGGTTCCTCAAACTGTAAATCAGCGGGTTTAGCATGGGAATTACCAGGGTGTAAAACACAGACACCACCTTCTCCTGTTCCAGGGAGTACTGAGAACTTGGCTGAATGTAGCTGAAGCTTATGGAGCCATAAAATAAGGTCACAGCTGTTAAATGCGAGGCACAGGTGGAGAAGGCTTTCTTTCTACCTGCTGCAGAGCGGATCCTCAGGATCGCGGCGACGATGAAGATGTAGGAAACCATTACGGCCATACAGGTCATCATTGCAATGACTCCCGAGAAGATTAAAAGCAGCAGCTCGTTCATGGAGGTGTCGGAACACGACAGCTTTAACAGGGGGGGAAGGTCGCAGAAGAAGTGACTGATGACATTCGGTCCACAGAAAGACAGTTGCACCAAGCCGATGGTGTGCGTCAGGGAGTTGATTAAACCTCCCACAAACGACCCACACACGAGCACAACGCAAACCATTTTAGTCATAGCCACTGTGTAAAGTAAAGGGTTGGCAATGGCCACATAGCGATCATAAGCCATCACTGCAAGCAAAAACCCCTCAGTGGTAAGGAGGGATACAAAGAAAAAATACTGCACGATGCACGCAGAGAAGGAGATGGTCTCCCGTTTAGCAAAGAAGTTCAGTAGCATTTTGGGTGCAAAAACCGATGAATAGCAGGCATCGACAAAGGACAGACAGCTAAGGAAATGGTACATGGGCGTGTGGAGTTTGGGAGTGATCTGGATTAGAAAGAGCATCCCTAAATTGCCCACCAAGGAAATGGCATAGATGAGCAGGAACAAGACGAAGAGGACCACCTTCAGCTCAGCACGGTCTGTCAGTCCCAAAAGGATGAACTCGGTAACCAGTGTAAAGTTGACATCCGCCATGTATTGGAGCTTCTTGGTCCCTGTTGATGATGGAGAAACGGAAGTAAACAGCACAGTGGTACAACATCAGTACAAGTTGAGGCTGATAAGTGATAGCTATGTGAGCTTCAGTGGCTAAGTGTGCATTAAGCATGAGTGAAGCTGTGAGCTCAATATCCAACACTAAGAAAAAAAGGATGAAGAAACTATATTATGGCCTCTTAACCTGAAATACTACACTTATGCCTGCGTGATTAGTCCTTCCTTTCTTCCTTCTCTCTCTCCCTTTCTTCTTTCTCTCTCTTCATCCTTCCTTCTTCTTTCCCCTTCTTTTATTTGTGTTTTAATTTAATTTTTTAGAGCTTGGGTTTGAAGTCAGGGCCTGTACAAGCTAGGCAAGTGCTCTATTACAGCCAACCCTTCAGATATTTTTTTAAAGAAAGATGTGACAAAAGGCAGGACCTAGTATCCATAACTTCTGAAGTCACTCTTAAATAATTGCAAGAGGCACTGGCTTCTGAGAAGTGCACCTACTAGGGAGGGTGAGTGGACATCTGGAGCTAGACTACGAGGCATGATAAAAAAGCTCCGTATAGTTGGGCTTTGGAATCCAACAGAAATACTTAACTGAGTCTCTGGAAACCATTCTTTCATTTTTCCGAGAGATAGTAACATAAATTTTAAAAAATCAAGCAAACCTTATAAGACAAGAGTGTTGCAGGTTTGAGGCCAGCCTCAGCAATTCAGTGAGATACTTCAAAATAAAGTATTTAAAAATCTGGTGTTTACATTACATTAGAGGTAAATTGCCTCTGGGTTCAATCGAGAGAGAGAGAGAGAGAGAGAGAGAAGAATGTAGAATAAGGTATGAGAATAGATAGCTGAATTACTCTTTATCTTGTGTATGTAATTTGAATTTATCATCCGATTAAAACCTAAACATCTTATCTTCTTCATTAAAAATTTTAACTGATGTATAGAAAGTATGCATGCATGATTTTAATAAGTAAACTTAAATTACAAGTGGAATGAAAATATCAGAATCTCAGCTGATTTAAAATTTTTAACCTTCCACTTTCATGGTATATTTATCTAGATTTTCCCCAGACAAAATAAAAAAAAAACATAACATTAAAAGAAATTAACTAAATATATCTTACTTTAAAAGTGATTCAAAAATTGAGTAATAGTTGTAACTGGTAGCAGAACTGGAATTCAAACTTATCCTTTAATATAGGAGAATCAAAGGCACAACATACTTGCTATAAAAGATCAAGATGGTTAAAAGACAAGCGTGTTAGAAGGTAAGTTTAAACAAAACATTCAGTTTTATATTTACCTTAGTTCAAATGGGAATTTACTCCCTGGAGTCAGCTTCTGATTAAAATGATATAATACATACATTATTAAAAGTTTCTCCGAGTTTCTTGAGGGATTTGGAAAACTCTCAGAATCTTAATGGCATCCCTAGGGCATTTTATGTACTGAATTTTATACTGAATAAAAGGAAATGCAGAGCATGTGTGAAAAACATAGATTATTTCTGAAAAAAGGATACAATAGAATCAATATTAATTCCTCCTGTACTGATGTTATGTTTATGAAAATCATATTAACAAACTTCTCAGAACATGTTTGTTTGAAGTGTGTGAATTCAACTGTTGTTGGGTGGAATAGTCTAGAAACATCTTTTAGGTCCAATTGGTTTATAGGGTTCTTTGGGTCTGAAGTGTCTTCAATATTTTTTTTGCCTGAAAGACCAATCTAGTGGTGTGAGAGGTGTGGTGAAGTCTTCCAGTTTTATTATGTTGGACTCTATCTGGGTCTAAATGTCCTTGGGCCTAAGTATCAGAAGAAAAAAAATCCCCAACATCAATAGATTTTTAAGATGGTAAAATAAGACTTCATAAAAACCATCCCATCCCTTGGTTCTTTTGGATGACATGATTTTCATCAAAGTTAAAACTACTGCATCTTTCAAGTCTTCCTTGAAAGAAATCCCACAATCCACCATCTGAATGCTTATTGTTCCTAAGATGTGTTTCTGAAGACAATTCCTTAACTTTATACTCTCAGCTTAAGCAGACATCATGAAGGACTTTGGCCGCATTAGTTTACACTATTCTCTTACATGTGAATTTAAATAAGAATTGACATTTACATTTTATACAAAAATAATTCTCTTCTTAAGTGCAAATTTCTTGACTTTCAGTACTCAGAATTGAAGCCATGGGCATTCTACCTCCAAGCTACACCCCGACTCAATTTTTTATTCTTTATTTTACAACAGCGTCTCACTAAGTTACAGATGGCCTCACTAAGTAGCTGAGGCTGGCCATGAACCTGCGATCCTTCTGTCTCAGCTTTCCAAGTACTGAAATTACAAGGGTGAGCCATCACACCCAGCTTTGATTTCTTAAGTGACTAGCTCACGAACAGTTGGAACAGAACGGAGATGAAGTGATTTTCTGAGGCTGAGCTAGAACAGAAGAGGATCTACTAATTTAGGAGGACAAGAGTGTTTCAGTAAGTGATGCATTCTGACTTTTTATTGTTATAAGGAATCATTCATTTTTAGAATATATGTTTAGAATAGGTTAAATTTATCACATCTTATTACCTCTTCTCATAGGATATTATAGATTAAAGATAAAAGCTTCTGAAAAGATACTACAAATGATTCTTTTGTACATATTCAGTTGACAAATAAAACAACACCAACAACAAAATCACATTCAAGGTGTCTAAGTCAGTTTCTCTACCTCATCTTCTATTAATCCCTTGAAGTTATATGTGATGTTATGTTTAAAAATTATGTATCACTGGAAAATTGCCCTATACCAATTATTAATAATTAAAAGGGTGTGGAAATAAATATCTAGTGGCTTTCTTTAGCAAGAAAAGTTGATTTTAAGTTTGAAAATATAGGTATTAAGAGCATTTATTGAGCTGTAGCTGAATTTTGTATGTAGAAATTAATTTTAACATCACTTAAAACGTATTTAAAACGTATTTAGCTTAGAATTATAAATATTTAATCATGAAAGAAGTCTGTATAAAATTATTAAGATATCATGTCCACATAGTAAACTGTTATATTTAAAAATAATATTTTAAGCAATGATTGAGGAGCAAATATGGTACAATAAACTGTAGTCATTTAACAGTAATTTTAATGAGTCATGACAAATATGTACTTCAGGGAAATCTGCCACAGTCAAAATGTAGATCAATTACGTAAGCCCTACCCCCACTCCATTTTTATTTTTTTTTAGAAACCCCTACCTTTTACCTTCAACATCAAGGACTGCCAAACTGTTTTATGTTCCCCTTTGTAGAGTTTTGTAAAATTGTATAATTCAGATATTCCTCATTATGTATGGAGGATTGACTCCTGGATCCCCCATAGATACCAAGTCTGTGGATGCTCAAGTCCCTTGTTTACAATAGTAGGACATTTGCATAAAGCGTTCACATCCTCTCATGTACTTCCAATCATGGATAGGTTGCTAATGATAGGTAATGAAATGCAAATTATATGCAAATCATTGTTGTACTGTATCCTTAAGAGAATGATGGCAAGAAATAATACATGTTTCGTAGAAACACAGTCATCTATTTTTTATTTTATTTTTGTTTAGACTTTTGTATTTTATTTCATTTGTGGTACTGGGAATTTAGCCCAAGGGCCTCTGAGCTACTCCCCAGCACTTTTTTACTTTTTATTTGGAAACAAGGTCACACTAACTTGCTGAGGCTGGCCTTATACTCACTCTCCTCCAATTTCAGCCTCCCAAGTACTAGAATTATAGGTGTGCAGTGCCACACCTGACTTTCTCTTTCTTTTTCTTTTCTCTCTCTGTCTCTCTTTTTTTTTTTTTTTTTTTTTTTTTTTTTGCAGTACTAGGGATGGAACTCAAGGACATTCTACCTCTGGGCTGCACCCCCAGCCTTATTTTTTATTCTTTATTTTAAAATAGGGTCTCACTAGTTGCAAAGGGCTTCACTAAGTAGCTGAGGCTATCTGAACCGTGATCTTCTTATCTCAGTCTCCCAAATACTGGGATTATGAGTGTGTGCTACTGCACCTGGCTATCTATAGTTGTTTGCCATATTCAGGTGTCATGAATAAAGCTACTGTAAATATTATAATAAATATTCATATGAATTTAACTGCTTAATTCTTTTAGATAAACATCTAAAATTAAGTCTTATCCATTAACATTTTATGTTATTAAATTTTATATATTGATTTTGTACAAATTGGTTAGAATTACTTTTAAAAAGTAATTCTCACTGTAAATCATGAGTTGCACTTTTTTTCAGTGTGTATGTCTTGCCTCTAGTTTCTACTCTTATCACTTACTTATTTACTGGTTATTTCTTCAAGTTTTTTATCATTCTTTCATATTTAGGCCTATTTATAGATGGAAATTATTTTTCTTCCCTTATGTAGTATTAGAATAATATCCAGTAAAATGTTGAATAGAATTTTCCAAAAGGTGAAGAAAGTTATATCCATGCTAATTTCAAATAAAAAAATTTATCTATCCTATGATATTTACTTTATGCTTTATAATAAATCCATGCTCTTAGATTCTAATATTTTTTCTTTATTTTTGTTTTTCATATGAAATAATTTCTATTAATATGCTTTGAGTTGATGGAGCAATAGGGATTGAACCCAAGGGCATTCTATTACAAGCTACAAACCCAGTCTTACTCTATCTTTTATTTTGAAACAAAGTCTTGCTGAATTACTGACACTCATCTCCAGTTTGCAATTCTCCTGTCTCAGTCTACCAAGTACTGGAATTACAGGTGTGCAACACTGCCTGGCTTTATTGATATACTTTCAAGTCAACTATTTTTTCTATCACATCATGTCTACTTTTGGATCCCATTAATGATTTAATACTTTTATTGGTGCATTATTGTCATACATCATAATGTAGTTCGGAGTTATAATGACATACATGCACGCACTTGTTTTTTTCCAGCTCCCTCCACACTCCTTCACTTCCCCATACTTTCACATATGTACATATTACCAGTAGATGTAATTTCCTCAGTAATTCTCTCTCCCTTCCTGTCTTCCCTTAGACCACCTCCCGAACTCCACAGCAGGTTCCCCTTGGTTATCTGAAATCTCACTCATATCCCAATAACTCTCTAGCTTGCACATATGAAAGTAAAACATATAAATCTTTACTTTCTGTGACTGGCTAATTTCACTTAAAATAATGTTCTCCAGGTTCATCCATTTCCCTGCAAAAACATAATTTTGCTCTTCTTTATGTTTGGGTAGAATTCCATTTTGTATATATCCCGTATTTTTGTAATCCATTCATTTGTCGCTGAGCACCCAGGCTGGTTCCATAGTGTGCCTATTTATAGCATTGTGCTGCTATAAAAACAGATATGCCTTCATTGCAATGGCAGCCTAATTTCAGTTCTTTGGGGTAGACATGCAGAAGTGATATAACTGGATACATGATAGGTTAATATCCACTCTTCTGTAGACCCTTCACACTGTTTTTCAAGTTGGTTGTACTGATTTTCAATTCAATTAGCAATGTATCAAAGTTCCTACTTCTCTAAGTCTTCACCAGCATTTATTACTGTATTTAAATGATTGTCAGTCTAATTGGGATTAGGTGAAATCTCAGAGTAGTTTTTTTTATAACATTATTTTATTGTAAAAAATAACATTACATAAATTTGCATCTTAATTATTTTTAAGTGTAGCATTCAATTTAATTTAACTTAAATTGAATGTGCTCATAAATAGTCCACCACAATTACTTGTAGCATTCAACTTAATTAAATTTAAATTTAAATGTGCTCATAAATAGTCCACCATAATTTATTTCCATAAAATGGTAAACACATAAAACAATAACTCTTTCTCTCCTTCCTTCCAGCTCGAGGTAACTACCATTCTATTTTTTTATTGGTGCATTGTAGTCATACATCTTAATAGAGTACAAGATGGTAGAGGCAAACATGCACACATCACTCATTTAGCCCTTCCCCAATCCCCCTTCATTCCTTTCCTCCCCTCCTCATATGTGGCTTAGTGATCGACTTTGATAAGTTTGTGAATGTACATAATGTACATTAGAAAATATTCTTCTTCCCTTCAAATTAATGTGTGGGTATATATGTTCAGAGCTGCACAATTCACACTTGCCAAACTATAGAGCCAGCCAAGATGTCCATCAACAGATGAATGGATTACAAAACTATGGGGTATATACACAATGGAATTTTACTCAGTCATAAAGAAAAACAAAATTATGTCATTTATAGGAAAATGGATGAAACCAGAGAACATTATGCTAAATGAGATTTGTCAGTCACAAAAAAGCAAGAAATCAGAATCTCTCCCTCACATGTAGAGGCTAGGGAGAAAAAGCATCATAGGAGGAACTCTAGAGAAAATAAAGGGGAGTAATGAGGGGGGAAGAGGGATATTCTCAGAGAAGTTTTGAATTGCATGTCTCTGAATGCTAATGATAGTGAATATCTTTCATATATTTATTGGCTATTTGCATTTCTTTCTTGTAAAGTTGTTATTTAGCTCTTTAACCCATTTTTTATTGAGTTACTGGTTTTATGGCATTTGTTCTTGAGTTCTTTGTATATTCTGGATATTAGTCCTCTCTCAGAGGAGTAGCTGACAAAGATCTCCCATTCTGTTGGTTCTTTTTTAAAATTCTTGATAGTTTCCTTTGCTGCACACAATGTCTTCAGTTATTTATTCATTTATTTTTGTGTTGTTATTGGCACATTAAGTCTCACATTATAATGTAAATCATGTTGACAATTACATACAGGCACACAACACTTGGTACCCCCTCTTACCTCCCTCCCAATATAGGCTACACAGATTGACATTGGTATATTCACATGTATACTCATAGTCTATGGTAGTATTTCCATTAATGGACCTCAGTCTTCCTCCTCCCCTACCCTTAGATCTACTCCCTGGCTCCACTGATGTTTCTCCTCCATTATCTGGAATCTGTCTTGTATCCCAGTTACTCACTCTCCTGCACATATGAGAAACATTTCACTCTCTGTGATTGGCTAATCTCACTTAACATTCTCCAGGTCATTCCATTATCTTGCAAATGACTTAATTTTGTTCTTCTTTATCCTGGGTAGAATTCCATTGTGTTATTTCCCATAATTATGTAACCCATTCATCTGTTGATGGACACCTAGGTTGGTTTAATAATTTGGCTATTGTGAATTGGTCTGCTCTGAACATGGATATGCATATGTTACTGTAATTCTCTGGTTCCAACTTTTTTGGAAAGATACCCAGATAATATGGTGGATCATCGCATGTTTTCTAAGGAATCTCCACGCTAACCTCCATAGTGGCTTGAACTAGTTGGCAATCCCACCAATGCTATATAAGAATTCCTATTTCCCCACATCCTGGCCAACGTGTGTGTGTGTGTGTGTGTGTGTGTGTGTGTGTGTGTGTGTGTTTGTGTTACTGGGGATTGAATCCAGAGCTATTCCACTCAGGAGATACATCCCAGCCCAATTTTTTATTCTTTTTTTTTGAAACAGGGTCCCACTAAGTTCCCGAGGGCCTCACTAAGTAGCTGAGGTTGGCCATAAACCTGAAATCTTCATGTCACAGCCTCCCAAGTACTGGCATTACAAGCATGCACCACCATGCTTGGCTTCCTCCACAACATTAATTGCATTTATTGTTATTTGACTTCTTTATAATTGCTAATCTGATTGGGGTTAGATGTATCTTGGTGTAGTTTTGTTTTGCATTACCCTGATTGCTAACCTGTTGACTATTTTTCATGTATATATTGTCCATTTGTATCTCTTCTTTTGTGAAGTGTCTATTCAATTCAGTAGCCAATTTCTTGACTGCGTTATTTTCTTAGTGTAAAGTATTTTAATCTATTGTATATTCTAGACATTAGTCCTTTGTCAGAGGAATACTAAGTAAAGACTGATAAGATTTGTGGGGCTTGCTTTTGTTATTACAGAAAATGTTTTTTAAAAGTTTAATAATTTTGCTGGGTATGTTGGCAGATGCTTAGGAGGCTGAGACAGGAGGATCACACTGGTTTGAAGTCAGCCTCGCTGGCTTAAGAGACCCTGTTTCAAATAAAAATATAAAATAGGTCTGGGAGTATAGCCTGGAGGTAGAAGGGTTTCCAGAAACCCCAGTATCACACACAAAAAATTTTAAAAATTTTGGTTACTGTATTAATAAAATTTTCTAGAGATAAAAATGAGATATAAAATTTAAAGTCATTAGAATTTCTAAAAAATGAGGTCTTTGGAAAAGAATATAGCCAAGAACAAACAAAGCTCAAAGGTTGATAAGTATATTGGTTTATTTAAAAATAAGAAGCAGCAAACAGGCCAAAAATGTAGCAAATAGAATCATGTTAAAGAAAAATATTTTTAAAAATGTGGATCAGATTACATGGGGTATAGTAAGCTAATGTAGGGACCTTTATCACATTTTATCACACTGACTGAATAAACTGAATAATGCTATTCATGAAGGTCTCTGCAGTTCAGAGGAGTCAGTTGGGCTTTTGGGAGATAACTTAGTAGGTTTGAAACCGATATGGTTTAATTTTCTCTTTAAACATCAGCTAAAGCTGTCCCTGAATGGCCTGGAGCCTAAATCAATAAAAAGATAGAGATATAGACAAATAGAGATAATAAATAAATAAAGAGAAGAAAGTTAGAATGATAGAAAAAGATGTAGATAGATAATATGACAAGAAGAAGGAGAAGGAGAAGGAGAAAGAGAAGGAGGAAGAGGAGGAGGAGGAGGAGGAGGAGAAGAAGAGGAAGAGGAGGAGGAGGAAGAAGAGGAGGAAAAAGAGAGGGAGGGATAAAAGGAGGAAGAAAATGAGGAAGGAAAGAAGGAGAAGGAAGAAGAGAGAGAAGGAGAGGAAAACAGTCAAGCGAATTTCAGAAAGTCAGAGAAGAGCTTTCAGTAGTGTTCCAAATAATACAAATAATAAAAATTGGGACCCACTAAAAAGTTGAACTACTAGTTCTGATCATTCCTCTTGTGCTACACTGGTGCAAACTAAAACAGTGGAGTTTTAAGCAGATATGTAAATGGTGCTGATGGCTTTGACAATACAGGTGCTTACACATATAGCTGGCTTTTCCCATGAGGCTTCAGGGAGGAGTGTGAGATGCTTATTTGGGCCACAAAGGTTGACTGAAATCTGCACTCCACCTGTGTCTAGAAGACAAAGGTTTGCTGGAGAGAAGAGCCAGCAATAATTAAATAAGGTCTTCCCCTTCAAATAGTAGCCAGAGTTTTGTCCTGCTATAAGCCAGCTACAGAGGGTTGGAATTTTCTTTCAAAGACACAAAGATTGCTCAGAAGGCTCCAGACTGAACCCAGAATAGCAAAAGAAATTCTCAACAATAAGAATCATGCAGTACAAATCACAATTTCTGCCTTCAAATGATACTAGAGAGCTATAGTAATTAAAGCAGTATGGTACTGGCACAAAAAGGCACATAGACCAATGGAACAGAAGAGATAAACAAAAAATAGATATACAAAAACTAATCCACACATTTATAATTAATTGATCTTTGACAAAGGGGACAAATACATATGCTGGAGAAAATATAGCCTTTTCAACAAATGGTGCTGAGAGAACTGGCTATCTATTTGTAGAAAAATGAAGCTAAGTCCTTACTTCTCAGCCTGCACAGAAATCAACTTAAGATTGATCAAAAACATGGAAGTTAGACCAGAAATTGAAGCCATTAGAGGAGAGCATAGGTTCAATACCCCAACATATAGGCACAGGTAGATATTTCCTCAAAAAGGGCATTAAAGCTCAGAAAATTTCAACAAATATTAATAAATAAGATGGCATCAAACTAAAAAGTTTCTGCTCATCAAAAAAAATCAAGAGTCTAAAGAGAAAGCCTATAGAATGGGAGTCTCGTGTATGCTTTTCACAAAATATTTAAGTATATCATTTTTTCCTCTAATAATTACCTTAAAAGTCTCTTATGTGTCTCAGAGTAATTTTAATTTTCAACAAGTTCAGAGTCATTTCTTCTTAATTTTTTACTGTTCTACCTTCTGATATCTTGATAGCAATGACATTATGGAAAATTTCTTAAAGCATAGCATTTCATTTCATTTTAAGGGCTCTATTTATTAACCAATGAGAGTCTTAAAACATGTTATGTCAGCATTAAAGGAACTTGATAATAAGGCCTTATATAACTAGCTCTCCATATTTTCTAATGCTTTAAAAATCTTTGTGAGTATATACTTTATCTTTAAATAGTTGTCCCCATTTATCAGATTCTTCTATTCCTTGTTTGTCTAAATACATTGGTTCTGTAGGTCAAATTATTTTAGACTTTTATCATACAAAGTAACTTGCACAGAAAAGATACTAAAAATGTTAACTACAAAATTGATAAATTATGAGAGCTTTTTCTTTTGGTCATTAATACAAAGGAAAATATTTACTTTTAATTGAATAATGATGTTTCTAGAATAAAAATAGTGGTATGATCTAAGACATGTGTGCCAAGGAAACATTTTATTTTTCTCTGAAACACCAAGGCGTTTCAGATGTTGACATACCAAATTTTTAGAAACAAGAATTTTTCAGCTTCTGTTAAAATGAAACTCTTAAGCTATCAAACAAATGAAGGGTTCAATCATGATTTTCAGTTTTCAGGTCAAACTCAACATTCTTGCTTCAAGTAGCCTAAGACTATCTTGATCATAAATTTTTGTGATTCAATCTTTGATGCAACTTTACTTTTTGAAGTTCTTATTGGTACATGATAATGAGATTCAAAGTGATTTATTCATAAGGGACCTACCATTATTTGGTCTGCTGATACAATTTTGAAGAATCTATTTTGCAGATTAATATTATGTTAGTAAAACTACGGAAGTTTTGAGTCAACTAGGATTTCTCTTCCAAATTGACCTTTTTGCTGCATCTTTCACATCCTTATTTCTCAGACTATAAATCAGTGGATTTAGCATGGGGATCACCAATGTGTAAAACACAGCAGAGATTTTCTCTTGTTCTAGGGAATACTGAGAGCTTGGCTGGATGTAACTAAACGTGCCAGATCCATAAAGTAAGGTCACAGCAGTCAGGTGGGAGGCACAAGTGGAGAAGGCTTTCCACCTCCCCTCTGCAGAGTGGATTCTCTGGATGGCAATGAGGATGCAGACGTAGGAGACCATGATGACCATGAACGTGAACATTGCAATGACCCCGGAGAAGATTAAGAGCAGCATTTCATTGGTATGGGCATCGGAGCAAGAGAGCTTCAGCAGAGGAGGGATGTCGCAGAAATAATGATTTACGATGTTAGGACCACAGAAGTCAAGTTTCAGCAAACCTATTGTGTGTGTCAGGGAGTTAATGAGCCCACCCAAATAAGAGGCAAGAACCATCTGAATGCAGACGCCCTGGGTCATAATGACTGTATACAGTAAGGGATTCGCTATTGCCACATAGCGGTCATAAGCCATCATGGACAAGAGTATGCCCTCTGTGGTTGCATACACTACAAAAAAGAAACTCTGTAGAACACAGCCAGAAAATGAACTGGACTTATGTTTTGATAGCAAATGGACCAGCATCTTAGGAGCAAAGACAGTAGAATAGCAGATATCACAAAAGGAGAGGTTGCTAAGGAAGAAGTACATTGGAGTATGAAGTTGGACATTTAACCAGATCAAGACAATCATCCCCCAATTGCCAACCAGGGTGATGAGATAAATAAAAGAGAAAATAAAAAATAGAGGGATTTGCAAGTTAGGATTTTCAGATAATCCTACTAGAAGGAATTCCTTCACACCTGTGTAATTCCAGCCTCCCATGCCTTCCACCTTCTATAGCTCCTTAGTTACAGAAAAAGATGATGTCACCCAGAAAAAAATATATGTATGGTTTCTTTCATGATCCAATATGCATCACTGCATACAGCACGTAGGGTCACCCTGTAGATAGATGAAGGAAAGAGATTAAGTTTAGCAGTCAACTCTTTGTGAACTGAACAATCCATATATTATGACCCAAAGTTTTGGAATTTTAGATTATTTTATTATTTGGTTCTCAACTTACATAGCATGAAAATGATGCTCAAGAAAGCTCTCTTATATGACAAAACTATTTATGTGTAGAACTAAAATTCAAATCCAGATCCTAGTACCAAATCTCTTGCTCATTCTATGACATGTGCCAGCCCTCTGCTTACATGTGTTACAAATTGGCTAGTCTTCAGTAATATCAAACCTTCAATTATCCTGTTCCTAACCTTTCTTTTTTTGTTAACTTCAGTTTTATAAGAGAAACAAATAATACACATATCAGTATATTCAGTAGTCCTAAGCAGTACAAGTAAAAGTAAAGGAGGTGTACAGAAAGAATGGAGACACTATCATATAGTCTATTAATTTGTTGTTACAGCAATTTATGACAAAATTAGTGGCTTTATTTTTCATTTATAGTATTGTGGGTTGAATCCAGGAGTGTTTTACTTTTGATCACTATCCCAACCCTGTTTTATTTTTTTATATTGAGACATAGTCTGCCTTACTAAATTGAGGAGGGCCTCATTAAGTTATTGAGGCTGGCCTTGAACTTCTAATCCTCCAGTCTCAGCATTTGGAGTACTAGAATTAGAAGCTTGCACCAGCCACCTCACCATTCTCTGGCACTATCCTCCAACAGCAGGGAGGTCACAAGTAGGAAATCAGTTTCAGTATATTGAAATCTATGTGTGGCTACACTCCTTCCAGTATGCATTCTTTTGCTAATGGCCCCCCTTCCCCTTATCTTCAAAGACAGCAACAGAACTCTTTTCCTTAGTCATGGACCTGCTTTTTCTTCTACAGTAAGTCTTCCTTTGCTTCCTTTTACACTCTCAATTAAAGTTACTGTCTATTGATTACCCAAGATCATCTCCCTATCTTGGAATGATTCACATCTGACAAATTCCTTTTTATGTATTAAGTTACATTTGCAGATACTAAGGAATAGGATTTGAATATATAGCCTTGAACATGTGAAGGCTGAACACCACACTTCTGAATGAAGAATGGTTCATAGAAGACATAACAGATGATATCAAGAAATTTCTAGAAACAAATGAAAATAAAGACACAATATATTAAAACCTCTGGGATACTTTGATGGCAGTATTAAGAGGAAAATTTATAGCACTGAGTGCTCACATAAGAAAAACAGAAAATCATCAAATAAATAATCTAATGACACACCTCAAAGCTCTTAAAAACAGGAACAAAGCCAGTAGAAGACAGGAAATTACTAATATCAGAGGGGATGCTAATTTAGTCTGATATATGTATGTTGTTCAAAGGACTCTACATACTGTGACATCTGAACATAAACACAATGGAAGTTGTCTAATCAGGCATGCAGATATCTAAATTCAAAGTCCTGAGTTGTAATTTTGTAGAATAGGAGGATTTCATCAATTGATTAGACCATAAAGAAGAGGGAGAGTGACTCATGAGGAATAAAATAGACTATATTGGTAGTACTTTGTAAGGGTTTGTAAGCTCTCAGTGATCTGGGAGCAGCTTTGCCTGGGGTCACAGAGTCTCAGCTATATTACAGGCTCATTCTAGCACTTGCTTTGAGAGTAGATTTCAGGAAGTCCAGAGTAGAAGTAAGAAAGGCATTAGGAGGCTGTTTCAATAATCTTTGAGAGAGATGACTATACTTAAAGTTGTAGTAGTAAAAATGACCAAGAGTGATCCTGCTCTTTATAAGTTTTAGGATGAGAATTAAGAAAATTGAGAATTGAACTTAAAAGCTTACTTTTAGTTGTGTGTGTGTGTGTGTGTGTGTGTGTGTATATGTGTGTGTGTGTGTGTGTGTGTGTGTTTCATGAATGGAGTGGTTGATTTCTCAAATATAGAAGGCATGAGAAATGTGTTTGAAAAAAATCAAGAATTTTTTTTTAGATATACTACATTGGGAATACCTAAATTGAGTTTGCATTTGGTATTTGATAGCAAGATTCAACACAAAATGATACAAATTCTGGGATGACCTAATTAGAATATATAATCTGTGGTAAACTTTATGAAGAGATTTTTTACTTCTAATTTTCTGATAGATATCATGACAGATTTTCCCCCGTTTCTAGAATCTATTAGCAACACAATATATCCCAATAAAACCCAGAAAAAGAAAGCATTCTCTTTATGCTTTTCCAAACTTGTGAATATTTGTAGACAATAGTAATGGTTTAAATTGCCAGACACTATCACTTCAGCCTTATATTATCTCTACTGATTAATGTGAAAGCTGTTTGTTATATTTTATTAGCATATTGAAAAAGCAATATAGCACTTTATCTTGGCAAAATAATGGAATTTATTTTATTGTATATTCATAAAGCAGGCACAAATTTTCTGGAATCAACTCTAATTTTATCTAATAAAACTCTATAAAAAGATTAACATATATCATTCATGAACATAATATAAATTAGTTGCATTTCACTAAATTTTATACTTAAATACCTTTATTAAAGAAGATGCTTTGCATAAAACAAATTATTTTTCTTTTTCATGTTTGTCTTCTGAGTTTTATCTAATGTAAATATAAATTGTTCATGTTTTCTTCCATTTGTGGTACTGGTGATGGAATCCATGGGCAGTCTACTTCTGAGCTACACCCCCAGCCCTATTTTTTATTCTTTACTTTAAAACAAGGTCTCACTGAGTTACAAAGGCCTCACTAAGTAGCTGAACTGTGATCCTCCTGTCTCAGTCTCCCAAATGCAAATCTTGGGATTACAAACTTGTGCCACCACACCGGGCTCAATTTGTCATGTTTTCCATGAAACATATGCTCCTCTCATTACCAAAATTACTAGATCATTTGTTTATCATTCAAAGAATATGTACTTAATATAAGGCAACAAATAGGCTTTAGAGATTTTAAGAAGGGCACATGTGTTGTATCCTTGTGGAATTGACATTTACTGGGGTCATGATTTGAATAACCCTGAAATGCAGTGTTGTGAGTATTGTTCAATCAAAGCCAACATTTTCATTCTTTAAGCATAGGTTCATCCCTCCAAAATTGGGAATATAAATCAGTGAATCTGAGTCCAGGTCTATCCAAGGAAAACAGAAAATAATGTACTTGCAAATAACTTTGTCTATTAATAATATCAGATTGAAAAAATAGGAATGAAAGATCTTGTTTGCTTAGAAAGGATGCTTAGTGTACTATGGATACCACATCACTGTACTATAATGCAACAAAGGAGGCTTGAGTTTCATTATATTTCTGGTACTGAGTTGATGAATTGTGTCTCTCTACCATAAACCAAAAAAGAAACCAAGACATCAGAGTTTGTATAATGTTCCTTTTATCATTTAGATAGAGAATTAGAGTTCTTGCCACTGAACAATCATTGGTTTGCAGATTGTGCATTAACAATATCCTGACTCACAATGCCAATGGATGTGTCTTAATGTCAAAACACACACAAAAAAGGAGGAACTATGGGAAGGTTCCTAGCTTTATTCATTGATTAAAAAAAGTAGAAAACAGTTTAATCCAGAAAAGTGTTAACAGGTCAAGTTTTGATTTTCTTCTGTGCTACTAGAAATATAACTAGAACAGAGATTCATTTTGATCCTAAATGCAGAGTTTTTGCTGCTACTTAGTGTTGTCTTCCAGAAGGAGATTCTCTGGAATCCTACTGTGGGAATTATCTTAGAAAAATAAATATTGGAAATAAAATTTTTAGCACCTAAAGTTATAATTAAATGCAGTGTTTCCAATTTTCAAATCCATGCTTTAAACTCTCATGATGAAATAATAATTTTAATTCTCTAACAGTAATTTATTTTTTCATGATTGTGAAATATATAATTATCCATGATCAAGCATACGGTTAGAGCTAGGAATATTAATATGATAAATAACAAAGTTCAAATATTTTGTTATTATATTAAAAACTGGAACTGAGCCAAAAACCTATTGGAAGATTTAATTGTTATATAAGTAATAATGTCTACAGAGTAATGCTACAGTGGTTAACCAAAACACAGGTAACGCTTATATTATCTCATGTGATTGTGCTCACCCACCTTATTATGCAGGTATTATTCATGAGTTTTTTATGAATTATTTAATACAAATATATTTAATAATATAGAAATATATTTGTTTATCATTAATGTGTTGCTCATGTTACTAAAATATTATATAAAATCAATATATCAGATTAAATTTCACATAAAACATTATATAGCTTCATGATTATATGAATTTATAAGTGTATATGTGCACTTACAAACAAAACAGAACATATTCAATAGCTTATGTTTAACTGTGTAGCACAAAAGAGGCAAAACATCAAATAATATGCTAGAAACATAAAACCTGACAATGTTCATAATTACATTTTTAAGAATCCACTATCTTAGCATACTGAAAGACACAAAAGTAGTTATATAGTCTAATTTTAAACAATACACAATACTATGAATATTGTTTATTTTTCAGGTCTATATAAGTGCTTGTCTGAAGAGTGGTTGTTTTTTGTAGCAAAAACAGATCTGAGCTCTGAAAATAGTCACTATTCTCATGAGCCACTTTTTTAAGATACATATATAATTTTGTTACAGATAAAGTGACAAGTTAAAGGAAAATTTAAAAAAAAGGATTTTAAAGTACTTTTGAGGCAATCTTAAAATAAAATTAGGCCTAAAAGAATTTCAGATACCATTATTATATTAAATCAGAACAACAATATTTTCATTGTATTATAGCTATAATACATCACAGTTCTGATGTTTATTTTGAAAATTTTTCAGTAAGTGTGCAAGTAATATTAAAGTACTATGTGAACTAAGTATTAAATAACATAAACACATATAAACTTAGTCACATAGAAGAAAATACAGATATTATATAACTGTTGTCCTTTATCACAAAAGGAGAAGACCACTGAATTACAAATCACAGGTCAGGAAAATATTTTCTGTTTGGGAAAGATGTTAATATCTGGCATTAGATTTTGGTAACAGTACTTTTTATTATGGGGTGATAAAAGAAAGTATCAGAAAGGTACAACAAACCTGTATTACCATTTCCTAAGAATACTTAAAACTCATCAAAGTTTCAAACAGTGGAACATCTATTGGAGACAACCAGGCTTTCATTCTGCTGAAAAAAACTTATTGTTGGGACCAACAATGTTTTATGTTCTGTTCCGTTCTTCTGGGAAAACAGCTATAGCTCCTCGTGAATCTCAGTTGTCCACAGGTTGGATCATTAGTCTCCTTCTGGTCTCTGGAGATGAAATCTAAACAGAAAGCTGTACATCTTAATTTTAACCGATCATGTCTTTGCGTTTATAGTGATAAAATCTGAAATATGCATCCTTTGTTAGCAATACAGTTAAAAACATATATCCCTTAAAAGTCAAATATATTCTAATAACCTTACAATAGAGATGACAAATGCAATTGGGGAAACTGGAAATAGGGTTTTCTGTATCTACTACATACCACTGTGATAAATGTTCAAAAGTTCTAATGATGAAATAGCTGAAACTCTTTATTATCCTATAAAATGGGAGCACTGAGAAATGCTCATTTCATTATAAAATTGATACAAATTAATGTATCACATACTCTAAAACTTTAAACATAACTCACTGAATTAAAGTTTTTGACAAAATACATATACAAGAGACAATGTGAATTAAGTTAATTGCATAGCCTGCATCTGGATAATTTATATTTAAAATATATGCTTTTCTTCTCTATAACAAGTCAGTATGCACCATAGATCTACAGAGTATGACTTGTAATCATATTATAACTTCCATTCTACATGTAGTAGTAAATTCGTAATACAGCAGGGATATTGTGCATACATTTGATTTAGGTTTATTAGTGTGTGTATAGCTCCTTTTAAAAATATACATATCTCACTTAACATAAAGTTATTCAGGTCTTTCCATCTTCTTGCGAATGACATGATTTTGTTCTTCTTTGCTGCTGAGTTCAATTTCCTTACGTGAATTTCCCATAATTTTGCAATCCATTCATCTGGTGCTGGAGACCTCGGTTGGTTCCATATTTTGGCTATTACAAATTGTGCTGCTATGAACATGGGTATGCATATATTCCTGTAATTCTCTGATTTCAACCCCTTTGGAAAGATACCCAGGAGTGGCATAACCGGATCATATGGTAGATTTATTCCTAGTTTTCTAAGGAATCTCCACACTGATCTCTGTAGCAGCTGAACTAGTCTTCACTCCCAACAACAGTGTAAGAGTTCTTATCCCCATATCCTCACCATCATTTGTTTTAGCCAAGCAAAGAAAGAGAAGAGACAAATGTTTTCTCTAATATGCTCAAACTAGGGAGTATTAGGAATATCAGAAGGACTCCAAGTAATAGATGGGAAACCTCAGCAAGGCCAGAAAGGAGGAGAAGGGGAGGGAGAAGGCTGAGGTTAATTAATGGAGAAGCTACATTCGAATATGTGTATACATGTGAATATAACATTGTTAACCTGTACACTCGGAATTGGAAAGATGGAAAAATGAAAAAGTGGTGGAAGGGAAGGGCATCAAGTACTCTGTGAATATATGCCATTATCAACATGATCTACATTATGATGTGAGACGATAGTGCGCCAATCAAATAAAATAAAAAGAATAAAAACTAAAAATTTATATAGAACTTTTACTTGAGTATTTGGGAGAGAATAGAAAGTAACTTTAATTTCTGCTATTAATTCATTAGCATGTCTTAGATATCATATGCAGAAAAACAAAGTAATGAAGTCTCATGTCAATTCAAATATTGCACAAAATTAAAAAAATATATAACAAAATGCAGAAAGTGGTGGATATCCCAACATAACTTCAAATACCAAATGAAACCCATTACTATGTTAAAAAAGAAACAATTTTAAAGTTTTCTACCATCTTTTATCCCATTAAGATGTATAATTACAATGTACCAATAAAAATTTTAAAAATAAATGAATGAATGAATTAATTAATTAATTAATGGAGTTAGGGTCAAAAGAAGAATAGTGTTTCAGAGTCAAAGAAAGGAAAGATAATAGGAAATAATTCATCCAATGTCTCATGCTAAAATTAATTCTTTGATACTTTATAAAGTCATTGTCAGAATAACTCAATAAGAAATCAGTTTCAATGACAAAAAATCTGATGTCAGGAAATCCTTTATAGAAATGATGAAATTAATAAACCCATAAGACATAATGTTTAAGACAATTTTTAAATCTTTTTTAAATTGGTTCATTATAGTTATACATCTTAATGAAGTACAAGATGGTAGAGGCATACATGCACACATCACTCATTTAGACCTGCAATATCTCCTGTTTAAGACAATTTGAAAGATCATCAGACTGATCACACTCGCAAAAACAATTTCAAATATGTAAATCAGAAATGGATGCAGAACTGCTTTGTTTCAATAAAATAAAATTTTAGTAAATTTAATTTAATTTTTTTATTATTTATTGTTATTTTTTGTAATCATACAGCACTTTGGAATACAAGACTTGAGAGGATGTACAAGCACATATAATCCCATAAACCCTCATTCAATCCCCATCCCATTCCCTCCCCCTCCTTCGATCCCATGCTTAATTGGTAATTGTCTTGATATATTTGTTTATGCACCTCATGAGTTTTAAAGAGATTCCATCCTCCCCCATCCCCTCCCCTCTCATTGATCATCTTAATTGCTTCTCAATAGGGCCCTTTCTACTATTTGACTTCCTCCTGTTACCCCTTTCCTCCTAGTTCTTGCTAATTAGGGGAAGCATCTGGATTTTATTTTCTGTGCTATTTCTATGTGCATGCCACATTGCAAGTTCTGATCCCACTCTTGACAGCCCCAGTAGTGGCCTGGCCACCCGGAGGACTCTGATATCGACCTTATTGGCTCCAGCACCCGCCTTGCTTCATGGGAGGCCCCAATCCTGGCCTCACTGGCCCCCGCACAGAACTAACCCCTTGGCTGGCTCTGCTCCCGGCCTCAGAGGCCCCAGCACCGGCCTAGCCTCACGACAGGCTCCAATCTCGGCCTCACTGACCCTGGCACCAGCCTTACATCTCGGAAGGCTCCTATGCTGGTCTCGCAGGTCCCAGCTCCTTCCTTGCCTCACGGCAGTTTCCGATCCCGGCCTCACTGGCCCTGGCACCGGCCTTACCCCTCTGCATAGTCTGATCCCAGCCTCGGAGGTCCCAGCACCGGTCTTGCCCCGGCTTTTCCAGGTGTCTGGCGTGACCTGCATGACCCCTGCCCAGACCCAAAGCCTTGAGACTCGGCCCAGATTTTTCAGGGGTCCCGTGCCCCGTGTAACCCCCGCCCGGGCCCTAAGCCTTGCGACCCGGACCGGTTTTTCCGGGGGTCCGGCATGCCCCGTGCAACCCCTGCAGGGGCCCAAAGCCTTGAGACTCAGGCCCCGTTTTTTTCGGGTCCGGCGCCCGATATCCCCCCACCCCCACACCCCCGGGAGCCCAGGGTCCTGCGCCCCGGCCCAGGTTCTTCCAGGGGTCAGGCGTGCCCTGTGTGACCACCCAATTCTATTCTTAAGTGCAAATTTCTTGACTTTTTTTTTTTTTTTTAGTACTTGGGATTGAACCCATGGGCATTCTACCTCCAAGCTATACCCCAACTCAATTTTTTATTCTTTATTTTACAACAGAGTCTCACTAAGTTACAGATGGCCTCACTAAGTAGCTGAGGCTGGCTATGAACTTACGATCCTTCTGTCTCAGCTTTCCAAGTACTGAAATTACAAGGGTGAGCCATCACACCCAGCTTTGATTTCTTAAATGACTAGCTCACGAACAGTTGGAAAAGAATGGAGATGAGGTGATTTTCTGAGGCTGAGCTAGAACAGAAGAGGATCTACTAATTTAGGAGGACAAGAGTGTTTCAGTAAGTGATGCATTCTGACTTTTTATTGTTATAAGGAATCATTCATTTTTAGAATATATGTTTAGAATAGATTAAATTTATCACATCTTATTACCTCTTCTCATAGGATATTATAGATTAAAGATAAAAGCTTCTGAAAAGATACTATAAATGATTCTTTTGTAGGTATTCAGTTGACAAATAAAACAACACCAACAACAAAATCACATTCAAGGTGTCTGAGTCAGTGTCTCTACTTCATCTTCTATTAATCCCTTGAAGTTATATGTGATGCTATGTTTAAAAATTATGTATCACTGGAAAATTGCCCTATACCAATAATTAATAATTAAAAGCGTGTAGAAATAAATATCTAAAATTGATTTTAAGTTTAAAAATATAGGTATTTAAAAATATAGGTATTAAGTTTAAAAATATAGGTATTTATTAAAAATATAGGTATTGAGCTGCAGCTGAATTTGTATGTAGAAATTTATTTTAACATTACTTAAAATGTATTTAGCTTAGAATTATAAATGTTTAATGATGAAAGAAGTCTGTATAAAATTAAGATATCATGTCCACATAGTAAACTGTTATATTTAAAAATAATATTTTAAGCAATGATTGAGGAGCAAATATGGTACAATAAACTGTAGTCATTTAACAGTAACTTTAATGACTCATGACAAATATGTACTTCAGGGAAATCTGCCACAGCCAAAATGTAGATCAATTACGTAAGCCCTACCCCCACTCCATTTTTATTTTTTTTTAGAAACCCCTACCTTTTACCTTCAGCATCAAGGGCTGCCAAACTGTTTTATGTTCCCCTTTGTAGAGTTTTGTAAAATTGTATAATTCAGATATTCCTCATTATGCATGGAGGAATGACTCCTGGATCCCCCATAGATACCAAGTCTGTGGATGCTCAAGTCCCTTGTTTACAATAGTAGGACATTTGCATAAAGCGTTCACATCCTCTCATGTACTTCCAATCATGTATAGGTTACTAATGACACGTAATTAAATGCAAATTATATGTAAATAGTTGTTGTATTGTATCCTTAAGAGAATGATGGCAAGAAATAATGCAAGTTTCGTAGAAGCACAGTCATCTATTTTTTATTTTATTTTTATTTAGACTTTTGTATTTTATTTCATTTGTGGTACTGGGGATTTAACCCAAGGGCGCTACCTCTGAGCTACTCCCCAGCCCTTTATACGTTTTATTTGGAAACAAGGTCACACTAACTTGCTGAGGCTGGCCTTATTCTCACTATCCTCCAATTTCAGCCTCCCAAGTACTAGAATTACAGGTGTGCAGTACCACACCTGACTTTCTTCTCTATGTCTTCACCAGCATTTATGATTTTGTTTTTAATGATTGTCATTCTAATTGGGTTTAGGTGAAATCTCAGAGTAGCTTTTTTTCGTTTATAACATTATTTTTATTGTATAAAGTAAATATCATGTAAAATTTGCTAATTATTTTAAGTGTACCATTCAATTTAATTTAGTTTAAATTGAATGTGCTCATAAATGGTCCACCACAATTACATGTAGCATTCAATTTAATTAAATTTAAATGTGCTCATAAATAGTCCACCATAATTTATTTCCATAAAATGGTAAACACATAAAACAATAACTCCTTTCCTTCCTTCCAGCTCGTGGTAACTACCATTCTTTTTTTTTTTAAATTAGTCCATTATAGTCATATATCTTAATGTAGTACAGGATGGTAGAGGCATACATGCACACATCACTCATTTACCCTTTCTCAATCCCCCCATTCCTTTCACCCTCCCTCCTCATATTTGGCTTAGTGATTGACTTTGATGAACTTGTAAGTGTACATCATGTACATTAGGAAATTTTCTTCTTCCCCTCAAATTAAAGTGTGGGTATATATGTTCATAGCTGCACAAATCACAATTGCCACACTATAGAACCAGCCAAGATGTCCATCAACAGATGAATGGATTACAAAACTATGGGGTATATACACAATGGAAATTTACTCAGTCATAAAGAAAAACAAAATTATGTCATTTACAGGAAAATGGATGAAACTAGAGAACATTATGCTAAATGAGATTTGTCAGTCACAAAAAGTAAGAAATCAGATTCTCTACCTCACATGCAGAAGCTAGGGAGAAAAAGCGTCATAGGAGGAACTCTAGAGCAAATAAAGAGGAGTAATTAGAGGGAGGAAGAGGGAGATTCTCAGAGTAGTTTTGAATTGCATGTCTCTGATTGCTAATGATAGTGAATATCTTTCATATATTAATTGGCCATTTGCATTTCTTTCTTGTAAAGTTTTTATTTAGCTCATTAACCCATTTTTTATTGAGTTATTGGTTTTATGGCATTTGTTCTTGAGTTCTTTGTATATTCTGGATATTAGTCCTCTCTCAGAGGAGTAGCTGACAAAGATCTCCCATTCTGTTGGTTCTTTTTTAAAATTCTTGATAGTTTCCTTTGTTGCACACAATGTCTTCAGTTATTTATTCGTTTATTTTTGTGTTGTTATTGGCACATTAAGTCTCACATCATAATATAAATCATGTTGACAATTACATACAGGCACACAACACTTGGTACCCCCTCTTACCTCCCTCCCAATATAGACTACACAGATTGACATTGGTATATTCACATGTATACTCATAGTCTATGGTAGTATTTCCATTAATGGACCTCAGTCTTCCTCCTCCCCTACCCTTAGATCTACTCCCTGGCTCCACTGATGTTTCTCCTCCATTATCTGGAATCTGTCTTGTATCCCAGTTACTCACTCTCCTGCACATATGAGAAACATTTCACTCTCTGTGATTGGCTAATCTCACTTAACATTCTCCAGGTCCTTCCATTTTCTTGCAAATGACTTAATTTTGTTCTTCTTTATCCTGGGTAGAATTCCATTGTGTTTATTTCCCATAATTATGTAACCCATTCATCTGTTGATGGACACCTAGGTTGGTTTAATAATTTGGCTATTGTGAATTGGTCTGCTTTGAACATGGATATGCATATGTTACTGTAATTCTCTGGTTTTAACTTTTTTTGAAAGATACCCAGATAATATGATAGATACATCCCATGTTTTCTAAGGAATCTCCAAACTGACCTCCATAGTTACTTGAACTATTTTGCAGTCCCACCATCCTTGCCAACGTGTGTGTGTGTGTGTGTGTGTGTGTGTGTGTGTTTGTGTGTGTGTTACTGGGAATTAAATCCAGGGGCATTCCACTCAGGAGATACATCCCCAGACCAATTTTTTATTCTTTCTTTTGAACCAGGGTTCCACTAAGTTCCTCAGGGCCTCACAAAGTAGCTAGAGTTGGCCATAAACCCAATATTTTCATATCCCAGACTCCCTAGTACTGGCATTACAAGTATGCACCACCATGCTCAGCTTACTCCACAACATTTATTGTTATTTGACTTCTTTATAATTGCCATTCTGATTGGAGTTAGATGGAGTCTCAGTGTAGTTTTGTTTTGCATCACCCTGATTGCTAAAATGTTGAATATTTTTCATGTATATATTGTCCATTTGTATCTCTTCTTTTGTGAAGTGTCTATTCAATTCAGTTGCCAATTTTTTGAGTGGGTTTTTTTAGTGTAAACTATTTTAAGCTATTGTATATTCTAGACATTAGTCCTTTGTCATAAGAATAGTAAGTAAAGATCTTCACCCACTCTATATGCTCTCTCTTTAAACTCTTGATTTTCCTTAATGAGCAGAAACTTTTTAGTTTGATGCCATCTCATTTATTAATTTTGGTATAATTTTCTGAGTTTTAGTGGCCCTTTTTAGGAAATATCTACCTGTGCCTATATGTTAAGGTATTGAACCTATGCTCTCCTCTAATGGCTTCAACCTCTGGTCTAACTTCCAGGTTTTTGATCAATCTCAAGTTGATTTCTGTGCAGGCTGAGAAGTAAGGACTTAGCTTCATTTTTTTACAAAGAGATAGCCAGTTCTCTCAGCACCATTTGTTGAAAAGGCTATATTTTCTCCAGCATATGTATTTGTCCCCTTTGTCAAAGATCAATTAATTATAAATGTGTGGATTAGTTTTTGTATATCTCTTCTGTTCCATTGGTCTATGTGCCTTTTTGTGCCAGTACCATGCTGCTTTAATTACTATAGCTCAGTAGTATTATTTGAAGTCAGAAATTGGGATTCATCCTGCATGATTCTTATTGCTGAGAATTGCTTTGGCTATTCTGGGTTCAGTCTGGAGCCTTCTGAGCAATCTTTGTGTCTTTGAAAGAAAATTTCAACCCTCTGTAGCTGGCTTATAGCAGGACAAAACTCTGGCTACTATTTGAAGGGGAAGACCTTATTTAATTATTGCTGGCTCTTCTCTCCAGCAAACCTTTGTCATCTAGGCACAGGTGGAGTGCAGATTTCAGTCAACTTTGTGGCCGAAATAAGCATCTCACACTCCTCCCTCCCTGAAGCCTCATGGGAAGAGCCAGCTATATGTGTAAGCACCTGTATTGTCAAAGCCATCAGCACCATTTACATATCTTCTTAAAACTCCACTGTTTTTGTTCGCAACAGTGTAGCCACAAGACAAATGATCAGAACTGGTAGCTCAACTTTTTAGTGGGTCACAATTCTTGTTATTTGCATTATTTGGAACACTACCGAAAGCTCTTCTCTGACTTTCTGAAGTTCGCTTGAATGTTTTCCTCTCCCTCTCTCCCTCTCTCCCTTTCTCCCTCCCTCCTCCTTCTTTCCTTCCTCTGTTTCTTACTCCTTTTCTCCCTCCCTTTCTCTCTTTCTCCTCCTCCTCCCTCCTCCTCCTCCTCCTCCTCCTCCTCCTCCTCCTCCTCCTCCTCCTCCTCCTCCTCCTCCTCCTCCTCCTTCTTCTTCTTCTTCTTCTTCTTCTTCTTGTCATAAATATTATCTATCTAAATCTATTTCTATCATTTTATCTTTTATTTATTTATTTATTTATTTATTTATTTATTTATTTATTATCTCTACTTATTTCTCTATATATCTGTCTTTTTATTGATTTAGTCTCCAGGCCTTTAGGGACAGCTTTAGCTGATGTTTAAAGAGAAAATTAAACCATATGGGTTTCAGCCCTACTAAGTATCTCCCCAAAGCCCAACTGACTCCTCTGAACTGCAGAGACCTCCATGAATAGCATTTATTCAGTTTATGCAGTCAGTGCGATAAAATGTTATCTCCTCTCTACACAGTTATACCTCTCTAAATTCTCTATGACTTTTTTCTTTAACAGCTATTCACTCTTTTTCAAGAAATGATTTCTGTACCTTTTATTGCTTTTCCTCTTGTTTTTGAAAACAATGCTATTTTGCCTAAAAGTGACCACACACAAAAGTAAAAATGTACCTGGCAGTTTCTAAGCACTGTTTTCCACATGTTTCTAACTTTGTATTTAGAACTATCTCAGTTCTACAGAAGAAACTCCAGAATAATAAAAGTTCTAAGAATACTTAGGTGGTCACTCATGACTGTACCTTTAGAGAGCAATGTGATTTTTGCATTTGCTATACTAGTCTCTCAACCTCAATCTTTATCTTGCCAGATTTATCCTCAAAGTATATCCTATGTTTGTGTTCATTATAAATTTTATTACTAAGCTTTTTTTTATAGTTCTGCATGAAATGATAAGATGAAAAACTCTCTAGCCTTTTTCTAGGGATTCTTCTAAACTAGCCATTATTCAATTATTGTTAACACATTGTTATCCATGTATTATTAAGCCAGAATGGATTTTTCATGATGCAAACCGAATAATTTTCTTTTCTCTTCATTCAGGTCCAGGGTCCCTACATATACTTACTATACCCCATGTGATCTGATCCACATTTTTAAAAATATTTTTCTTTAATATGATACTCTTTGCTACAGTTTTGTATTGTCAAAGCCGCCACTACCATTTACACATCTGCTTAAAACTCCACTGTTTTTGTTTGCACCAGTGTAGCAACAAGCAGTGTAGCTGCTTCTTATTTTTAAATAAAACAAAATATTTACCACCTTTTGGGCTTTGTTTGTTCTTGGCTATATTCTTTTCCCAAAGACCTCATATTTTAGAAATTCTAATGACTTTACATTTTTATATCTCAGTTTTATCTCTAGAAAATTTTATTATTGCAGTGACCAAAAATTTTAAACTTTTAAAAACCATTGTCTCTAATAACAGAATCAAGACCTGCAAATCTTATCATTTCTCAAGTCTTGTATATGCTTTTCACAAAATATTTAAGTATATCATTTTCCTCTATTGTTCACCTGCAAAATCTCTTATGTGTCTCAGAGTAATTTTAATTTCCAACAAGTTCAGAGTCATTTCTTCTTAAATTTTTACTGTTCTACTTTCTGATATGTGGATAACAATGGTATCATGGAAAATGTCTTAAAGCATAGCATTTTATTTCATTTTAGGGCTCTATTTATTAGCCAGTGAAAGTCTTAAAACATGTTATGCCAGCATTTAAGGAACTTGATAATATGGCCTTATAGAACTAGCTCTCCAAATTTTCTACTGCTTTCAAAATCTTTGTGAGTACATAATTTCTTTTCTTTAAATAGTTGTCTCCATTTATCAGATAATTCCATTCCTAGTTTGTCTAAGTTCATTGGTTCTGTAGGTCAAAATTTTTTAGACTTTCATCATACAAAGTAACTGGCACAGAAAGTTACCAAAAATATTAACTACAAAAATTAAAAATTATGAGTTTTTATAGTTAGTAAAATTTAATATAAAAAAGGAAATATTTACTTTTTCTTGAACACTGATGTTTCTAGAACAAAAATAGTAGTATGATCTAAGACATTTGTGCCAAGGAAACATTTTAATTTTTCTCTGAAACATCAAGGCATTTCAGATGCTGACATACAAATTTTTTAGAAGTGAGAATTTTTCAGCTTCTGTAAAAATGAAATTCTTAAACTATCAAACCGGGGCCATGAGGCCCCGGCCCCACTTGGGGGGTGCGTGTGCACGAGGTCCTGCCACCGGCATTCCCCTAAAGCCCCGGAGGCCTGGGCCACGAGGCCCTGGCCCCAGGAGGGGGGCGCACCTGGGGCCTGCTGGCACCCCCCAGAAGGACCGGGTGGCCCAGCCTACCTCTGGGAAGGCATGGTGCTGGGCAGGAGGCCGAGCCTTAGTTCCAGGATGCCCAGTACAAAACAGGAGGCTCAGCTGAAAGTTACAGAGGAATCCAGCACTGCTGTGCTGGGCCAGGCCATGGTGCGCTTAGGACTGCAGATTCTGCTCTGCGTGGTGAGGCTGTTGGACTCCGTTCTTGGAAGGGAGTAAAGAAAAAAATTCATTGCTACCGAGTGCCAGATTCCACAACCTCCTCAAACCACACATACTGTCTTCTCTTATTAAAAAAAAAAGGCAAAGAAAAAGAAAATAAAAATATTGGAGAGGGGTCAAGATGGTCGTGGAGGCAGCCAGGATACTGGAGATACAGACAAAATATATCCAACTGAACTGGAATTTTTTGAAAAATTCCCCGCGAAGGAGGACTGCTTCTTCTCTACAACATTGAGAATCCTAGACATCACCTGTAAGGAGAGAGTGTAGCAGAGTCCTAGGAGGAAGGAGGTGTTGGCAGCGGTGAACACGATGGCAGTGGAGGCTTATATTTGGGAGAGGCAGAAATCTGATCCAACCCACCCCAATATTCTGAAGAAATTACCCCAAAGGTCGAATGCTACCATCACGCATGCTTAGGAACACTGGACAACATGCAGTGTGGGAAAATATCTTGGAAAAGATTTGAAACAGTGGAGGCAGTGGGAATGGCAGCAGCAAGTACTCAGGGGAGGCAGAGATCTGAACCAATACACCTGGAAATTTTGAAGAAATAACCCCAGAGGCAGAATACCACCACCACACACCCTCAGGAACATGGGACAACCTGCTGGGTGAAGAGGGTGCTTGGATCGGAGCCTGCCAAGGTGGGAGGCTGGTAACAGGGACAGCAAAGCTGAGATTGGAGCCTGCCATGAGGCAAGGCTGGTGCTGGGGCCTCTGAGGTCGGGATTGGAGCCTGCCAAGAGGAAAGGCTGGTGCTGGGGCCAGCGAGGCCAGGATCGGAGCATTCTGTGAGGCAAGGCCAGTACGGGGCCTCTGAGGCCAAGATAGGAGCCTTCCCAGGGGTTAGGCCAGTGCTAGGGTCAGCGAGGCTGGGATCGGAGCCTGCTGTGACACAAGGCTAGTGCTGGGGCCTCCGAGGCCTGGATTGGAGCCTGCCGAGGGGTTAGGTCGGTGCCAGGGCCAGTGAGGCCAGGATTGGAGCCTGCTGTGAGGCAAGGCCACTACTGAGCCCTCCGAGGCTGGGATCGGAGCCTGCCGAGGGGTTAGGCCAGTGCCGGGGCCAGCGAGGCCGAGATCGGAGCTTGCTGTGAGGCAAGGCTGGTGCTGGGGTCTCCGAGGCCAGGATCGGAACCTGCTGATGGGTTAGGTTGGTGCCAGGGCCAGGGAGGCTGGGATCAGAGCCTGCCATGAGGAAAGGCTTGTGCTGGGGCCTCCTAGGCTGGAATCAGAGCCTGCGGAGGGGTTAGGCCAGTGGTGGGGCCAGCGAGGGCAGGATCCGACCCTGCCGTGAGGCAAGGCCAGTGCTGGGGCCTCCGAGGCCAGGATCAGAGCCTGCTGAGGGGCTAGGCCGGTGCCGGTGCCGGGGCCAGCGAGGGAAGGATTAGAGCCTGCCATGAGGCTAGTCCAGTGCTGGGGCCTCTGAGGCAGGGATTGGAGCCTGCCGAGGGGTTCGGCCGGTGCTGGGGCCAGTGAGGCCAGGATTGGAGTCTTCCATGAGGCAAGGCTGGTGCTGGAGCCTCCAAGGCCGGGATAGGAATCAACTGAGGGGTTAGTTCAGTGCGAGGGCCAGTGAGGACAGGATTGGGGCCTCCCATGAGGCAAGGCCAGTCCTGGAGCCAGCGAGGTCGAGATCAGAGTCCTCTGGGTGGCCAAGCCACTACTACTGGGGCCATCAAAGAGTTGGATTGGAACTTGCAATGCGGCATGCACAGAAAAATATCACAGAAAATAAAAAACAGACACTTCCCCTAGTTAGCAAAAACTAGGAGGAAAGGTGTAACAGGAGAGGTTGAGTTGTGAAAAGGGCCCTATTGAGAAGCAATTAAGGTGACCACTCAGAGGGGATGGGATGGGGAAGGATGGAACCTCTTTAAAACTCATGAGGTACATAAACAAATATATCAAGGATAATCACCAATCAAGCATGGGTTCAAAGGAGAGGGAGGGGATGGATGGGGATCGGATGAGGGATAATTGGATGATGTGTTCTTGTATATCCTCTCAAGTCTTGTATTCCAATGTGATATATGAGTACAATGCACCAATAAAAAAAAAAAAAACTATCAAAGCAATGAAGGTGAAAGTCAATCATGATTTTCGGTTGTCAGGTCAAACCAACATACTAGTTTTAAGTAGCATAAGACTATCTTGATTATAATTTTTTTTGTGATTCAATCTTTGATGCAACTTTACTTTTATGTTCTTATTGATACATGATAATGAGATTCACAGTGATTTATCCATAAGGGACCTACCATTATTTGGTCTGCTGATACAATTTTGAAGAATCTATTTTGCAGATTAATATTATGTTAGTAAAACTACGGAAGTTTTGAGTCAACTAGGATTTCTCTTCCAAATTGACCTTTTTGCTGCATCTTTCACATCTTTATTTCTCAGACTATAAATCAGTGGATTTAGCATGGGGATCACCAATGTGTAAAACACAGCAGAGATTTTCTCTTGTTCTAGGGAATACTGAGAGCTTGGTTGGATGTAACTAAAGGTCACAGATCCATAAAATAAGGTCACAGCAGTCAGGTGTGAGGCACAAGTGGAGAAGGCTTTCCACCTCCCCTCAGCAGAGCGGATTCTCTGGATGGCAATGAGGATGCGGACGTAGGAGACCATGATGACCATGAACGTGAACATTGCAATGACCCCGGAGAAGATTAAGAGCAGCATTTCATTGGTATGGGCATCGGAGCAAGAGAGCTTCAGCAGAGGAGGGATGTCGCAGAAATAATGATTTACGATGTTAGGACCACAGAAGTCAAGTTTCAGCAAACCTATTGTGTGTGTCAGGGAGTTAATGAGCCCACCCAAATAAGAGGCAAGAACCATCTGAATGCAGACGCCCTGGGTCATAATGACTGTATACAGTAAGGGATTCGCTATTGCCACATAGCGGTCATAAGCCATCATGGACAAGAGTATGCCCTCTGTGGTTACATACACTGCAAAAAAGAAACTCTGTAGAACACAGCCAGAAAATGAACTGGACTTATGTTTTGATAGCAAATGGACCAGCATCTTAGGAGCAAAGACAGTAGAATAGCAGATATCACAAAAGGAGAGGTTGCTAAGGAAGAAGTACATTGGAGTATGAAGTTGGACATTTAACCAGATCAAGGCAATCATCCCCCAATTACCAACCAGAGTGATGAGATAAATAAAAAAGAAAATAAAAAATAGAGGGATTTGCAAATTAGGGTTTTCAGTTAATCCTAGTAGAAGGAATTCCTTCACACCTGTGTGATTCCAGCCTCCCATGCATTCGACTGTCTATAGCTCCTTAGTTGCAGAAAAAGATGATGTCACCCAGAAAAAAAAAATATATATATGTATGATTTCTTTCATGATCCAATATGCATCACTGCATATAGCATGTAGGGTCACCCTGTAGATAGATGAAGAAAAGAGATTAAGTTTAGCAGTCAACTCTTTGTGAACTGAACAATCCATATATCATGACTAAATTTTTGGAATTTTTGATTATTTTATTATTTGGTTCTCAACTAGCATAGCATGAAAAGATGGTCAAGAAAGTTCTCTTATATCACAAAAGTATATGTGTAGAACTAAAATTCAAATCCAGATCCTAGTACCAAATCTCTTGCTCATTGTATGACATGTGCCAGTCCTCTGCTTACATGTGTTACAAACTGGCTAGTCTCAAGTAATATCAAATTTTCCATTATCCTGCTCCTAACCTTTCTTTTTTTATTTCCTTTATCTCAAACCACTATTTTCTTCACATAAAGCTCCTTCTTTTCCAATATCAAACCTTAGACCTCCTCATGACCTTCAAGAAAATCAATGTTACCTTGAGTAGAGTTAAGTCAGAAGAAAAAAGTAGATGAGCTTTTTATTTAATATTTAATATTAAGTCTTATAAAACATAAATAACATTATTTTAACTTGCTAGCCCTTCCCTTCATATATTCGTGTTGTTTGCTTTTGCATATTTGCCTTTATCAGCATTAAAACAATAAACTTGAAAATCTGTCCTGGAGAGGCACAGTATTACATAAGGCACCCAAACTATACAAAATACCAGATATGTTTTATTTTCTAAAAAATAGGCTGCCACTTAGTTTTACAAGATTCTATATGTGATATATTACTGCTTCAATAGTATTTGTGGTAAAATATGAGCAAATTAATTTATGTATATTGAATTGTATGTATTTGATAAATATGACCTAATATTCAGAGCCCAGAAATATTATATTTTCTAGAGGTAGAGCAGTGAAAAAGAAAAATGTCTTTCCTTCAAGAAGTTCACATTTTATAAAAGAAATAAAGAATACCCATATAAGTATAATCAGTTGTCACAATCAGTACAAGTAAAAGTAATGGAGGGTGTACAAAAAAAAATGAAGACACTATCATAAAGTCAATTAATTTGCTGTTACAGAAATTTACCACAGAATCAGTGGCTTTATTTTTCATTTATGGTATTGTGGGTTGAATCCAGGAGTGTTTTACCTTTGAGCTCTATCTCAACTCTGTTTTATTTTTTTATATTGAAGCAGAGTCTGCCTTACTAAATTGAGGAGGGCCTCATTAACTTATTGAGGCTGGCCTTGAACTTCTAATCCTCCAGTCTCAGCATTTGGAGTGCTAGAATTAGAAACTTGCAACAGCCACCTCACCATTCTCTGGCACTATCCTCCAACAGCAGGGAGGTCACAAGTAGGAAATGAGTTTCAGTATATTGAAATCTATGTGTCGCTACACTCCTTCCAGTATGCATTCTTTAGATAATGACTCCCTTACTTTTATCTTCAAAGACAGCAACAGAGTGCTTTCCTAAGTAATGGAACTGCCTTTTCTTCTACAGTAAGTCTTCCTTTGCTTCCTTTTACACTCTCAATTAAAGTTACTATCTATAGGATAACCCAAGGTCATCTCCCTATCTTGGAATGATTCACACCTGACAAATCCCTTTTTCTGTATAAAGTTGTATTTGCAGATACTAAGGACAAGGACTTGAATATCATTGGGGATGCTCCTTCAGTCTGATATATGTATGTTGTTCAAAGGACTCTACATACTGTGACATCTGAACATAAACACAAAGGAATTCATCTAATCAGGCATGCAGATAGCTAAAGAAATATTGTTTTCAGGCAAAGAGTACAACAAATTCAAAATCCTGAGGTGTAATTTTGTAGAATAGGAGGATTTCATCAATTGATTAGACCAAAAAGAAGAGGGAGAGTGACTCATGAGGAATAAAATAGACTATATTGGTAGTACTTTGTAAGGATTTGTAAGCTCTCAGTGATCTGGGAGCAGCTTTGCCTGGGGTCACAGAGTCTCAGCTATAGTACAGGCTTACTCTAGCACTTGCTTTGAGAGTAGATTTCAGGAAGTCCAGAGTAGAAGTAAGAAAGGCATTAGGAGGCTGTTTCAATAATCTTTGAGAGAGATGACAATATTTTACCTCCAAGTTTTAGTAGCAAAAATGACCAAGAGTGAGAATTAAGAAAATTGAGAATTGAAGTTAAAAGCTTACTTTTAGTTTTGTGTGTCTGTGCATGAACACATGTGTGTGTTTATTGAATTCCGTGGATGATTTCTGAAATGTAGAAGGCATGAGAAATATGTTTGAAAAAATCAAGAATTTTTTTAGATATGCTGCATTGGGAATACGTAAATTCAGTTTGCATTTGGTATTTGATAGCAAGATTCAACACAAAATGATACAAATTCTGGGATGATCTATTAGAATATATAATCAGTGGTAAACTTTATGAAAAGATTTTTTACTTCTAATTTTCTGATAGATATCATGACAGATTTTCCCCTGTTTCTAGACTCTATTAGCAACACAATATATCCCAGTAAAACCCAGAAAAAGAAAGCATTCTCTTTATGCTTTCCCAACCTTGTGAATATTTGTAGACAATATTAATGAGTTTAAATTGCCAGCTTTATATTATCTGTACTGATTAATGTGAGCGCTGTTTGTTATATTCTTATTAGCATATTTAAAAAGCAATATAGCACTTTACTTTGGCAAAATAATAGAATTTATTTTATTGTATATTCATAAAGCAGGCACAAATTTTCTGGAATCTCCTCTAATTTTATCTAATTAAAACTCTACAAAAAGAGTAACATATATTATTCATGAACATAGTATAAATTAGTTGCATTTCACTAAATTTTATACTAAAATACCTGTATTAAAGAAGATGCTTTGCATAAAACAAATTTTTTTTAATGTTTTTCTTCTGAGTTTTATCTAATGTAAATATAAATTGTTCATGTTTTCTTCCATTTGTGGGACTGGTGATGAAATCTAGGGACATTCTACCTCTGAGCTACACGCCCAACCTTACTTTTTATTCTTTATTTTGAAACAAGTTCTCACTGAGTTGCAAAGGGCCTCATTAAGTAGCTGAACTGCGATCCTCCTGTCCCAGCCTCCCAAATGTGAATCCTGGGTTTACAATCATGTGTCACCATGCCTGGCTCAATTTGTCATGTTTTCTATGAAACATATGCCCCTCTCATTACCAAAATTATTATATAATCTATTTATCATGCAAAGAATATGTACTCAATGTAAGACAACATATAAGGCGTTAGAGATATTAAGAAGGGCACATGTGGCATTTGACATTTACTGGGGTCATGATTTGAATAACCCTGAAATGCAGTGTTGTGGGTATTATTCAATCAAAGCCAACATTTTCCTTCTGTCAGCATAGGCTCATCTTTCCAAAATTGGGAAAATAAATTATATCCTGTCTATACTTTAGATCACTGGCCTCTGAAATAACAGTGAATCTGAGTCCAGGTCTACCCAAGGAAAACAGAAAATAATGTACTTGCAAATAACTTTGTCTATTAATAATATCAGATTGAAAAAATAGGAATAAAAGGCCTTGTTTGCTCAGCAAGGATATTTAGTGTACTAGGGATACCACATCACTGTATTATAATGCAACAAAGGAAGCTTGAGTTTCATATTTCTGGTACTCAGTTGATGAATTGTGTCTGTCTACCATAAACAGAAAAAGAAATCAAGACATCAGAGTTTGTATAATATTTCTTTTACCATTTAAATAGAAAATTAGAGTTGCCAACTTGACAAGGATTGGTTTACAGATTGTGCATTAACAATGACCTGACTCATAATGCCAATGGATGTGTCTTAATACCAACACACAGAAAAATCAGGAATTATGGGAAGGAAGAGGAAAGGAAGAATATTCCTAGCTTTATTCATCGATAAAAAAGTAGAAAACAGTTTAATCCAGAAAAGTGTTAACAGGTCAAGTTTTGATTTTCTTCTGTGCTACTAGAAATATAACTAGAACAGAGATTCATTTTGATCCTAAATGCAGAGTTTTTGCTGCTATTTAGTGTTGTCTTCCAGAAGGAGATTCTCTGGAGTCCTATTGTGAGAATTATCTTAGGAAAATAAATATTGGAAATAAAATTTTTAGCACCTAAAGTTATAATTAAATGCAGTGTTTCCAATTTTCAGATCCATGCTTTAAACTCTCATGATGAAATAAAAATTTTAATTTTTTAACAGTAATTTTTTTCATAATTTCAAAATATATAATTATCCATGATCAAGCATACGGTTAGAGCTAGGAATATTAATATGATAAATAACAAAGTTCAAATAATTTATTATATTAAAGAAATGGAACCTAGCCAAAAGCCTATTGGAAGATTTAATTTTTATATAAGTAATAATATCTACAGAGTACTGCTACAGTGGTTAACCAAAACACAGGTAACGCTTATATCATCTCATGTGATTGTGCCCACCCACCTTATTATGCAGACATATTATTTATGAGTTTATTATAAATTATTTAATACAAATATATTTAATAATATAGAAATGTATATGTTTATCATTAATGTGTTGTTCATGTTACTAAAATATTATATAAAACAATATATCAGATTAAATTTAACATAAAACATTATAAAGCTTCATAATTATATGAATTTATAAGTGTATACATATGTGCACTTACAAATAACACAGCACACATTCAATAGTTTATGTTTAACATTGTAGTAAAAAAGAGGCAAAACATTAAATAATATGCAAGAAACATAAAACCCAAAAATATTCGTATATAAATTCTTAAGAATCCACTATCCTAGCATACTGAAAGACACAAAAGTAGTTTATATAGTCTAATTTTAAACAATACACAATATTATGAATAAGGTTTGTTTTTTTTTCAGATCTATTAAAGTACTGGTCTGAAGAGTAGTTGTTTTTTGTAGCAAAAACAGATCTTAGCTCTGAAAAGAGTGACTATTCTCATGAGCCAATTTTTTTAGAAACATATAAATTTAAAGGAAAATTTTAAAAACAAATTTTAAAGTACTTTTGAGGCAATCTTAAAATAAGATTAGGCCTAAAAGACTTTTAGATACCATTATTATATTAAATCAGAACAATAATATTTTCATTGTATTATAGCTATAATACATCACAGTTCTGATGTTTATTTTGAAAATTTTTCAGTAAGTGTGCAAGTAATATTAAAGTACTATGTGAACTAAGTATTAAATAACATAAACACATATAAACTTAGTCACATAGAAGAAAATACAGATATTATATAACTGTTGTCCTTTATCACAAAAGGAGAAGACCACTGAATGACAAATCACAGGTCAGGAAAATATTTTCTGTTTGGGAAAGATGTTAATATCTGGCATTAGCTTTTGGTAACAGTACTTTTTATTATGGGGTGATAAAAGAAAGTATCAGAAAGGTACAACAAACCTGTATTACCATTTCCTAAGAATACTTAAAACTCAGCAAAGTTTCAAACAGCGGAACATCTACTGGAGACAACCAGGCTTTCATTCTGCTGAAAAGATTTATTGTTGGGACTGATGATGTTTTATGTTCGGTTCCGTTCTTCTGGGAAAGCAGCGATAGCTCCTCATGAATCTCAGTTGTCCACAGGTTGAATCATTAGTCTCCTTCTGGTCTCTGGAGATAAAATCTAAACAAAAAGCTGTACATCCTCTTAATTTAACCGATCATGTCGTTGCATTTATAGTGATAAAATCTGAAATATGCATCCTTTGTTAGCAATACAGTTAAAAACATATATCCTTTAAAAGTCAAATATATTCTAATAATCTTACAATACAGATGACAAATGCAATTGGGGAAATTGAAAATAGGGTTTTCTGTATCTACTACATACTACTGAGATAAATGTTCAAAAGTTCTAATGATGAAATAGCTGAAACTCTTTATTATCCTATAAAATGGGAGCACTGAGAAATGCTCATTTCATTATAAAATTGATACAAATTAATGTATCAATACTCTAAAACTTTAAACATAACTCAGTGAATTAAAGTTTTATGACAAAATGCATATACAAGAGACAAAATGAATTAAGTTAATTGCAGAGCCTCCATCTGGATAATTTGTATTTAAAATATATGCTTTTCTTCTAACAAGTCAGTATGCACCATAGATCTACAGAGTATGACTTATGATGATTTTATAACTTCCATTATACATGTAGTAGTAAATTGATAATACAGCAGGGATATTGTGCATACATTTGACTTAGGTTTATTAGCTTTCAACACAAGTGTGTGTATAGCTCCTTTTAAAAATATAAGCCAGGCGTGGTGGCGCACGCTTGTAATCCCCGCGCTTGGGAGGCAGAAACAGGAGGATCGCGCAGGTTCGAAGCCAGCGGCACGCACTGGTTTAGGAGACCCTGTTTCCAAATAAAATAAAATGTAAAAATAGGTCTGGTAGTGTAGCCCGGAGGTAGAAGGGCTTCCAGGAACCCCAGTACCACCACTTAACATAACGTTCTTCACGTCTTTCCATCTTCTTGCGAATGACATGATTTTGTTCTTCTTTGTTGCTGAGTACAATTTCATTATATGAATTTCCCATAATTTTGCAATCCATTCCTCTGGTGCTGGAGACCTCGGTTGGTTCCATATTTTGGCTATTACAAATTGTGCTGCTATGAACATGGGTATGCATATGTTCCTGTAATTTTCTGATTTCAACCCCTTTGGAAAGATACCCAGGAGTGCCACAGCCAGATCATGTGGTAGATTTATTCCTAGTTTTCTAAGGAATCTCAATACTGATCTCCATAGCTGCTGAAAGCTTTTAATCCCATCAACAGTGTAAGAGTTCTAATCCCACATCCTCACCATCATTTGTTTTAGCCAAGCAAAGAAAGAGAAGAGACAAAAGTTTTCTCTAATATGCTCAAACCAGGGAGAATTGGGAATAACAGAAGGACTCCAGGTAATAGATGGGAAACCTCAGCATAGCCAGAAAGGAGGAGAAGGGGAGGAAGAAGGCTGAGGTTAATTAATGGAGAAGCTACATTCGAATATGTGTATACATGTGAATATAACATTGTTAACCTGTACACTCGGTATTGGAAGGATGGAAAAATGAAAAGGTGGTAGAAGGGGGGGCATCAAGTACTGTGTGAATATATACCATTGTCAACATGATCCACATTATTATGTGAGACCATAGTGAGCCAATCAAATAAAATAAAAAGAATAAAAACTAAAAATTTATATAGAACTTTTATTTGAGTATTTGGGAGAGAATAGAAAGTAACTTTAATTTCTGCTATTAATTCATTATAATGTCTTAGATATCATATGCAGAAAAACAAAGTGATGAAGTCTCATGTCAATTCAAATATTGCACAAAATTTAAAAAATATATAACAAAATACAGTGGTTGATATCCCAACATAACGTCAAACACCAAATGAAAGCTATTACTATGTTAAAAAATTTTTAAAGTTTGCTACCATCTTTTATCCCATTAAGATGTATAATTACAATGCACCAATAAAAATTTAAAGAAAGAAAGAACGAAAGAATGAATGAATGAATGAATGAATGAAGTTAGGGTCAAAAGGAGAATAGCATTTCAGAGTCAAAGAAAGGAAAGAAAATAGGAAATAAGTCATCCAATGACTCATGCTAAAAATCAATTATTTGATACTTTATGAAGTCATTGTCAGAATAACTCAACAAGAAATCAGTTTCAGTGACAAAAAATCTGATATGCCAGAAAATCTTATATAGAAATGATGAAATTAATAAACCCATAAGACATGTTTAAGAAAATTTTTAAATTTTTTTAATTGGTTCATTATAGTTATACATCTTAATAAAGTACAAAATGGTAGAGGCATGCATGCACCCATCACTCATTTAGACCCGCAATCCCTCCTGTTTGACAGATCATCAGACTGATCACACTTACAAAGCCAATTTCAAATATGTAAATTAGAAATGGATGTAGAACTGTTTTGTTTCAATGAAAGAAAATTTAAGTAAATTTTAAAACTATTAATCACAATAATTTGTAATTTACCATACATATCCTTTACTGTATTAAATAAAGATAAGCTGCTTATATACTTGTGTGGATTTTCTTTTCAAAAAGATACCTAATCGACAAGATGAAAAAAATAAATCTATAAATTCAATTTAAAATATTAAGGAATTCAAATATTATTTATATGTTGGAAGTAAAATTTCAGGGGCCCTTACTAAAGTGATTATTGTGATTTACTACTTATATAATTTAAAACACATTTTATTCTTTATTTTGAAACCGGGTCTCACTGAGTTGCAGATGGCCTCACAAAGTAGCTGAGGCTGTTCGTGAACTGCAATCCTCTGGTCTCATCCTCCCGAATGCTGGGATTACAAGCATGCACCACCACGCCCGGCAAAACATATTTTAAAATTTAAAGTATGCCATAGGAAAAAGTTGATTGTAGTGTTCATTATGGTGGTAAAATATTGCCCATTGAATTAAATAAATAAAACATTAGAAATTCATGGTGTTTTCTGTAGCCAAAGACAATCATGACACTAACTCACATTAAAGACATTGAGTACTAATCATTTCATATTCCAAAAAAAAAATCCAATTTACACAGTAATTTTCCAAATATATATACTATATATAATATGTTATATATAATATTTGAAGTATAATATATTGGTAATTTATAGCTAAATAAATGCTTAAAATTTCTTTCATGGAACTCAGATAATATTGGATTAAAAATGACATCACCACTAATTCCTTCATGAAATCCAATCAAACAACAAAGATAGGAAGGAAGGAAAGAAGGGCTCCATATGGTTTTTCAATGATTTATGATACCTTAGAATACCTATTTCTTACTTGTAATTTTAATATAATGAGAAATGTTTTTGTAATTTTATTAATGCTTTGCTACTCAATTGAAGGCTGAAAATTGATAAACTTAGAGTAATTATTTGTATCACACTCTTTAAATATATGTAATATTCTCTAATAAAATACCTTTGCCTAGTAGATGCTACTATTTGTCTCTATTCCCACTCAGTATGATAAAGATTCATTAATCCTCTTGTAATAGCTATTAGTCAAGTTCTACTTCATTATATAAACCTCTTATTATGTTCCTATATTCAAAATCTACAGATTCGATGCAATTCCTATCAAAACACCAATGATATTCTTCATAGACCTCGAAAAATCAGTCATGAATTTTATATGGAGAAAGAAAAGACCCAGAATATCCAATGCAATTCTCAGCAATAAGAACCATGCAGGAGGCAACAACAATCCCTAACTTCAAATTATACTTCAGAGTAATAGTAGTTAAAATAGAATGGTACTGGCACAAAACAGGCACACAGGACAATAGAACAAAATAGAAGATAAAGAAACAAACCCAGACACTTAGTCAATAGATCTTTGGTGTGGGGGCCCACTCGGCTAGACCGGGATGGGGCGGTGGCTCAAGATGGCGCCTAGGCATGTTGCCAAGTCACAAGGCTCACGAGGCTGGCGGTGCCCTGAGCCTGCGCAGTGAGCCCTATCAGGTGCCGTACGGATGATCAGTGACGCAGCGCCTCGTGCTACCACCAGCCTGCCTATGAGAGGGTTAGAAATGTGCATGCCCTAGCTGTGGGAAGCTTGGGGTTGGTGGAGTGATGAGGGAGGGGTTATAATACTGATATATATTTGCCTGCTGTGTGCATTGAAAGGGAAGCATTAAAGAGGAAGCATCATCAGCAAGTCGGCGTTTGTGTGTTTCTTCCCTAGGCTCTGCTGGTCAGAGCCTTAGGGTCGTGACACTTTGGCAAAGAGCCCAAATTCATACAATTGAAAAAGACTGCCTTTTCAACAAATGGTATGGGGAAAACTGGCTATCCATTTGTAGAAAGATGGAACTAAATCCTTACCTCTCACCATGCACAGGAATCAAATCAAGATGGATCAAAGAAGAAAATCAGATCAGAGACTTGAAGATAAAACTAAAACAGAAAATTAAAACAAGAATTAACAAGTGGTATGTCATCAAACCAAAAAGTTTCTGCTCATCAAACAAAACCATCAAGAATATAAAGATAAAGCCTACAGAATGGGAGAAGATCTTTACCAGCTACCAATCTGATAGAGGGCTAATATCCAAAATATACAAAGAGCTCAAAAGACTCTATACTAGCAAAACAAACAACCCAATTGAGAAATGGGCAACTGAATTTAACAGACACTTCACAAAAGAATAGATACAAATGGCCAATAGATGCATGAAAAAAAAAATGTTTAACATCATTAGCAATCAGGTGTATGCAAATCAAAACTACACTGAAATTCCATCTAACCCCAATCAGAGTGGCAAGCATAAAGATGTCAAATAACAACAAATGCTGGAGAGGATGTGGGGAAATAAAAGTTCTTTTACACTCTTGGTGGGAGTGAAAACTAGTTTAGTCCCTATGGAAATACCTGTATAGATTCCTCAGAAAACTAGGAACAGAGAAAGAAGATGGCAACTGTGGGAGGCAGCACATCTCATTAGCTAAAACAAAACAAAAAAATCAACTACCAAGAAGGCAGCTTCTTGACAAAAAAAATAAGCAACAAAGATACATATGAATGAAAACACAAAAAAGGGAGCCACAGAAGAATAAAATCCAATAGCCAGAATGTGAGATTGATATAAAGTACCCAAGTATGTGTCTGACTTGATGGATGACTGGTGCCATCTCAGGCCTCTGTCTTGAACCATGACTGCTGGCTCCATAGCCCCAAGAAATTCTGTCAAGAAAACCAAGAATCCAAGAACTCGAAGAGAAGTAAGCAGCAACAGAACTCCAATATCTTAAGTGATAAGCACCATGCATCAGGGATGGAGTAAAAGACCCAAAAGCCTGTGCGCTCACCAGAAGATGGCACCTGCAGTGGTATACTGTGCCCTACAGAGTCCCGGGATGGCAGGACAGAAAGTAACTATGTTTTTCAGTGGAAAACTACCCAGAACAACCACAGAAACCTTGGAAGGCTAAGATCTGGTGTCCCACTCCTGAGATGGATGGATTTTAACCTAGAGAGACACAGGAAATGTCCACGATTCCTAGGTCACAAGACCCACACAGGGTTATAGGAAGCCATTATGATATTATACTGGACCTCCTCTGCCAGTGTGAAGGGAAGTTCAGGCCCATGGTAGAAAGTTACAATTTTACTAAATTTAAGAAAACCAGTCACACATCAATGTTAATGACAGTGAATCCTGGGGAAATACTGAGGTGAAGAACTGCAGGTGAAGAAACCAGGGAAGAAGTCTAGTCTTCATTTGTACCTGTACACCACCTGTGAATGTGACCTACATTTTGTAGTTGGACACTGTTTTCATGAGCATTCTCACAGCTATGATCTAAAAGATTAATCACATAACTTAAAAGAAAGATTTATTTTCTTACCGTTTTATATTCAGTCCTTTTGAGGCTGGGGACCATAGATCTCAGGGCCTGGAGGCAGGAAGCAGAGATAACATATAGCACATGGGTTGTGTTCCTCACATCATGGAATCCAGAAATTAGAGAGCAAGCAAGGGGAGGAGGAATCATAGATGATTCCCAACGACACACCCCCAGGGACTCATTTTGTTAGAGAACACTTGGAAGCACCAAATGTAAATGCAAAAGAGATACCCAGCTAAACTGCAGCAATTCTATATCCACTCTTTTAGTGATAGCAAATGATATACTAGAGTCTGGGGATCAGGGAGACTCCACCCTTAAAAAATTCTGTCCAAATGACAGATTGATGAATTTAATGAAGGTTTACTGTTGTACTCAGCCACTATGTTTTGGAGCAGAGCACTATATATATAAACAGAGCAGATGCTGAAGTGGCAGCTCAGGACACATGCTGTGATGTTTGGTATTCCTATAACTACAGGCCTCGACTCCAGCCCTTGTTCTTATCAGAGATGTGTTGTGCTGGTGAATGATGGTAATGCCAGGAATAGCTCTCCTTGAGTGGTTTCAAATGCAAGGTTTGATTTTTAGCCTCTAAGTCAAGCTGTATGAGAAATTAGGTCCATTCCTCTGATCAGCCAAAGGAATGACTGCTGATTCCCTAGTATGTATTAAAGTCATATCCTGCTTCTCAGTAACAAAGGTGATTACAATCAGATGACTGAGAATTACTTCAAAATGGAATAAATGACAAGACAGAACACTTGATATTGATTTCATATATGCACTTTCTTCATAAAATAAAAAGCCTGATCCAAAGTGTTTGCATTAATTTGCAATCCCACCAACAATGTATTAGAGTTTCCACTTGTTCACATCCTCATCAGCATTTGTTGTTTGTGTTTTGAATGATTGCCATTCTAGTTGGAGTTAGGTAAAATCTCAGGATATTTTGATTTGCAACTCTCTAATTGCTAATGATGTTGAGCATTTTTATACATTGCTTTTGTTATAGTAAAACTATTTATTTTTGTATGCCATAATGATTAAATTTGTGTAAAGAGGCAACAGGATAAATACTAGTTAATTATAACTAATACCAATGTGTTAGTTATAAAGTATGGCAAATTTTCACTGCCATCCTTAGTGTTTGCAGCTAAGAAAAGTCATAAATTTTTTAATCACTATTCATTCCCAAACTCTATAATATCAAAGTAACAAACATTGTCTCTTGACAGTGTTTAAAAAGTACTTTTTATTTATTTCTGAGTAGTGAATTATTTGTGATAATAAATTTATTATAGTATTCTTTTGAAAATAAATATTATCATATCCACGATATGTTTGATATCATAAATATATCATACCATGATATTTTGTTTTGACCATATCATGGATATGATATCATAACATGACATTGTTTTTTGACCAATATCTCCAGAAATATTGATGTTTTTCAATTTTTTAAAAACTTATTTGCCAATAATCACCTTCAATACTGGATGTAAGGTTAAAGAAAATGTAAGGTTGATAAAAATATACACTCATTACATTACCTTTTTTTCTTGTCTGAATGAGAAATACAAATTAATATACAGATATTATTCCAGATGGAATATTAGGTTTTGGATTTTAAATTTATATATTACATTACTTTCTTGTGATCCACAATAAAAATAAATATAATATATAATTAATGCACATATCATACTTGGTCCTAATTTCATCTCTTCTCTGGCCTAGTTTATAAAACATATATGTTATTTTTAATTTTGTGCATATATTTTTAAAATTATCATTTAATTTTCTGTATTGATTCATATGATCAAAGAAAATATAAGAAATAAGTGAATATCAAGGTAAAAATGCAGAGCAACACATAGAGAATCTCATTTGAGATTCTCTTACCAACTTATTATTCTGAATTGTATTAAGACAATGCTCTCAACCTTATGACTTTCATTTTCCCTGTGAGTAAAGAAATAGGTTTAAGCTGGATAAGTGGTCGAGAGCAAGGGGAAAGTTTTCCTAGAAAGGGATATTTGGCCAGGTTTGGGTACATTTTGATTGTCATAGAGGAGGCCACTGATATCTAGGGATTAAAGGCTAGGAATATTTCTACACACTCAGAAATTCATGAAGTTGGCATTCCTTTCACACTAAAAATGCAATGCCCTCATATGTTAACAATACTGCTTCTGATAATTCTGTACCACATAAGTCATAAAAATTTTAATGACGTACCATATTCTATAGTTTACCTATCATAGGCTAACATTTTGGAAATTTAAAATAAACATGTCTTTAGTAAATGTATATTACATGTTTTTTTTTCTTTTCAGAAAATCCTATGATCATTCACACAATGGTTGAATGACAAGAAAAATCAGTTCATTTCCAGAAACTCTCTTGAATAATTTTTAAAATACTTTTGTTGGCATATTGTAATCATACATCACAGTGAGATTCAAAGAGATACATAAAAATATAATTACATCATTTGGTCTATTTCTTTCTTTTTCTACTCCCCTCTAATTTCCTCCCTCTCCATACATGTTAGTAAGATTGATAGTGATGCCTTCATGTGTGTGTATAATTTTTATTTTTTTAACAGAATACCTTACAATTGAAGGAAACATTCAAAATATCCCAGATATTTCATCAATTTCTAAAAAATGAGAAAAAAATAAATGGTATTGCACATTGTACTCTGAAAATCTTCACAGAAATTCAAATGTTTTATTAAGATGAAAAATCACCTATCTAAACATTCAGCTCCATCTGCTTTATCCTCTGGTAATATTTCAGAATATTTGCAATACATTCTGCAAATATTTGCAGAACATTTGCTTCACAGATATTTTAAAAATACCTAATTTTCTTCAGGGAAAAAATCTTCAGCAGTTTTTAAAATTATATTTTGACATAAAAGTGGTAAAATAACTGTTGCAATTCAACAGGTGCTAATTAAAATTGTTGCGTATATTATAGGAGATACAAACATATTCGATCATTCTAGACTTCAATCATACATACCATAACAGTTTTACATTATGTATTTGTTTATTTAGAATTCAAAACAAATTATTTCAGTAAGTTATAGCTTATTTTCTCTATGTACAGAATTACATAAAATATAAATAGTTCAGAGATTCATAGGTTCATAATTATGAAATATGTATAAATGTGTGTATTATATATTTATCTATTTATTTATCTCTGCCAAAATAAAATAAAAAGTAAATGCAGATTGGAGGAGTACAGAAAGTTCCGGGGTCCATCCCTAGCAGAGTCAGGGTTCGTGTGTTGATGAGGGTGAAACCAAGGCCAGTGAAAGAAGACGCCACACGAGTCAGATTCAGTCTTCTCCATTTTATTCGGGATTTGTTACAACTTTTATACTTCTTTTATTGGCAGAAAAGTAAGTGCATAGTCATGCAAGCAGGATCTTCAAGGACATGAAAAAGTTATTATTTACATACATCAGGGTGGGGTGTCAGACATTTAATTAATCATAATATGCTTTGTCTCACTTCATAAAGCTGACTCAAACCTAATCTGATACAGTGGCTCAAACGAAGGTCAGTTTGAACTTAATGTTTGGCCCAATAACTTTATCCTTGGGCTTTGCTGCCTGAGTCTCTCACAAGCCACCGCCCATCAGTTTTTAGTTATGTTTATACATAAAATTTTAATCATACATATTAATCCAAATAATCCTAAAATAATTTTTTGAAGAAAGGAATGCCAGACATACTTCATGGGGGATCTACGCCGTTGCGGATCCCCTGATCGAGCTCTCTCAAGATCTGCATGAAGATGCTGTGGCAAGAAAGTCTCTGATAATTTACTCATAAAAACTGATAGCAAAGAAAAACCTACTTATACCTCAGTTCATTTACACGTGAATTGAAAAAATAAAATTCTGAGTAATTTCTTTCCTATTCTTGAAAGGACAGCCTCACAGATTATTATCAGTTACATGCATTTTAAATAATTGGTAATTTATATATTTTGCAATTTTCGGAGTATTAACGATCTTGTTGGGAGTTTGCAAGTACCTATTATAAATGAGAAAGAGTAAGGGATCTCTTGAAGTAATGGGCATATCTATAAAGAGTTGATATAACTTCATTATGACTTAAAAATAAGGAAATTATTATTACTCTGTGCTTTATTTCTGATTTTCCAAGGTAAGTAAGAACATAAAACCACCAATACCAGCTTTCACTGGTAGTGAAAAGTGTTCTTGTTGATGAATGTTTTTTAAGTGCAGAGTAGAGAATAACTCTTACTTTCAATAAAAAATTCCATTTACCCCATCATGTATGAAATTTATTCATCATCCAATCATCTCTCCTTAAAGACACATGTAAAAAGGACAAGCAAAATTTCAACTATTGTACAAGTATTAAAAAATAAACCAGCATACATAGTCTCTGCACTCAAGAAGCTTCTAAGTGGGTAGAATGACTAATGCGTTATATATGTCTTTGATACAACATGATAAATAATCTATATACAAAGTATTTTGGGAAATTTAAACAAAGAAATATTATCATTATTTTAATTCCAGAATGTTTTCAAGAATAGAATAATTTTAGAAAAAATATTTTTGAAAGAGACAATAACAGATTTTAAGGCACTGAGAATAGAAAGTTATCTCTATTCCTGAAAATTTATTACAAACTTCAAATAGTAGATACATAAGCTGCTCATGGACTAGTTACTGATGATGTCATAAGAAAGGGAAGCAAGGGCTTAGTAAATTATTCAAACTCCTATTCATTTGAAGATACACTTCCTTTCAAATAGCTTTTCTAGGGCATTTTTTACATCCTTGTTTCTGAAGCTATATATCATTGGGTTAAGCATGGGAAATACAACAGTATAAAACACAGCAACCACCTTATCAGTCTCTGGGGAATAGCTGGTGGTGGGACGTAAGTACATGAACAGGAGCGTCCCATAGAATAAGGCGACCGCTATGAGATGGGAAGCACAGGTGGAGAAGGCTTTGCTTCTGCCACCCGAGGACTTGATGCTCAAAACAGAGATGAGGATGCAGGAGTACGAGATAAATATGACCACAAAAGTGCTAGTCTGAATGATGCCACACAAGATAAAGAGCAGGAGCTCATTAATGTGTGTATCTGCACAAGACAAAGCCAAGAGAGGTGGGATGTCACAGAAAAAATGGTTGACAACATTGGAGCCACAATATGGCAGCCGGAATGTGAGGGAGACATGCACCATTGAAATCACACTTCCACTGAAATATGCTAACAGGACGAGCCCAATGCAGACCCTCTGAGACATCAGTGTAGAATAGAGCAGTGGCTTACAGATGGCTGCGTAGCGGTCATACGCCATGGCTGCCAGGATAAGACACTCAGCATCTGCAAAACAAGCGAAGAAGAACATCTGCAGCACACATCCATAGAAAGAGATGCTCTTTCTGGAAGCCAAGAAGTTCACCAGCATTTTGGGAGCAATTGCTGTGGAATAGCTGATGTCTAAGAAAGACAAGTTGCTGAGAAAGTAGTACATGGGGGTTTGGAGACTTGATTCAATATTCACCAAGGTTATTAAGCCCACATTTCCCACCACGGTCAGTGTGTACACTACAAGAAATACCAAGAAGAGTGTCACTCTGAATGGTAGATAATCTGTGAATCCAACGAATATAAACTCGCTTGGTGCTGTATAATTTCTCACCAACATCTTCTTAGTTTTCTTGGTCTTCTCGTTGGTGATAGAAAGTATCAGAAGACATGTGAGTTCACTTGAATGATAATTGAAGCAAGAACATCTTTAATCTATTACAAAAAAGCAAATCGAAAATTGTAAAAATTGCATTGACTCTTTAAAAGCTCTACATTTTACATGATGGCATTAGTTCTTGTCACAGTGAAATGAAATGACTATGGCTCATGTGATGAGGCATGGTAGAATAATAAGAGGTAGGGAAAATTTTAGAGGCAAATGCTATTTTTACAAACCGAAAACTACATTCTTCAATATAAAGGAGAGTTGAGAAAAATAGACTGAAGGGCAGGCATAGTTAAGACTGAAGAATATCTGAGTTTAGGGGGTAGAGTAACAATAATTAAGATCATGATAGTTAATAAGAGATGATCAGATTTAAATCTTGGCCTTGTATAACTTGGGTAAAGCTTTCTAGTCAATTTCTGAGAGATATATACTTGTATATTAGATATGTGACTGACCAATAAAATATTATATTTATTAAAAAATAGTGAAAAATTGAATTAATTTTCTATTTTTCTTATTTTTGTCAATATATTACAACTTAAGGATAATTATTGTGGATTATTTTGTCTTTAGTACCTATAAGAATTATTTGTGTTCTTTTGGAAGTCTGTGTAAGTGTGTTTGCATGCATGTGTGTTATATGCAAGTGTGTTTTTATAAGCATTGACTATTTTACTTATGTTTGCAATTGGTGCTTTTCTCTGTTCCAAATTATTTCTCTTATTCTTTGGGAATGACAGTATTCAATATGAGAACAGAGAAACATTATATTGTTTTGAATAATATCATTCATGAAAGAGATTCTAACTCTTTGAAAAACACACTGTAATTGTACAAAAAAGGAAAAATCTTCAAGAGTAAAATAGTCTATAGAATGTGTGCAAATGTAGCACAGAGGAAATAAAATATTCAGCATAAGGTTAGACAATTGGATTGTTATAAAAGTTTAAACTTAGTAAAACTAGTGAATAAGAAAATGGGTTCTATTTTTTCTATTTATTCTAAAAATAGTTAAGATATTTTTCTTCCAAGTAAACTAGAAATTTCCACCTTTATACAAATGAACAGATATTTTTAAATGTACTGAGAAAAAAAATCAGCCTTCCTTATAAACCCAGATATTAAAGAGTAAGGAACTTTATAGGGGAAAGCTATAAGGTAGGAACTTGAAGTGCCTAATGAAGAAACCTTAACCCTAAATTTTAGAGATGATGTGCATACAGTTATTTTTAAGCTTTATACAAAAACACAATTTCTCACAAGTGAATGTATCTTTCTTTTCTTTGCTATATTAAAAAACATTTTGTTGATGTCTCAGGTTATAAATCACCAATATTAGCACTATCCATAACTTTAAATTGTAGAATTCATGACAAACAAGAGGCTAACAGCATTTTATTTCAGGTTTTGCAAATGGGTATTATAAAGAATGAGTATATTATTGTTGATATCTAGTGAGACACTATCTATATGTAATGCCCAGTCCAGGGGACTTAGTATAAGCATTTTTTCCTACTGTTTTATCTTGGGCTGATTCCAGGTTCCTGATTGCCTAGTCAAACCAAAATAGATCTCTCCTTCCGAAAAATTAAATGGGTTTTTGGTTTTTCTTAGCAGCTCTTCTTATTTGCTGAATTGTGCAGTATTCTCTGATATTATTTAGGAATGCCCAGGTTTATGTTACAATATATGTAACACTATTATTGTCAGTAAATATTACACAGTATAAGTCAACTAAGAACTAAGTTCAGTTTCATTTCTTGTTTTATAATTTTAACTCTTCTGTTAACTAATGAGAGTACTCATCATAAAACCATAGGTTGAGGTGAGAAAGATAACACACTGTTAAGGAATATAAGTACAAGTCTTCTGAAAACTGCTTGGATCTTCAGAATTTTTTTTCTGAATTCATACTCCACATTCATAATAAAAATATAAAATATTACCTTGTTTGTCATGGTCAAGGTTTCTGTATTACCCAGGTCCAATAGCAAAACAGTACCTACTAAAAATGGGAAAGGTAAGTTTACAGAAGCAAAACAACTCATCTACTTAAAACTTCTGAAGGATTCTGATACTAAGTATATAACATTTGCATTTAGAGCATCAACCTGGGGATGTCTGCATGGAGAAGACTAGCCTGCAGAACTGAGTGCATTGCAGTCTGGACAGCCATTTCCTACTAAATATCTCAACAAACCCGATCAACCTTTAGGAGAATCCACTAAATGGGTAAAAAATGCCCTCGTTCATAGAGAACATGAATATCATCTCAAACTGACTGTAGCTTGTCTGTATGTTGAATCTGTTTTTTTGTGTGTATGGTACTAGGGATGGAACCCAGGGGCATTCAACCTCCGAGATACACACCCAGCCCTATTTTTGTTCTTTATTTGATATAGGGTCTCACTGAGTTACAAAGGGCCTCACTCAGTAGTTGCGGCTGACTGAGAACCTTGATCCTCCTGTCTCAGCCTCCCAAATGATGGGATTCTTTCATATTTTAGAAAACACATGGTTTAGAATAACATGCTAGCATGTTGGGGATATCCCAATGAACCCTAGTCACTGAACACATAAAAATCAAGACTTCTAACATACTGATATTTCCAGTTTTCTGTACTCTTTCATGAAATAGTGACAGGCAAAAATTGTAATTTTCCTCTGGAACTTTGCTTGCATTTGCATATTAAGATAAATAATACTGAGAAATCTTTGCTTCTTCTGCCACTACAAAGAAAATTACTAGGAGTTAGGTTTTCTTTAGTGGAGCAGATTGATGGGAAAAGCATTGTGCAGATTTAAAAGCTACTTGAAACTACCCTGAGATATAACATCAAAGAACAATATAGCTAAAATAATAGTTTCAAATGGAAATAATCAGTTGATCAAATTAATAATAATAGTTAAGTAATATTTTAGTTTCATTAATTATGTATATTCAAAAAGAGCCAATTATATAATAAGGTTTGACACCAAATTTTTATTACTGATGTGCAGTAATTTATTAACCTAATGAGCCTGGGCTACCCAAACTTTGCATATTTCAAAATTCTTCAGGATTATTTCTCCCCAGCTTTTAAGAGACTATCTTCTCTAATAATATTTTACATACTCTGGCTCAGGTCAAATACTTTACATAGGTGATATATATATATATGATTCATGGTGATTATCTGGTTTTCTTTACCTGGGCTTGGGTGTTTAAACCAAGGACACTTATGTGGGTCTTCTATACTTATATGACAGACCCTAGACACAAAATTTTGTATAAGTCTTTCTGACTGATAATACTTTACACTTATTAAACAACAGTGATGGTATATCCGTGTAATTGTGCTGAAAAAGGACAAATGGAAGCTCATGATTAGCTTCTTCTGGAAAATGAAATATGAACCCCTTTTTTTGAAGATTTAAATCTGAATCTTAGGGTAGCAGGTTGACTATGTGCTGGTTTCTCACTAATCTGATTCCAGTTAAACAAAATGTCCATGCAAACAAGTTACACAAAGCCAGTTTATTACTGATAGATAGGCAAAACGAGGGAACAGACTAACTCTCACGGGCTACAAACAAGAAGAACATGGTAGGTCAAGGCAACCCAGAGAACTCTTTAGAAATCCTTAGTTGCAATAATCCAGAATTATATGTGTAATAGCATTATTAAGTCCCGTGTGTCCTTTAGTGAATCACTTAACCTAATGGTGGCCTTTGGGACTTCAAGTACAATTGCCAAGTTTTCAAACTGTCCTCATATGTGTTTGTTTGTTTTTAGACATTAAGATTTCACACTTCTGGGACAGGGGCATTGCTGCTAGTAAAATGATATAGTCTAAGATTCTGGGTTTATATATTTGGCCCAAAACAAACAAACAAAAATACTATATGTATTTCTTGTAAGGATGAAATATAGTTTATCCTAAAATGGTAAATAATAAGCATATGAGGAAGCAAAGTAAATGAACACGTGTACATTCACCATGAAAATCAAAGAAAAAGCTTTGAGTATTGCTAAAATTGAATTTCCCGGTGACAAGTCTCATTATATTCCTTTCATGATATTCACAATTGTTCTTCTGCATTTTTATTACTCCTCAGCTTTCAATTTTAAATTAAATTCATCTATAAATTATATTTAATAAGTCTATGTTATAAGTCTATGTAAATTTGATGCTATGAATTTAATCCTGTATGTTGCTCGTGATTTATCAAAATTATATCTATCATCCTCCTATTATCATACATATTTCTGAGTATGTATTGATTTGATACAGGGAATACATAGTTCAGCATTGAGATACAGCAAAATGTTTGTTAATTTTTGTTCAAATTTATATTTACAACAAGAGTACCTTTTGTCTTAGGTTTCACATTCTTAATTATATATTTTATAGTAATATGTTTGACAGGTTTTTTAAATTATAAAAATTTGAATAATTATTTGTGTAGTGTATGAAGTAAAGATTGTTGTGGTTTTTAATACTGAAGGCACATCACCCGTACCTTTGATCTTAAGTGTATGTTCTCAACTTCTCTTCCATGAAATCCTATAATATATGTAGTAATAGGTGGATCTGATTCTGGGCTCTATTGTAATCATCAGTTGGTTGGTTGGTAAAATCTTCACTGAAAGACTTTACTTCTTATGATGCTGTTAACATTATTTGATACTTCAGAATGGTTGACTTGTTTTGTTATTTTTTTCTCAAAAGCTTTGCAATCTATTTGCTACTTCAATTGAGAACATTTTTGAAATTATCTTTCATTGTTTTACCACATTTGAAAGTTAAATTTTATATGAGTTAGTCTAATAAGATGACTTTTTATTTTCTTTTGCAGTGCTGGGGATGGAACCCAGAGGCATTCGACCTCAGAGCTATACCACATCTCTATTTTTTATTTGAAACAGGGTCTCACTGAATTGCAAAGTGCTTCACTAAGTAGTAGTTGTCTATAAATCTCAATTCTCCTGGATCAGCCTCCCAAATGCTTGAATTACAAGCATGTACCATCACACCCATCTTAAAATGACTGTTTTATGATTAAGATTTTTTTTTTTTTGGTGGTACTGGGGTTCCTGGAAACCCTTCTACCTCTGGGCTACACTCCCAGACCTATTTTATATTTTTGAAACAGGGTCTCTTAAACCAGCGCGGCTGGCTTCGAACCTGCGCGATCCTCCTGTCTCCGCCTCCCAAGCGCGGGGATTACAAGCATGTGCCACCAAGCCCGGCATAAGATATTTTAATGAAGCTGCATGTGGTGGCACACACCTGTAATCCTAGTTCTTGGGAGGCTAAGATAGTATAATCACAGGTTCAATGACAGCCTAAGATACCTAGGGACATCTTGTTTCAAATAAAAAGTAAAGTCAGGCTGGAGTTGTAACTCAGAGGTAAAATGCCACTGTGTTTAATTCCCAGTACCCAAAAAGATATTTTAATTAAAATGTAATTTATTCTAGTAATGTTTAGGGTATATTTGCCTAAGGGCCTTGAGGTATAATGCAGCTAATTTTCAGATATTGCTCTTATATTCAACAACCACCCTTCCATTAATTCTTGTAGTTTGTCAATTTTCTTCTTTGAAGGAGTCTATTTCTTAATCTTTTTTTTCCTGAGTATTGGAAATTGAACCCAGAGGTGTTGTCTTAGCTAATCCTGAAGCACTTTTTATTTTTAATATTTTTAATACGATCGTGCTAGTTGCTGAAACTCTCAGTATGTTGCTGAAGCTGTCATCCTTTTGTCTCGGGCTTCTAAGTACTGGGATTAGAGGTGTGTGGAACCATATCTCGCAAACATGTAAAAAAAATTTTAATTCATAACTGTAGCCTCCAGCAAATTGTTGATTTTTTTTTTATCAAGAATCACTGACATTGGACAGCATTGTCTTTTACATATTTTAAAATAAAGAGCAGTAAGTTTTTGTATATCAGCTTTGATCATAAAAGATCCAACTATACCATTTCTGGGTATCTTTCCAGAGAAGTTGAAACAAGAGAACTACAATAACATGCATTCTCATGTTCATAGCAACACAATTCACAAGAGCCAAATTATGCAACAAACCCAGGTGTCCATCAACAGATGAACGGATTACACAAGACGAAATTCTACTCAGCAGTAAAGAACAAAATTGTGTCATCTGCAAGAAAATGGAAGGATACGAAGAACATTATGTTACGTGAAGTCACAGACTATTAGGTAGTCACAGAAAGTGAATGGTCATACTTTTTCTCTAATATGCATAAGCTATTGGGATACAAGAGGGACTCCAGATAATGAAGGAGAAACCTCAGTGGAGCCAAGGACGAAGTCTAAGGGAAGGGGAGAAGGCTGAGGCTTATCAATGGAAATACTACTATCAACTATGTGTATATAAGTGAATATACCAACATCAATCTGTACTCTGTTTTGGAAAGGGGAGAAATGGGGAGGTGGGAGTTCACCAAGTACTGTGTGTATATATGTCATTTTCAACGTGATTTACATTATGGTGTGAGAATATAATGCACCAATAAAAGCATACGAAAAATAATTCTTAAGTACAGTGTTAACTGAAGTTATGATTGAGCCTCTGAATGAAACTGATCCAGCTTTTCTTAAGCCATTATATATAAAAATAGAAAAAATAGCATTTGCAATCATCACTCCTTCAAAACAAAATTAAAACAGAATAATAAAACTTTAGCCATTTCATTGCACAAGAAGTCATGGCATTGAAAATAATTGTCCACTCTTTTTTAAATCTTTGTCATTTCACCCTTTTAAATTTCATATAGTGTGGTTATAATTATGCTGCCTTTTGAGACAGAGAGACCTTTAAAAGTAAATGCCCAGAACAGTGCTGGTGCACACCTGTAATCTCAGTCCATGGGAGGCTGTGAAAGAAGACCCTATGTCAGAGGCTACCTTGAAATAACTTGGTAAGACACTGTTCAAACTAACTAACTAACTAACTAGCTAACTAACTAACTAACTAACTAACTGGGTGTGTAATTCAGAGGTAGAATGCCCCTGAGTTAATCTTCAGTGTCCCCCCCACACACAAAGTAAAAAGTAAATGGTCACAGTGCCTCAATAAAAATAATTTTTTCCATGTTTTAGGTTAACCTAAAAAAGATTAGGAAACTATTGTTACTGAAAGCATGAGTATCATAAGCAATGATTAGCCTGAAAGAAAATTTATGAACATATGATAAAGAAATTGGCACTCCTCAAGAAATTTACATACCTTACTGTAATAAAGCCCCTTGAAAATTGTAAATGATTCCTTTTTGCATTGGGGAGAATACAGGGTCAGAACATTTCCTACCTATTTTATTTCTTATTGAATCTCAAAAGAAATCAATAAACATCATATTTTTTAATAAATCATAAATCTTTACTCTCCTATATGTAAAAAGAAACCTGCATTAATGTAGTGCAGCAGCAAAGATGCCTACAAAATAATACCTATTTTCCTTACATTCTTAACATTCTTTTTTTTTTTTTTTTTTTGGTGGTACTGGGGTTCCTGGAAGCCCTTCTATCTCCGGGCTACACTCCCAGACCTATTTTTACATTTTTATTTGGAAACAGGGTCTCCTAAGCCAGCGCGCGCGGCTGGCTTCGAACCTGCGCGATCCTCCTGTCTCTGCCTTCCAAGCGCGGGGATTACAAGCGTGCGCCACCACGCCCGGCGTTAGCATTCTTAATTTATCATTAATTATATACATTTGCCTTCTTAACACAAGTATATTAGAATAATATACTATTATCCCATAATTTACTCTCACAAAAATTTTCCCAATATATAGTGATAATATATGAATGCAATATTTGAAAATCTGTCTTAATGATTTTAATTTTATGTTTATTTATTTATTTTAAATTTTTTATTTTATTGTGAAACATATTTAAAATGGCATACATTCAGAGTGTGCTTGGTACCCCCTCTTAATTTTGTATTTAAAAATATTCAAATGTATTTATTTTTAAGCTCAATTATTTATTGAAGCCATACACAAATTGTTAGCATGGTGAATAACTATGAACATCTCTGCTTTAAAAAATATTACTAGCATAATAAAAATTTATATACATATAATTGGAAATTATAAATTTAACTAAAATAATAAAATTTATCTACAAATTATAAATTCAATTAAATAGAATTTTTATATTTAAGGATTTTAAGCTCAGTTTTATATTTTAACTTTGTTTGATTTGGATTTGTTCATTTTTTAGCCATGGGAATTGTAAAAATCTAAAACAAAATTAAGATATGTTGAAATTTGAATTAAAAATGAGTATCTGAGTTATCTTGTAATTCAATGATTAATAAAGATACTTAACTTATTTGGACAATGTCCTTTAAACTTATTTTTACATAGAACATATTTTTTTTGCAATACATTAGTAAATGGCATGTGCAAATATAAAGCTTACCTCACATCTTTTAGACAGTAATGTTCCCTTGGACAGCACAAGGTTGGTTGTACCCACTCAAGGCTCCAAATATCAGGACGAGAGTTTATTCCTTATTCAACTTTCATCAAAGACAGCATTTGCATTGACTCATAAGTTAATGTGGCAAAAAGCATATAAATGAATACATAGATACATATAAAGAAGGTTGTACACCTGTGGGGAAGTCTTCAGAGACATCATTAAATTAAAATATAAAGAGTTCACTGGATTTAGCACAAAGCAGGTCACTGAGTGCATTGAGAAAGATTTTAGGTTTTAGGGTGTCTATCCAAATATTTATTTAAGTCCTTTCCTCTTTGGAAAATATTTCTAATTAGCTCAACATTTTAAACTTTGAAGAATATAAAGAAATACTAAGGGTATTCATGACTATCTAGGCAATTTTTGTAGTTGCTCTAAGCCTGCCTGGTCATTTTTCAATTTTTGTTACTGTACTAAGGTAATTTTTTTGTCTTTATCATTACCAGATAAGATATGGAAGCCAGGAAAGTAATGTTTGTATTTATGAACATTTTACCCTCATTAAAAAAAATCTCATGTGTTGTCCTTCAAATGACATCATTTTGTTTTCCTTTATGACCAAGTAAAATTACATTATTTGTATATACCACATTTTCTTGATACATTTATTTGTTGATAGACATCTATATTGGTTTAATAATTTCACTATTATGAGATTCTGCTTCTTAAAACATAGATGTGCATGTATCACTATTGTATTTTGACTTTTATTCTTTTCTAAATAAAGCAAAAAATGTTATGCTAAGTGATACCACCCAGTCTCAGAAAGTCAGGGGCAGATGTTGAGCTCAGCTGCAGCATGCATAACAGCTGAGTTCCAAAGAAACAGAAAATCTCTACAGACCAATAATAACTCCTGCGTGTTAATTAGTAATAAAAATCTCATTAATAAAAGCCTTATCTGAACCAGATGGATTCACTGATGAATTAAACTAAACATTTAAAGAAGTAATAATAGTTCTACTCAAAAAACTATCCTATAAATTTAAAGAGGAATAAATTTTTCCAAACTTTTTCCATGAAGCCCTGATGCCTAAACCATATAAAAATAAAAAAGAAAGAAGAGATAGCAAAAAGAAGAAAAGTAAAGGAAATCTATAGACCAACATCCCTAATTAACATAGATACAAAAATCTTTAAAAAAATAATAGAAACGTAATAATACATTTAAAAGACTTTTTGTTAGGATAATATAAGCTTCATCCCAAAGATACAAAGATTGTCCAACATATGTAAACCAATAAACATTAAACATCATATTAACAGAATAAAGGTCCAAAACTACATGACTATCCTGATAGTTGCATAAGTTTTGACCAAGATTCAACCTCATTTCATGATAAAACATCTCAATAAATTAAATATGAAAGGAATATACTAGAGCTACCAAGTTGAGAAGTGGCTAAGGTCTAATTCGAGGGAGGCCCAGGTCCCTCTGTTAATGCAGATATAGATGGATAGGCACAGAAAGGGAGATCAGACCTCTGGCAGACTGAATATTTGGTTCTGTGAAAGCCTTGTAAACTGAACAAGTGATCCCCTTTTTTTTTTTTTTTTTTTTTTTGGTACTGGGGTTCCTGGAAGCCCTTCTACCTCCGAGCTACACTCCCAGACCTATTTTTACATTTTTATTTGGAAACAGGGTCTCCTAAGCCAGCGCACACGGCTGGCTTTGAACCTGTGCAATCCTCCTGTCTCTGCCTCCCAAGCGCGGGGATTACAAGCGTGCGCCACCACGCCCGGCCAAGTGATCCTTTTTTACCCTCCAGACAATCAAGAGTTTCAGTCAGACCTTTGGGCACATATCAGGACAATGAAGAGCCAGGCAAAAGACACAGACAATGGCAATTAGGTACAGTAATGAGAAATTGAGTGACTTGGCTGTGACAAAATCTCAAGGCTGCACAGGTCCAGTTGAAGATTTCACTGTCCACCTATGATTATGTGTTTATAATTTATTGTCCCTCAGAATAACTCATTAAAGCCACCTAAGTTTATATTTACAAAGAAGTTTCATTAAAATAATAATAATAATAATCGCAGCAGTTGTCTCAATATTCCAACAATTGCCTCCTACTTTGTTTTTAAAGTTCTTTCATGCATCTGTTCACTGCTATGTGATCCCATTTGAGTTTTGAGTGCCAATCTCAAAAACAAGTGTGGGGAAGGAGATAGAGAGACTGGTAGCTAGAGAGACGTCCTCCAAGTAAGTTATGTGTGCATGTAAATTTCTATCATTCTATATCTGTCCGATGTACAATCATGATGTATCAATAAAAATTAAAAAATCTATATCATTGTATTTTGTGGCCAATATCTTCAATTACTTTTAATAATACCAGAAACCACTCCTCACTGCTCTCACATGCCTAATAAGTCATCTGAGAATGAGGGGGATGGATGTTTATCACATCTAAAAAAAAACAAAAACATTATTCTAGGATCATCCATTCCTCTCTGAGAGATCTGAGGTAGATGTAATATTTATGCACATAATGTTATAGTTTGAATGCAGGTATTCAATGTGTAGTATCAACAGAACAGAAAACGTGATACATTTTTTGCAGATCCACAATAGTAAGACTTTTTTTATTCTAAAAAGAATAAATATTTGAAGTCAAATATCCTGTGCATTCTAAAAATGAAATAAAAACATTTTGAAATTGTATTTAAACTGTTAGAAGGCTTGCTTGGAATTATTCATTAGTTAATCTTTCAATATGCTATTTATTAATATACTATTAATGTATTTCCAATATAATATTTATTTTTAAATTTTTTTATTGGTGCATAGTAGTCATACATCTCAATGGGGTAAAGACATACATGCACATATTGCCCAATTAGCCCTTACTTAATTCTCACCCCATTCCCTCCCCCTCTCTCCTCATGTTTGGCTTAGTGATTGACATTGATATGTTTGTTAATATAATCAAGTGCATTAGAAAATTTTTCTCTTCCCCCTTCCCATCCCCTCAGTTAGGTCATCTAATTTTCTCATCTATAGCATCTCCTTTGTCTAGCGTTCCTCCTGAGACCTATTTTCTCCCTAGCTTCTGCATATTAGGGAAAGCATCCAATTTCTTATTTTTTGTGACAAACTAGTCTCACTTAGCATAATATTCTCCAGATTCATGCATTTACTTGTAAATGATGTAATTGTGTGTTTCTTTATGGCTGAATATAATTCCATTGTGAACATATCCCATAGTTCTATAATCCATTCATCAAGATGAACATCTTGGCTGGTTCACTAGTTAGACAGCTGTTAATTGTGCAGTTATGAACATAGATACACATGCATTAGTTTGGTAGTTTGTTTACACATAGGCACAGGTAAGAATTTTCTTAACAAGACCCCAAAGGCACAAGAAACTAAAAGGCAAATCAATATGTGGGGTTTCATTAAACTAAAGAGCTTCTGTACAGCAAAGGAATCTATCAAGAGCCTCAACCGAGAGCCAACAGAATGGGAGAAGATTTTTGTCACCTACTCCTCTGATAGAGGACTAATAAAGAGAACTCAAAAAACTCAGCACTAAGAAATCAAATAACCCAATCAATAACGGGCAAGTGAACTAAATAGACACTTCATGAAAGAAGAAATTCAAATAGCCAATAAATGCCTGAAAAATGTTAAACATCATTAGCAATTAGAGAGATGCAAATCAAAACTACCCTGAGATTTCACCTAACTCCAACTAGAATGGCAATCATTCGAAACTCAAACAACAACAGATGCTCGCGAGGATGTGGAGGAGCGGGAACTCTAATAGATTGCTGGTGGGATTGCAAATTAGAGTAACCACTTTGAAAAACAGTATGGAGGATCCTCACAAGAATGAGAATGAACATACCACATGATCCAGCAATACCACTTCTGGGTATCTATCCAAAGAATGAAAGCTAGTATACTATTTAGCATTGACTAAATGGATGAGTATAAATGGATGAGTGATTAATGAATACCCCTTCTAGTAATTGATTTATTTTCTCCAATACAGTTGTATAAACCAAGCAGTTAGCAGCCCGGATTAATTGAAATCAATTTTCTGAAAATAGAAAGCTACTTTCTATATGGTGTTTGGATTTGTTTCATGGTTTGACATCATGTGATGATGTAAAGTACAGAAAACCTAATATTTGGTCATGCTTTGCTAAAGTGCAAATCTGTTACAAGTTGACACATTTCTTTAAATTATTTATAGATAATTAATAAGCTTCAATATGCTACACATGATACAGCCAACCCTGAGTCCAAAATGTGTATATGGAAGTTAAGAAATTGTTTTCCAGGTAACTCCCTCCAAAATCCAATAGAATCTCTCTTCACTTTGTACGCATGTCACCTAAAAAAAACACAATGTAGGAGTAACATAAATTGAAAATTTATAAAAATAAAGAATTGTTTTGGTATTAATTTGTTATGAAGGTATATTTAAGTTACTTAATTATGTGGGATACTTAATATCCATTGAAATGGATTTATTCAGCCACTAGTATTAATGAAAATTTAATTGTGATAGATATATGTTCATTGTAATCAAATGAATAAATAATACTTTATCCAAGTATCATTTGAAACTGAATAAAAATAAAGACTATACCACAACACAATAAAAGCTACATATGACAAACCAACAGCTAATATTCTATTGAGTGTGAAAGATTAGAAATCTTTGTCTACAAGATCTGGAAAAAGACTAGAATGCCCACTTTTGCTAACTGTCCAATTAAGTACTGGAAGTCCTAGTCAGAGCAACTAGGCAAGATAAAGAAATAAAAGGCAGTAAATTAAAAATGCCAAAATTAAACTTTCCTTGTTCATGAATGACACAATAATATATACATACATTTATAATTTAAATATATACATATATAATGTATAAATACATATAAATTCAGCACTAAAACATAGTAGAGTTAATAAGTATGCTATATTTGTTAGATGCAAAAATCAGTAGAATTTCTATATACTAACATAGAAATTACAAAAAGAGATTGAATTAATATAATTTACATTAGATACAAAAATAACAGAAATAAATTTAACTGAAGAGGTGAAAGACTAAATACCATAAAATATTGATGAGCTATATTGAGAAATGCAAATAAATGTAAACATCTCATGATCATCGATTTGAAGAATAAATATTGTTAATATTACTATACTTCCTAAAGTGACCTACCTACAGTGTTAAGTTTATAATCATTTACACAAAGGTACTTATAACTTAGTTTTATTGCATAATTTATTTTTGTGGCAAACTTTTTGAGGAGGAGGTTAAAATTGGAAGAACAACTAAACCTTGAATATTAGTAAATGATTCAAATACCCACTCATCTGAAAATATGCTTTCTTTCAAATAGCTTTTTGAGGGCATTTTTTACATCCTTGTTTCTGAAGCTATATATCATTGGGTTAAGCATGGGAAATACAACAGTATAAAACACAGCAACCACCTTATCAGTCTCTGGGGAATAGCTGGTGGTGGGACGTAAGTACATGAACAGGAGCGTCCCATAGAATAAGGCGACCGCTATGAGATGGGAAGCACAGGTGGAGAAGGCTTTGCTTCTGCCACCCGAGGACTTGATGCTCAAAACAGAGATGAGGATGCAGGTGTACGAGATAAATATGACCACAAAAGTGCTTGTTTGGATGGTACCACACAAAATAAAAAGCAGGAGCTCATTAATGTGCGTATCCGCACAAGACAAAGCCAAGAGAGGTGGGATGTCACAGAAAAAATGGTTGACAACATTGGAGCCACAATATGGCAGCCGGAACGTGAGGGAGACATGCACCAGGGAAGTCATACTTCCACTGAAGTAAGCCAACAAAATGAGCCCGATGCAGACCCTCTGAGACATCAGTGTAGAATAGAGCAGTGGCTTACAGATGGCTGCATAGCGGTCATACGCCATGGCTGCCAGGATAAGACACTCAACATCCGCAAAACAAGCAAAGAAGAACATCTGCAGCACACATCCATAGAAGGAGATGCTCTTCCTGGAAGCCAAGAAGTTCACCAGCATTTTGGGAGCAATTGCTGTGGAATAGCTGATGTCTAAGAAAGACAAGTTGCTGAGAAAGTAGTACATGGGGGTTTGGAGACTCGATTCAATATTCACCAAGGTTATTAAGCCCACATTTCCCACCACGGTCAGTGTGTACACTACGAGAAATACCAAGAAGAGTGTCACTCTGAATGGTAGATAATCTGTGAATCCAACGAATATAAACTCGCTTGGTGCTGTATAATTTCTCACAAACATCTTAGTCTTTTTGTTTTTCTCATTGGAGATAGATATTATAAAATGATGTGAACTGACCTGGATGACAGAAGAAACGTCTTTATTTTTCCTTCTAAAATGGGAAATATAATGTTAATAAAATCACATGCTTTGCATTTTCTGTATCATTAATTTGTAATTTTCACTTATGTCATTTGTTTAAAAAATAAATTAGAAATCATTGCTCATTCACCAAATATTTTACTTAGGAGGTGTTTTTTCATGATGCAGTAACTATTTGAAACCTATGAATTTAAGATAATGTTAGGAGTGACTGTGCTTTATCCTGGTAGAATTAGGAGAGTTAGAAAAATTTTCTGAAGCAAAACTTAACTCCCAGAAATCTAAAGTCACATTCTCCAATGTAAAATGTACTTGAGAAAAGTTTTAGAAAATATGTTCATAGTTGAACTATGTCATTAATTTAAGAATATATGTTATCATAGTAAAATCATGATAATTATGTGGGTAATGGCAGCACTTAAACATGGGCTTTGCTACTTACTGTTTAAGTGACCTGAGTAAAGTTCTTTAACCATTCTGAGACAGAGCAACATATGATTAGTTATACCATTATGTGACTGGCCTTTAAATAAACTATATAAAGATTCTTAATGAAATCTTTTAAAAATACATATATTGATTTCATTTCATTTCTGTTTTTTATTTTTTTCTCAGTACATTGAAATATTCACACAAACTCTGCTTTCTTTTAAAGATAAGAAAGTTGTGTATGGCTATATGTGTGTAAACATATTATTGTGTGTTTATTCAAATATACTGTTTTTTCATTAACAATATTATTGTTTTTCTAATCAAAGATATTTTTTTCTTATCTTTCAGGTAAGCATGTTTGGTATGAGAACCCAGAAAAAGAGTTTTGATAGACAGCTATGGTGTCTGCAATTCAAAACGTGGAAGGGAAAGAATACAAGGTGAACACCAAAAACGATAATGAAGGAATATCAGTTTTTAAATTCCATGCCAGGTGTGTTGGCACACGTTTATAATCCCTGCGCTTGGGAGGCAGAGACAGGAGGATCGTGCAGGTTCGAAGCCAGCCACGTTGGCTTAAGAGACCCTGTTTCCAAATAAAAGATATAAAATAGGTCTGGGAGTGTAGCCCGGAGGTAAAAGGGCTTCCAGGAACCCCAGTACCACCAAACAAACAAACAGACAAATAAATAAATTCCAGGAGAAAACAAACAAACAAATAAATAAATAAATTCCAGGAGAAATGTTCAAATGCCATTTCTAAACCTTATATAATATTCCAATTCTCATTCCTGAAGTCTTTCTTTTTCTCTCTTTGTCTTTCTTGCTTTCCTTCTTTGTTTCTTTCTTTCTCTTATAAAACACTATGAAATTCAGTGGTTAAAAATTAAATAAGAGGAAAAGTTAAGGAGTTATTTGTATAATCTTGAAAGGAAGGATGATCTTAAAGAGAAATGTAACAAATGCAAAAATATATATACATATACATATACATACATACATATAGTGGATGAACATGGTGGCACACACCTGTAATCCCATTATTTAGTAGGCTAAGATAGGAGAATCCTAGTTCAAAAACATCCTCAGTTACTTAGGAAGGCCCTTTGCAACTCAGTGAAACCCTGTTTCAAAATAAAGAATAAGAAATAAACCTGGGGTTGTAGCTAGGAGGTAGAATGCCCCTGGGTTCCATCTGCAGTTCTCTCTCTCTCTCTCTCTCAATCTCTCTCTCTCTCTCTCTCTCTCTCTCTCTCTCTCTCTCTCTATATATATATATATATATATATATATATATATATATACACATATATATAGTTATACACACACATATACACATATATGCTGCTGCACATAGATGTATATATGTACATATATACACCTATGTGCATATATACATATTTATGCACACATATGTATACATATATTTGAGAACATCAGTAATTATTTTTTGTTTTGTGGTGCTGGAGATGGAACCCAGAGGCTTTCTACCTTCAGGCTACACTCCCAGACCTATTTTCTCTTTTTTATTTGCATACATGGTCTCACTAAGTAGCTGAGGTTGACTTCGAACCTGTGCAATCCTCCTGTCTCAGCCTCCCACGTACTGGGACTACAAGCATGCGCCACCAAACCCGGCTGAGAATATCAGTAATTTTTAAACATTAATAAGTAAAGTAAATAGTTCCAATAAATATACCCTGTTGCTTGTGTTCATGCAAACTATTTAAAAAATTAAGTGTTAAGCTGATAAAAGGAAAATATTTGTTTACTAATCATTTATACATAAAATGTGAATAAATTAATAAATTATTTTTGGTATTTTTCTGTGCTTTTTAAAATCAGATAAAATGTTAATTATGGATCAAAATATTGTTAATATAGAATTAAGAAGATTTCTAACAATAAATCATTGAAGAAATTCAAGATTATTATCTATGCAGAAATATTAAAACTTTTATTAAAATTTCTTTATTAGGATTTATCTGCTCAGAAACATCTTTGAAAATAAGTCATTTGTTCATGCATATATACACATTGCATTCATCAAACTGAATTAAAAAACATGTTTTTTCTATATTAAGTCAGAACTGGAAGTGTGTGTGTGCGTGAGCACGTGCGTGTGTGTGTGTGTGTGTGTGTGTGTGTGTGTGTGTGTGTGTGTCTTTGTGTTTACATACACATCATGCATGTTTTATTTTCTGGCCACAGAATGTAGATTCGAAGATGTGGATTTGACATATTTTACACAGAAAATATAACTTGATTCTTCTTACACTGGGTCACATATTTGATATTACCTCAGCTTCTAAATTGTCTGCCACCTAAAAATTCAAGGAATGTTATTACTTGCAATAGACAAATCTGCAAAAGAGTTATTTGCATAAAACTGTCTTCCATTTATCAGAGGCTGACTTTTCTTTCTACTCTTCCCCTGATAATGACGTACCCATGGGTAAATGTGTCTTAAGGTAGTTGGTATCTATGAAGAAGCCTCCATTCAGAAAGAGATTCTGGAAACAGAAAAGTGTCGGGAATACATTCTGGAAGAGTTTCAGCACTCTGCTCTTTTGTTGAGAATTATAGTCACATTCTGAATTGCAGCAAATCCATGACTGAGTTTTAGACTATATTCTTTTGTCTCCTGAAGGCAGAATTAATTAATTAATTAATTAATTAATTTATTTATTTATTTATTGGTACTGGGAATGGAACCGAGAGGTTTTCTACCTCCGGGCTATACTCCCAGCTCTCTATTTTATTTGGAAACAGGGTGTCACTAAGTTGCTGAGAGCCTCACTAAGTAGCTGAGGCTGATTTCAAACTTGCACGATCCTCCTGTCTCAACCTCCCACGCTTGGGGATTACAAGTGTGTACCACCATGCCTGGCAGGCAGAATTTATTTTATCATGGTTAGCATTACAATGAGGCAGGTAGAGACTCAATATAATACTGAACATCTTTAAAAGGACTCAAGAGAATCAAGTATGCAGCACAGAAGGGACACATTTGCCTTCCCTTGGAAGTCAAAGGGACACAAAATGCTTCTTTATCAGGCATGCCATAAAGAAGATTAATGCAGAGATAATTTCAATAAAAAGAATGTCTTATGTATTTTTGTCAAACCTATTCAATAAAAATAATTTTTTATGTATTTTTGTCAACGCTTTGTGAGTGAGATGGCGATCATGTAAAGACTAATTGGGTGATGTGTGCATGTATGTCTCCACAAGTCTTTTATCCCATTAAGATGTATGACTACAACACACAATAAAAAAAAGAATAAGACCAAAAAATGTAATATCAACCTTTTTTTTTTCCATTTTCTCTTCTTATGCTGGAGATTGAACTCAGTGACATTCTACTCTACATTACACCCCAACCCAATTTTATTTTATTATTTTTTTATTTTGAAGCTGAGTTTCACTAAGTTGTTGAACCTACAGTTCTCTAATGTCAGCCTTCCAAGTACTGGTATTACAGGTGTGCACCACCACAATACTCTAAACCTTGTGATTTTAAGAGTTACAGTCTATGCTGAGAGCTCAGGCTCATCATGTTTGTAATTTTATCTGTCATAAATTTGGAATGGCTTAAGTAAAAGAGGCCACGGTATGGCAGAATAGGAAAAAAAAGAAATAATATATACAGTAAACTGAGTTCTAACTCAGGTTATATATTAAAATCTTTTCACCTTTATGTAATCTTTTTATATCTGTAAACTTATATCTTTTATATTTGCTAAATAATAACTGTTATAGAGTGTACAATATGCAATTGAGGATATGTATATTTAAGAAATCTAAATTTTTATAAAATATTTATGTTTATATACAGAGAATCACTGGAAAATATTAAAATAAACTTTATCAAAACATGTTTGATTTTTCACTAATAACAAATATTAACTATTTCTCAAAATAATACAACATAGAAATAAAGTTTAACCACTAAACAACCACCAACAACACAACTGAGCAACAAAGGCATATAGGAAGCCTTTCTTTCCTGGATAGTTCTGGTTTGTGTTTCCTATAAACTAGAACTCTGGGCTTTTTAAAAAAAATATAAACCCTGTGTGTGGACACTAAGTTATAATAATGAGGATGAAGTGACAGAAATAATTAATTGACAAAAAATATGGCAATCAAGATATTCACTAAACACTAATTATGCATAATTTTGTTTTATTTTTATGAATATTCAATAAAATACATAATGGGACTGAGGTTCATTAATAAAACTTACTTGCCCAGGTTCATATACACAGATGCAAGTTCTCTCGTCTTGGTCAAAATACTGTTTTTCACATGATCCATATATTATTTTTATAAAATTTAAAGCAGGTGCTTTGTCCTTGCTTTAGGGAATAAGTCACTCACCTCGGCACCATCTAGAACTTTGAATTATAAAATTTATTTTGCTCTTAAGATGACACTTTCTCTAGATTTTAGAAACAAGTCTTCTAAGGGATGAAAGTGTTTTCTACTGCCATAGTAATTTTGTGAGTGGTGTATGTAAGTACAGAATGTTGGTACTGAAAAACTGACAAATACTCCAATCCATGTCTTTAAGGAGGGGTGGCGAAATCACATGGGAATACCATTCAACACATGACACTGTTCACTGATGGTCTTAATGAGTATTATTTCATAAGTAGTTTATGAGGTTTTTTTCTCTATATTGAGTCTCTATACTAGCTGCCATTTTTATTTAGAAGTTCTTTGTGTACAAATGTTGTATAAGAAACTGAACAAAATCATTCCACTTCTCTTGCAGGATTCAGGTTCCACTACTCTAATCCAATACAATCATAAAATTGTAAATCGAGCTCCCCCCACCTCTACTCAAGACCTTCATTCATAATTGTCTTTCTAAAAGGTGTCCGTAAGTGAATTTTTATTTGCTATTCTTTTTGAAGAAGATACATCTATTACAGTAATTTGAGAGAGAATCCCATTCAATTCATTCTTTCCCCTTGATAAATATCATTGAGCTGTGGGTGTTAGACAAGCATTAGTTTAACTTCAGGTTAGACGTCTAATCTACTGGAAGTCACTGAACTTCTCTTTTCCTTAATTTTTCTGTTTAATCAAGCTAATAAAATATATAAAGTTAAAATTAGGATTAAATTAGATAATTTATTACACCATTTTTCAGAGGGATTAATATATCATAGACACATTTTAATATGTTCACATCTTAGGCACCTGTTATTATTGTTCATGTCATTACACTTATTAAATAATTATCTGCCTTTAAAATGTTAAATTTTCCTAGCTGATATTTACAAGAACAAACAAAAATAGTTAATTGTACAATGGAGGAATATGTGTGCTGTGCTCATGGAATTT